>NC_141304.1:6806115-7343615 GCF_037954325.1 Fistularia commersonii
GGTTCAGTTTCACAGGCCTTTATAGACTTCATTTACAGCTGCAGATACAAAACATCTGGACAATGAATTCTGGTTTCAAATGAAATGTGTTCAATTAAGTATTTCCTACAAGCTGAGGTAATTGTAGAGTACTTAGTACCTGACGGAAATAATGTTGTTTTCCTCAGGAGCCGGTGAGGCCCAAAGCAGTTCCATACAGAGAGTAAATGGGTTTGATATCTGAGTTTTTCAAAGGTAATCAACTCCACAAAAGATTAATTGTTCCCAAGGATAGTTTTCACGCTAAATTTGTTGACATGAGTATGGTTAACAGTTGATGTGATATAGGTATCCAAGCCAACTTGAAAGTGGATTTTTGTTTTTTTGGGTGATACTTTCTTAATGTTAAATTCTAAATGCATTCAAACAAATGGAGGATTTAAATGATGAAGACATACACTCTTCGTCAATTAAAGAATGAGCCAGAAAGAATTCACTAAACTTTATGAAGCTGAGACACTGAGACATTTTTCAGGTGAAACATTGGCACGCAGATCCGGCATAAACGATTACATCTCAATCGAGCTTTACATTTACACCCAACTAATCAAAGATGCCATATTCCATACAGTGTTGTGAAATTCATTAGCAGTCTGTCATTCCCCGACTAAGACAAGTACAAGCGTGGGGTTGAACAAGACATTGATTTAGTGCTTTTATTACTTTCATCACTAGTTCACACCCACCCTGTGTCTGAAAGGAATTGTTAGGTGTAAAAACTTCTACACCATTTTTGTCAATGGACAACTAACTTCAGGTCAAGTGTCTAGATGGTTACAAACTATAGTTTTACACCCTTACCTCAAACACTATAATTGTACTTGTTGTTCAGCTACAGCTACTGAATGCTACTGTGATTTGCAATTGTCTCTCGAGGAAAAAGGAAGATTGGTAGACAATACAAATAAACAATAGATTTTTCATGGAAATTAAAATCGATCCCTTTACACTTTACAATCGTCTCCTTTTGTAATAAAGAACAGTTCTTTGCTGGAAAGCTTTCTTGTTGAAAATAAACATTTTCTTTTGCTTACAAAAGATGACGGACAGTGTGTGTATCCTGGGTTTGGCTGCTTTCTTTATGATTCAGCACCACTTTTCTTGGAGCTATGTACAAATTGGTCTGTACATTTATTTTGCATTATGTTTTTTTTTTTAAATCAAATAATCAAATGTACCATGGAAGAGGCCAACAAGTAAGCATGTAAAAAATAATCTACCACCGTCAGGACTGACCAGGTGCATTTGCTGATGCCATATATGACTAATACAAATTCAAATTCCAGTCCAATGAGGAAAAAAAAAAAAAATGCAGGAGGCTCATATAAAATTATTAATAATAAAACAATAAACAATGACATAAAAATATAATTTGACAGATTCTCAAAATCCTGTCTAAGTACAGTTTCAACAGGTTTATGTTCTACATTTTCGATAGTCCTTTTTCCATTATGTTCCTTTATGTTTTTACATGATAATCATAATGCCTCCCACAAAAGTAAGTATAGAGAAGAATACACATGGACACATGTTTATTACATATTGGATACCAAAATGCTGGATTAAAGTAATTGAACAATTGCTATGAATCTCTGCTTCAGTTCAATCATGGTCGAGGGCTAACAAATCCAGATTTAGATGACTGACCCTTTTAAATTTATTTATTTCCTAATTCTTTTTCTGAGATGAATATGAACACTCGAATCCCAGCAGGACCGGCTGTGTCGTGCTCCAGCTGCAATTGAGTTTTCTTCATTTTTCTTTGCAACTTATGTATGACTGCACATTGCAGCCTTTTTGTACTGATGTACTAATTTAACCGTACCCTATTCCCTTGGTGTAAGTGCTCTTATTAGATTATTTTAGTAACATGATGTATTTCAGTGAAGGGTAAATTTTATGCCACGGTTCATAAGCGTGTAGAAAAAAAATAATAATCAGAATATAAAAATGTGACAAATTAAGGAAAGGATATTAAACGATAATAAGATTTCAATGAGGAGGAGAGTAGGTACAAGTCAACAGAGACACAACCAAGGGCCATCACAGTTAAAACATTTATGAAACAAAATGAATTTAGCTCCCACCGAAGTAGAAGGATGCTAAGTTAAAGTTTAGTTACATTCCGTATTGTTTGTGCATAGGGACATTTTGATTAAAACCAAACTTGTAAACATGTATCAATGGTAAGTTGCAAAGGCTAGGCAATTATTCCTGGGGATAGTGCCTTGCTAAAGGACATCCAACCAGTACTCCATTACAGAGTGTAAAACCTATAAATTATATTCAATAAAAGATGTAGAATTGATGTTAGACCTCAGCTATAAATTACAAACCATCACATATACATATATCAGTGATAGTACAACCCAATTTTCCTTTACTTTCTGTTTGAGAAGATTGAGTTAAAATGATTTTTTCGGAGCAGCCTTGGATGCAGGGAATGCAGGAGGCTCATCCCACTTTTCAAGGTTCTATATCATTCTGCAGCTCTTGAATTCTAGCCTTGTCACTCAGCATGCAGTGAAGCTGTAAGTCATTGTTACTATTATTTTTCCAAAATATACCAAAGGCCTTGTCCTTGTGTACTTTTTTTGTCCTGCTTTAAAGGCTGTGTCTGGAGGGAAGTAAGTTGATGTTCATCAGGGTTCAGGCTTTTAGCTGTGGCTCCTCGGCTGCCATAAAGATTTGTGACTTTTCCTTGTATTTATGTATCATAGACATTGCAGCCTTTATGGGTGATTTTATTAAATATTCACATTTAATCAGTCAATGGGAAAGAATGATTCACTTGTTGCACTGGACTGAAACATTTGCTATATTGTCCCCAAGATGGCTTTTACTGTACCACATGATAGCTGCTTGTTCCTCTAAACATGCATATATATTGGATGTACTGTCCCTTCAGAGAAATGCGTCAGACCTCCAATGGTAGACAAGGAAAAGGTCCTATGAGCCAAGAATCATTTTTGAGTGGGTTGAAGTATCAGTACTTAGGAATAAACAGTATCTAAAGGTCACCCTGAGCCATACATGTGCTTCACTTCGCTACCAGCGCTTTGCTTTCATGTCAAAAAGATAGCAAAGGTTTGATCTGCCCGCCTGATTCGAATTTCTCTTTCATTCTCTCGTTCTTTATTTCTTTTTTTTCCAGTGGATGTGTTTGGATGCTTGTGTGCCTGAGAATCTATTGTCATACCCTTCTTACTTTTTTACGTCTCCTGTAATTGGATTCTTTGGTATCACCAATTTGAAAGCATTCTGGTACTGCTGTGGGCCCTTAAATAAAGTAAGAAAGAAATGAAACCAGAAGGAAATGAGACAATTTATTGGTGGAATTGAAACAACAGAAATTGAGAGCAAGAGAGAACAAGGATATTGCCTTAATAGATATTGTATGTCAGTCATTCAGTGATCATTACCTTTCATTGAAAAAAAAACAACAAAATGTGCTGTGACAACTTTCTTTGGATATCATTCTCAGGATATATTTCTTTGTCTTAGGCAAAAGGGTTTTTTTCCTGAGAGGATGAGCTTTCATTATTATTGTACATCCCTGTACTTTCGGTCCTATTGTTTGTTCTTTTACACCACTCTCTCTTTTTGTCTCATTCATTGTGAGAGTAAGGTGGAGTGAAAAGAAATTGAACAATCAGACAATAAGAGACGAGATCACCGAGCCACGCAAACTAAATACTAGGATAATTGATCTTCGGTCACAGACGGGCTCTTGTTTTGTTGATTGAACCTATATAATGTCATCATAATGTCCACTTATCAAAAACAATAATATTTATAAGATAAAAAGAAATGCAAAAAAACGGATACCAGCAAGAACTGAAAAAAATATTACAATCTAATTACTAAAAGTTAGAAAATCATCAAGGGTTTAGTGTAGTGGAGAGGTCAGCAGCTGAAGTAATTGGTGCAATGGGCAATCAACAACAACAACATCGAACCTTATGGTGTTCTCCCATATAATTGAATCAAAGCAAAGAAGATCTCACTTGTCAATTTGAGGGTAAGTGCAACTTCTCAAAATCCTTCTGAGGAGCAGGATCATGATTTTTTGAGAAAAGTGTTTATCCGTACACCTTCGCTTGTTATTAAGGTTAACCAGAAGAACTCCACCACTGCCATACCTATTTCTGGCCAGAAGGCAATGCTGCCAAATCTAATTTTATTGGCGGGAGTGAAATTGCCAATTAAAGAAGTGCATGAGGACAGATTCAGTAAGCAAGTTCTACATCTGGCTTATTACCCTATAGTAAACATTAAAGAATAAATGTAAAGAAAGATTTTTTGTTTTTCTTTTGGAAAGCAGCTTGAGTTTCAGTTTACATGGACCTGTGCAACCAGGTTGTTATAGCTGTCAACTGACTGTTTTTTGTTCTGAATTATAGGACTACAAATCTTGCAATAGAAACGTCAGCTTTTCAACACATTTTGTTGAAAAAGTCATCATACCACAAAACTAATTCATTAGTCACAGATCCATAAAAGATGATTGTCCCATTCTAGAGGGCTTTTAGTCACAAGTTAGTCTGAAAAAAATATTATCTGTCTTTTATGATTGTTGCTGTGATGGCCATTGCAACGCAAGATATAACAAGATGGAAAGAGAAGGCGACCTTGAAGAAAACTTGTCAAGGAGTTTAGCTGCAAAAAGTGCCATTAACCCTCACAAGCTGGGTCCTATCAGTCAAAAAGTTCACTATCCAGCCAACAATATTGAATTCCAGTTTAAAAAAGATTAGCAAGTCTCTACACTAACAGATGTGGCTAGAGTCTGAAGGACAGCCTTGTGGGGTTTTATAGTGCCGTCAAGGTGGCCATACCGAAATTTATTTTGATAAGAGACATCCTGCGCACCTTAGGCAATCTTGTAAGCAAACTTGAGAGGTTCAAAGGGTTTCTCCACCTGGGATTAAAAAAAAACATCTTTCTCATAAATTATTGAAGATGTCAAAGGTTCCAGAATGAACTCATTTGATGTCCCTTGTTTTTCTTAATAAATGATACATTGTGGACTGTTTCCATAACTGAGGATCCAATAGTTGAGGTGATAGAATGAAAATATAATAAGAGCCACACACATTGCACAGATTGCAAGAATTTGACGAAAGATATTCCCATACTGTGAAGTTGGTTTCTTTTTGGTCAACCTGAAGTGTTGACCAACACTTCTGGCATAAAAAGATCTCCATCTAGTTTTAATCAGAGTTAAAACTAGATGGAGGTGGATTACTCTTGACTTTTCATTGGGACTCAGTCAGAAAGTTTTAATTCGTTGCACGTTTCTCTTAATTTATTATTGCCATCCATTGCTCTACTTTTATCTCGAGTGAAGAGTGGTCTTTTTGATATTTGACCTTATCTTCTCACCTAACCTTTCTACGTAATCTTTGTTTCTGTATCCTCCTCAACATTAGGCAATATAAAAAGGATGAAAAAGATTTTCTAATCAAAAGCCAGAGTTATGACTGCCAATAAGGCTTGATGAGTGAAGCTAATGGTGAAAGTCTAAACAATATTCTCTACAAAAAGCAACATTCAAGTATCCTTTAACTTGTCAAAATGAATAGAGGATTCTGGTAACACTTTCCAACTGGTTAATTTCAAAGTATTCATGTAGGACTAGAGAGGACTTGTGCGTCAACTCTTCCACCTTTATCTTTATCATCCACTGCAAACAGAAGAAATGTTTTGAGCTGAAAAGACTGAAGGATCTGAGCCTCCACAGATATGTACACTAATTTGTTAAAGAGCCATAGCATGTCTGGATTGAAAGGTTGAGTTATTGAGAAAATCACTTTTATCAACTTGTGAGATAAAAATCTCACAAGTTATATCTCTATGACATCAGCGCACCAGTAAGGGTTGATTGAAATGTCTGGTGTGATGGGGTTGACAGAAAGAGCTTTTGTGGATTTGAACATTTCATGCCCGCAAGCTCAGCGGCATTAATAAGAATATATATCTTTTTAGCTTTGAACTGCGCTTTGAAATCAATTTATAAATTATATGTATGTTTGTTTGTAAACTTCCCCATTAGATAATGTGTAATATATTTCTAGATAAATTAGAAGTTATAAATAGCATAAATGAATAAAAAAACTAAACATTACAAATGCAACATAATTACTAGCACATCTTTTTTAATCTAACAAATATCCATATTAATATATCCCTCTTAATCAGCTACTGAGACGGAGTAAGTTGTTTACATTATCTGAGGCTGTGTGCAATATATTGTATGTGTTGAAGTGGTACTTTACGCTTGAAGGGCTTTGGTGATAAGAAAACTCTGGCAAACTACTCTGTCGGTTGTATTATGTAGAACAACATGAAACAAATAACTAGCTTTTCAGGTGAGCATAGCTTTTTATCTATCTCACTCACAACTCGACAATTCTTCTATGGCAGTCTGTCAGAGCCAAAGGTCATAACAACCTAATGCCCACTGTAATCAAATAAGTTAATCAAAATAATAACCGAGCATTAAATCCGAGTAAAACGGGTTGGTTGCATTGTCTTGCGTTTTGTTTTGTTTTTTGGACGGAGGTGACCCATTTAATTAACATGTAACTTTACAGATGTCACAATTTATGTTTGTTTTTGTCAAAATTACATAGCAATAAAATTCAAGATAAACACAAATATATTCTCACTAGCCATATAAACTACATCAAGTTACATCTGGGCTCGTCATGAGTAGTCCTTCATTTATCGCGAGGGTTACATTACAGAACTAGCTGGGATAAACGAAAATGTACAATGCAGTTACCATATTTTTATCTTATAATTTATGACCCTCCTCACACTCTTATTAACCGTTTCCATACTCATATAAACACTTCCAATATAATTCATACGAACACAATACTGCACGTCAATGTGAAATGGACAAGTTGGGATACTGAATGCATGCAATGATCAGGAGATGCAGAGAATAATGCTACCATCGCTGAGCCAATCAGAGCACAGGATATAGAACGCCATGCTCTTGGTGGTCGCCACCCTAGAAAATATTTATTTTGCCATAAAAATAATTTGAATTGTAAATATATAAAAATATACTCATACCGCATATCCGCGGTATTATCCACAGTATAAGACGAAAGCTGAACCGCAACTTGGCAAGTGACTACTCTACATTGAAGTGATGCCCTTTCTTGGTCTGAGCAGAATATGTAATGATGAAAGCGCGTACATGCAAACCCTCCCAGAACCTATATGGGATGCATTGATGTGCCTGTTTTTTTGAAAAGAGAACCAAAAGGATTTCACTGGAGTCTATGAGAGACCTCTGGGTGATTTCAACCTGACTGAAAATTGTGGCGGTCCCCAATAGCTGATTGGGTATGATATTCAAAGGCAACTACACTGGTCAGAAATGCTATAAGAGCAGTCGTTTAAAAAATTCCTCCTTTTCCGTGCTTTGGTGGTATGTCACCCAGATTGCCCTTATGAACATACCACAAACAAATATTCTGTATGCTGTGACTGGAATTTTTCTCTTTGTTTCGCCAACCTGTAAATATCATTCTCTCCCTCCTTACTGTCCAGCTGAGCATACAAGTCATCGTACGCCCTTTGTTTTGCCTTTGCCACCTCTGTCTTTGCCTGACACTACATCTCCCTGTACTCCCTGTTTTATTCAGTCCCCCCAGTAACCCACTTCTTCTATGTTAACCACTTTCTCTGTATATACTCCTTTACTACCTCATTCCATCACCAAGTCTTCTAATCTACTCTCCTTCCTGATGAGACACTAAGTATTCTCCTACCTGTAGTTGTGCAATCATCTGGAAGCTGACCACTGAGAGCTATTCTCAACTCCTCCCTGAAAACCATACAAAACTCCTCCCTTTTTAGCTTCCACCACTTTATCCTCTTGATCTTTGTCATCCTACAAACCACCTTCCTGTGCTGTCTGGCTACACTCTCACCGACAACTAATTTGTTGTCACTGATCTCTTTCAGGTTACCTCGTCTGTATAAGATCTGGTCTACCTGCATGCTCCTACCTCCGCTCTTATGAGTTATCATATGTTCCTGTCTTTTCTGTAAAAAAGGTGTTCACTACAGCCATTTCCATCCTTTTTGCAAAGTCTACCACCATCTGTCCCCCTTTGCTACTAACCTGTGCACCAAATTTGCCCATCACTTTTTTGTCCCCTCTATTGCCTGCACCAACATGCCAATTGAAGTTTGCACCAATTACCACTGTCATCTTTGGGGATATTCCCCATGTCTTTATTTCACTCATTACAGAATTTCTTCTCTTCAAACTCACATTCCACCAGCGGGGCAGGGCCACTAACAATATTGAGTACCACACCTTCAATTTCCAGTTTCAGACACATAAGTCTATCTGACATTCTTTTCACCTCCAGAACATTCCCAGCAAACTCCTCCTTCAAGATAACTCTTACTCAATTTCTCTCCCTGTCAGTACCATGGTAGTACAACTTAAAGCCTTCTCTAAAGGTTCTAGCCGTATTCCCTTTCTACCTGGTCTCCTGGATGCACTGTATATCCACCTTCCTTCTCTGCATAATATCGACCAACTCTCTACCTTTTCCTATCATAGTCCTGATTTCCACTGATTCGCTGCTGGTCAAGGAACCAGTGGCAATACCAATCTAGTATGAGATTATTAGGTTTGATTCACATGTTTGGTTTTGGCAAAGGTTTTATGCCGGATGCCCTCCCTGACGCAACCCTCTGCATTTATCTGGGCTTGGGAACGGCTCTGGGAGATACTGGCCCATTACCCCCCGAGGCTGGCTCAGGGAGACACTGTCCCAAGCCTCCCCGAGGCTGCATTATAGAGCCAAGAAACTCACCTTGAAAAAATTAGATTAGACTTATAATCTGAGGAAGACATGTGAGTTCTCCAGCCTATTAACATGGAGCACAAGGTATTTCAAAGCTGCCTTTCCCTGAGCTTTGGTCAATGTTTCAAAAAGGAATAAAGGTTCATGAAACAATAGGTAGAGCGTGTCCCTTTTCGTCAATTCAATGGTTTGTGGCAGATCACCCATTTCCAGATTCCTGATTATACAAAAGCAAGAATAACAGCAAAAGAGGAGCATTTTTGAGTGATTTTAGCTAATGTACATTTCATTATCATTTCATAAATAAATATGATTTGCCAATTACGGTTAGACCAGAGGTGGAGATTTATGTTTTTTTGCTAACTATGCATTGTGCACAGATTCTGTTAGTCTAAGGAGTGGCTGCTCAGCTAACCTAGAGTTTCTCATGGTTAGGAGTAGACCATTTTATCTGCCACGGGAGTTCACATCCACTATCATAACCGCTGTTTATATTCCCCCAGATGCTAAGCTTGCAATGAACAAACTTCATGGGGTCATTAGCAAACAGACGGCCCACCCGGAGGCTGCATTTATTGTTGCGGGTGATTTTAATCACTCAAACAGTGATTACAGACAGTGCTCCCCAAATTCCAACAGCATGTTTTATGCAGCACAAGAGCAAACAAAACTGGATCATGTTCACACAAACATTGCTGGGGCTAACACTGCGACCACCCTCCCTCACCTAGGACAATTAGACTATTTTCTTGTTCCTCAACCCCAAATATTCACCCCTCATTAACTGTGTCGAGCCATCAATGAGGACCGTCGGGATGTGGCCAGCAGGGACTGACTCTGATCCAGGACAGGTTTCAAAACTCAGCCTGGAGTATGTTTGTGCCCCAAACCACCTGTGGTCCACAGTTGGACATCAGCAACATTACTCCTCTGTTCTGGATTATATCACCACTACCATTGACAGTGTCTCAACAAGCAAGCAGATAACCACAAAAACCAATCGGAAGCCATGGGTGAACAGGGAGGTGCGGCTCTTGCTGAAGGCCTATAATAATGATTTCAGATCAGGGGACGCACAAGCCCACAGTACATCCAGGGCAAACCTGAGGAGGAGCATCAAAAAGGCCAAACACAGCTACAGAGACAGAATGGGGGGTCAGTTCTCCAACTTGGACCCCATACATATGTTGCAAGGCATCCAGGCCATAACAAAATACCAGCCCAGCAATTCCATCCCCTCAGCATAGACACCCACACATGACTTCTATGCTCGCTTTGAGAGGAACAATGGAAACAAAAACACTGCAACCAAGACCACACCACCAGCAGACCACCAACCCCACACTCTCCTCCACTGCCATTTTTATAGTGCTGGTGGTTAGCCTTGACGGCATCACCTGATTTATGCTTAGAGCATGGTTTTTACAGACATCTTCAACCTCTCCCTTGCCCAGGCAGTTGTCCCAACACGCTTAAAAGCCACAGCCATTGTGCCAGTGCTGAGGCAGTCCAACCTGACAACTGACCACTACCGCCTGGTAGCACTCACACCCATCATCATGAAGTTCTTCGACTGGCTGGTCCTGGGACACCTGAAGGTCTCCCTCCCACTGACACTTGATTCACAGCAGTTTGCCTATTGCAGCAACAGGTGTATATTTGTTGAAATTTCGAAATATAACTGCTATTTGGAATTTGGAAATTCCCAACAGGTCATAAGAACTGAAGAAGACTCTCGGATGAGGGGTGGACGACAAGAATATTTCAACAATAATTCACCATGACCTGGATGACTGAGAACCTCCACAGACAACAGGAGTATAGATGATGCAGTCTCCACAGTGATATACTCTGGGCTCACAGACCTGGAGACCCACAACACTTATGCTCGATTGCTGTTTGCTGACTTCAGCTCAGCTTTCAACACACATCCCCCCCAAGTTATTCTTGGTGACCTGGGCATCACCACCTCCCTCTGCGACTGGGTTATGGACCACAGTATGTTAGTTCAGGCCACATCTGCTCCACCACCATCACACTCAATACTGGCATGCCACAAGACTGTGTGCTGAGCCTATTCTTGTACTTGCTTTTCACTCAAGACTGTAGATCTGTTCATGAATCCAACTCCATCATTACATTTGAGTACAATACCATGGCGAGAGGTCTCATCAGCAATGAGATAGCCTTCAGAGAAGAGGTACAGCACCTGGCCACGTGGTGCATTAAAAATAACCTGCTCCTCAACACTATCAAAACTTAGAGCATCATCATAGACTTCAGAAGGGAGAAAAGAGGCACGCATGACCCCTCTCCAGCTTCAAGTTCTTGGGGATCCACATCTCGGAGGACCTCTCCTGAAAAAACAACACCTCACCGGTGTCTGTTCTTTCCGAGGACACCGAAGACGAACCACCTGTCTTCAGCTGCATTGTTTTTTACCGCAGAACCATTGAGAGCAGTCTGACAAATTTTCTTTCTGTTACTATGGTAGTTGCTCTCTTGCTGAGCGGAAAGCACTTCAGCGGGTGGTGAAGACCGCTCAACGTATCAACTTCCAACCACTAAGGACGTCCAACAGAAATGCATTCTTCATCAAGCTTGCAGCATCCTGAAGGACTCCTTCCACCCTACCCATTGAATATTTTCCCTCCTGCCCTTGGGCAGGCGATACAGGAGTTTCTGGATGACGACCAGCAGGCTGAGGAACAGCTTCTTCCCCAGAACCTTACTGTACTCTTGAACCCCCCACACCACCTCACTCTGCTATACGACACCCCCCAAAAAAAGCTCACCCTGTCCAATTTACAATCCAAACTCCTCCTTGAACCAATGACGACGTCCAGAATGAACGCTGCCTGCTTTGAACTACTGCTTTCCCTCCTGCTCTTGGGCAGTCTCTGGACAAAGACCTGTAACAAAGGAACAACTCCACTCTCCTCTCATTCACTACCACTGCCACCACTAGACTGTCACATGCACATAACACGCACATAACACGCACATACCACTACGCAATACCACACTAGTAACTCTAGGTAGCCACTGTTTGTATTTATTCAATTATGCACAATTTAATTTCCATTTCAACTGTATATTTTGTGTATCATAATTTATCATCTGTAAATTTCTTTTGTAAATTATGGGTATAGTATCTGCCAATATTTTTCATCACATTTAATGCATATATCCATCAGTATGATAGGTACATGAAAATCAATCTTTAAATCACTGGTATATCACTGACATAACACACTATGTCAGACTGTTAATTTATTTATTCTATCCACACCTGCTCCTTTTTTGCACTTCTTGTTAGATGCTAAACTGCATTTTGTTGCCTTGTACTCGCACAGTGTAACAACAATAAAGTTGAATCTCATCTAATAGGATTCCAAAACAAGTTCAGAGAATTGAATTATCTGTCAGTTCACATCAACTTCCTTTCAGGACACAAGTGAAGAGATTTTACAATTTTTGATGTGGATTTTTTTTTTCTAATTTTCTTTTTGCCATTTTGAGGCATAAAAATGAAACATCACAGCTCAAATTTAATGATTATAGAAATTCAAAGTATCACTTTTCCTGATTCATACAATTCCTGAGACTCGTATAATAATATGTAAGTAATAAATCAAACCAAACCAATTTTTTTCCAGATATAAAGGAGTAAAGGAGAAGCTTATCTTCATATAATGCTGTGCAAAGCATTTGTTTTGGCTGCCTGTTTTGAGAATCAGCCTGGACCAAAAGATCGATATGTTGACTTTTAAAGGGGAAGATCCAATTGTGAGTCTTTTACACACAGAGTTGATTTACATCTGTGACCATACGGATGCCAAAGAACTGAACCTTTGACTTGTTTGAATTGTTTGGAAAATTGGAAAGATTTGACAGTATATACAGGTTTAATATGATTGAAAAGAAATTATATAATTTTAAAGAAAATATTTAATTGTGTTTATTTCTTTAAAAAAATATTTTTTGTATACATGAGCTTGAGTCAGCAGGTAGTGATCACCTATGATAAATGGCAAGTCTTCTTTTAAGAGAAGACTCTTCTTTTAACTCTTCTCTTTATATGCACAATTAGCTTTTGATATAATGAAACGCAGTCCATTATTTGAGTGTGGGGGTTAAAATGTGATTAGCTAATCTGTTAAATAATTAAAACATTTTATGCTTCCTTAATGTTCACTGGGGGTGTCGGGTATTCTAACCAGCTCCACTATTCCAAAGACTAAATTCAAGTTCTGCTGTTCATGGAGGCGAAATTACCATTTGGAAGTTCACCAGTGATAAATATGGTAGCTCAATGTAAAATGCAAATATGTATATTTCTACAAGGAAAAGAATACTTATAAGACTGAATCATTATATCCTTTTTTTTTTTTTCCAAGATTTTCTTTTTTCTTGTTCCCTGTTGGGAGCTGCCTCTGATAGCCTTGCTCTGCTGGTGCTTCAATCCAGTTTTCAATGTGATGAATGAAGCTCACCTCTGATCACTCTTTCTCATGTTGTTCGCTGGCCTCATAGGGGCAACAACCAGCTCATTAATACACCTCAGTGATTAATCTTCAAACCTCACTCCCGCATCCCTTTCCATGTCCACATAAAAAGGCATCCTCCTCATTAGTGAACACTGTTGGAGCATCTATAATATTATTAGCAGGTGCTGAGACGATGTAAAGAGCAATGCTAATGCTGAAAATAAATTAATCGGCTGTGACGGTGATCAGGACCCTAATCTGTCTTTTCCTCACAGAAACCCAATATGAGTCTATCTTTGTTGTTCACCTTTACCGACTTTCTTTTACTTTGGATAAACAAAGCTTTAGTCCGTAGTATCATGGTGTCGCATGTTAAAGAGCAAAACTTCACATTCATCATTAGACAATAATTATCGCTATATTTTATATTAGAATTGACTCAATGGTTCTCTCAGTGCACTGCATGGTAAGACTGAAATGTTCTCGCTTAATTAGTGAAATGTTCAGTGTAAATCAGCAGTGACCTTGCTGAGGGATAATAATAGTGTCGACTCAAATAAGGTTGTATGCAGAGTATAGTGAAATGAACAGCCACAAGCACAGTGGCTTTCCTCATTGTTCACTATTAATGGGACCCACATGTAAATGTTTGACTACTCAATATAGCAACTCATTTTATATTCATTTACTACTGCTGCTTCCACAGACTGTGTTGAACTACTGATCTACCACCATGACCATTAGCAGATTACACTACTCACACATTTTACCTTGAGTTCACAATAATGTATTTTTCCTTCTTTTTTCCCCCAAATAAAACAGTTTGAATACACTGGCATATAAATATCCATTGCATGTTCTTTCTATCTATCTATCATACCTATCTTATCTAATCTATCCAATCTATGTAATCTATTTATCTATCTGCAGGCCATTAAACCTCTCTAAACCCTATTTATTTTCAAATAATAAAAAAATATGCAGGGGGGCTCTTAAGGAATAGATATAAAGCAACTTATTTTGAAGAAGTAAGTTCAAATTACATCTCTAAGAAATGACCTCGGGTCGGAGAAGCATTCACAATTCTCAACAAATTCGTGTGGGGCTAACGAGGGCTAAAATGCACTGCAGAGACTGCAGGGCGAAGCTGTGCTTTGATGAATTGGGTGATTATATTCTGAAACACTCCTTTGCTCTACAAACCTGGTAAGATCTCACTGACCAAGAATATCTGTCTGCCATTGATGCATGAATTCAAGAAGAAGAGGAGCTTTCTGCTGGTCTTGCTTTAAATTACGGATGGAGACGCTTTTAGTTCGATTGGATCCTACTGTGTGTCATCACTTGTAAGGTTGCGAATCTCATTTACACCTCAAATTTCACCTCAGATCTGTATTTCATTATGCAGTGGGCAGGTCTTAAGATCATTGCCTGTGATGGTAATTGACAATATTAGGATGCACATTATCAGAGCTTTGTGAGTGTCTCTAAAATAAAATTAGTGGGTGGAAAGGAATGGCCTAAAATGTGTGATTTAAGTGAATGCAACGTCACCATCGATTACCATCTTGAACAAATGCAGGCCAATGCATCTGCACACAAACACATATGTGCTCACACACAAAAGAACATGAAAAAAATGGCTTAAAACACTTTTTTTTTCATTACCACATTTCTATAAATTCATAACCTAATGGCAAAAAATGCCATTATCAGATAATATACCATAGCCTTGGAAACAACAACAATGAAAAAATGAAATTATAATGGAAAAGGATTTTAATGACATGACCTTAAAACAACAAACAGAAAGGCTTCCCAGAGCAAAAATAAGCAATCTAGGTTAATTGGGGACTTGTTACCTACTTATGAATGGGGACTGAAGTGCAAGTGTGAATGTCAACAGCTGTCTGTCTTTTTTATATGGCAATCCTGTTGTTGTGATTAACTGGCAACCAGTGCGGGTTGAAGTCTGTCAGTTGCTCAGTGTCGGATGGAATTTGCTACAAAAACATACAACACTGCCTTCTGGATATTTGTCATTGATAGAAAAGGTAGTAAGTATTGCAATTTATTGAAATAAGTTCATAATGATTTCAATAAAGGTGATTCCAGTGTATGATTGGCGTAATCGCATGTTTTACATGGCCTGATGTTTAAAACAAAAGAAAAAAATCATTCACAACCTCTTTTTATCTCTTAGCAAAATGGCCATTCCCAGAAACTGCATTGTGATGTCAGTGAAGGAATGGATATATATATATATATATATATATATATATATATATATATATATATATATATATATATATATATATATATATATGGAATTATATATCTTATACGTGTACATGAATATGTGTGTGTGTGAGTGTGTGTGTGTGTGTGTGTGTGTATGTGTGTATATATGTGGAAAGCCGTTTACTGTGGCTTCTAACAAATGCTTTGTGGGTTAAAACCTCTCTCCTGACTTTCTTCCTATGTGGTTGTAAATACAAAGTAACTACATTTCCATTCAAAGTCAGTATTTTTTTAAGTGTAATTTAGAGTCACAGCGGGAATCCTGTTTGCTTGTATTGATCTGCCTATTCCAATAAACAAATGTCTGCTGAGATACAAATATCTAGGTTTCAGTTTGTCATGAAGACCCCTCTTAATTGTAATCTTTATGTGCATGATGACTGTACTACTTAATAGCCTAAATTAGCTGTTGTCTGAATAGATGTGAAATAGATTTAAGACTTTCAGTTAAAGTAGCAACGATCTGAGGTCCTGATAATGTGTCTGAAAAATATGAATTTTGATTTATTTTGTTTATAAAAATATGGTGTTGTTAAACAGCTTATCCTGTTTACTAATAATGAACATTTGCTGGTTAGATGGAGGATCCCCTTGGTGTTGTTATTATTCCAACTTCATCATGTGTGCATTAACCGAGTCCTTTCTTGCAACTTTGTATGGCAGGTCAATTCCCAATTTAAACTTTTCATTCCCGCTACAAGTCCTAACACAGTCCGGGCTGTGACATTACTAACAGAGCTGTGTGAGTCAGTGAGTTCAACTGAAGACATTTATCAGACTTCTGCCTGGAATAAACAATTTTATTAAGTTATAGTTTTAAAAAAAATCCAACACAAATTCACAAACAATGATTAACATGCACAATTTTAGTATACAAGACAAAATAGTTACTTTTCAATATGAAAATGCATTTTCTACATGTCAGTATCTCACAGAGATCATTGATTAATACACCAGTATTAAGGCTGGAGAACATACTATATTAAAGCAAGGGAGCGGTCATGGCCATGTTGAAAAATTTGCAAGCTATTTACACTGCACTGGGTACACTCCTATTGAGTAACATCACAGAAACCAGTCAAACCAGTTCAATGGGTAAACACAGATATGTAGTGGTCTTGTAATCGGTACATGTCAGTTGCTAAGCAGCATTATTTTTCTTTTTACTGTGCAATCAAACTTGGCAGATTTACCCATCAACAGCATGAATAGAAAGCAAAACTAATATACAGCTATTATTCTAAAAAAAAAAAAAAAAACAAGAACAAGAAACAAATAAAATGTAACTGTCAGCCAAAGCTTTTACAACGTATAAGATTAATATCGACAGCATAAAAAAAAACAGACAAAAAAAAAACCATTTGGATTTGCAAGGAAAATGCACTGATAGTCCGGGGACGGTTTAGGATTCATTAACCCATTACAGTTACAGATTGACAGAACTATTTTTTCAATCACAGTTTTAATTACTGTTCCTTCATTTCTAAATCCCTGTTAGTGGTGGTGGTTCCGTTTTTCTTTTAAAAGTTCTTTTCATGACCACTGCAGGAGCATTACAGAAAATAAAATAAAACATGTATAATACATCTCTGAATGTAGGGCACACAGACCTGAAAGTGCAAGAGCAAACGGCTTACTGCTTAAAGTGACGTGTGATATACACACAAAAACCTTTTGCCTCTTTCTCTTTTCATTTGTACGTATATGCAAAACCACATCCTTGTGTGTACCAAGCACTACAACTCCCGCTATATGAATGAGTGAAAAAAAATGTGAAAAAAAAATAACAACATTGACCTCAGACCTGTTTTTGACAATTGCCTAACTGTTAATTACTTTGTCAATAATGCACTTTATCATACTACTCTATATCCAACGCAATAGTGGAAGAGCACAGACTGAAAGACGCAAATATGTTATAGATGTGCTACTAATACACAACATTGAAGCTGGGTGGGAAAATTATGATTCAGCCAGAAACAAGCAATAACTGTTGCAGTGCATTTTGTTCCTGGTAAAAAAGACAGAAAAAAATAGGGCACCATAAATGTATTTTCCTTAAAGTACAATGCAAGAAACTACATATTTGTTGTTGTTACTGTGTCTGTTATCATAAGAAATCCCAATAATGACTATTTTCAATATTACGACAAAAAATAAATCAAGAAATGAAATAACTATGACAAACTATCTCCGCGTCAAATGATTAAATCATTTTCAAAAAACAAACTATTGGCTTTTCACTGGGCTATGAGTCAGACAGACAAGTATTTGGAGAAAGAAATGCAATTTCTTATGCAATTGTGCCTCTGTACTGCTATGACAGATTTTAAATTAGGTCATCAAGATGTTCTTTGAGTTAACACTTTCACCTTTTATTTAAGGAGTTATAGATGAATAATAATGTACTCCCTGTGAAGATGTCGTAACCATATTTACATTTAGGCTCTGGTTTTCAGAGCCTTCAAAGTAATTGGCCATGTAGCTTCATTTTGTTCTTTTTCCCTTTAATTGAATAAAGAAATGATGATGAAAAAGGGACTGACTGAAGAGATAAGACCAGTCATGCTAATTATTATCAACTGATTATGGAACGCTTAAATAAAAATTTGTTTTGGTAATTAACTGAGCCATATTTTCATAAACTAAGTTGTTGTTGAAACATGTAATTGCTTTCAAGTACTCAACATTATGTGATCCTTAAGGCTTATGAGACATATATCAGTTGACACATCTGCTCCCAGTTTAGCCCCATCTAAGTCAGATAACGTGTACATCAAATATGCCATTCTTACGGACTTTATAAATGATAAATATCTGTGTTCAACAATGAATGATTATTTCATTGGGAAAATTGACATAATTTCGATATCATAGCTAATTCACTTTTTTGCTGTATATTGTATTCATATTAAAAAAGTCATTTGTCGTTAAAAACAGTGAAGCAGAAAAAAAGCACATGGTCAAGACACAAAAAGAAGGATCAAGAAGATGACAAGAAAGTATCGTTTTGCAGTGAGTGGCAGTACGGCAACCTGTTGTGTGTCTTTGGATACCAAATTACTTTTTGGGCCAATATTAGCTATGAAATGGACCAGCATTTAGCAAGAAGTGCATTGTTGTGACATTGTCTTGTCTATTTCATAGGCAGGATGTAGTGTTGGATGTGGTATTTTCTCGTAAGTTAGATTGCCATGCACATGTTAGGTGAAACAAGGATTTTGTACCAAGAACTCAAGAAAGGTTGAAGAGTACAACTCCTGTAATCCCTTTTTGGCAATGCAACACTGCTGTCTCTAACACAGTACAGTTGCAATTGCACTGGAAGTAGCTTGCTAAAAAAAGTAGCTTGGATATTTTGGAGTTCTCGGCTCTCTGGTGTCCATGAGGTTAATGTCTCTGAAATATAGTTGACACGTTCGTTTTCTTTCTTTTTTTGTTTTTGTAATTAGGGCATGAGGGTAAATCTACATTGCCCTGGGGAGAAGCAAATTGCATGTGACTATTTCATGGATCTCAAGAGTTCTCAACAAACTTTTTTCCTGAAATTTCTGAAGTGACCTGGCTTTGAAACATTTTAAGCGTGGCACCTTGTGTTCAGTGTTGTTGTTTTTTTTTTGTTTGTTTTTCAAAACAGCTGACAATTATGGAGTCAATTTCACATTTCAGCTCTAAATGAATACTGTCACTTGTAAAATATGTTTATATTTCTTGTAAAAACCTAAAAAACAAACAAACAAACAAAAAAAAACATGATTAACAATTGATCTAAAACATCACTGAATGTTAAAAAAAAAATAAACAGAATAAGTGCAATACGAATGTGGTCATCAGTCAATCAAGCCACTGAAAATATGACAGCTGTAATAATGGGGCACAAAAATCAATACACCATTGACTGCTCTGCAGCAGTATAATCAACAAGCACCTGGCTTTATGAGACAGGGAAGGAATGGATAAGACAGCCTGATTATGTCAGCCGTTTGGACTTATACGAGGCCTCTGAGGTCTACACACCTGTTCAGACAGCTTAGTAAGGACATTGAGTCACCTTGCATCAGTTCCTTGTGCTTTCATTTGACTTCGAGGGTGGGAGAGGGTACAAAATATAGACAATGACAGTTTCTATGCTAATGACTGTACACAGCCCAAAGTTCAGCAAAGGCACAGCGATGTGTAGCAGCCCGTTTGACTTGTCCTTCCACATCCGCATGAGCATTGTCAGGATCATGATCATGACACTTCTGCTCTTAGTTGGGTGGATTTTACTGTGCCCCCCCCCAAAAAAAAAACAAAAGAAGAAAAGCAGCTTCTTCAGGAGAGAGGCAATGGTCTTTTGTTTCTTCTCAGTCTTTATCCAATATATGGTTATGGGGTGGAGGCAAAATGACAGCTGAGCCTCTCGCTCCATCTACAGCCAAGGCTATTTTACACTGTTTCGGCACCAATTATTCCGTTACCTTTACAGCCCCATATATTAAACTGCAAATGCCGTGATCCATTTATCACATCACAGATTGTAAATACAGTGCACATTTCTATGTGAATCTCAATCCACCACAGCTCTCATAAACCTCCAAAGCCTTTTTGTCTTGGGAGCTCCGGTGTCTCGATGAAATTTTAATCAACATACTCTTTACGGTAATGGATGTCATCTATATTCAATACAGTGGCATTTCCTATCCTTTGTCTCAGATGTCTTACAACAGAAAAGTTAAACAGAAAACTTCTCTTTTGATAAGGAGACATTTTCAGGGGTGTTTTTTTAACCGATATTTTGATGGGGAGCAAATTTAGACATAATGCTAATAATCTATATATAAATTAATTAAAAGCTAACCTAAAATGTGAGATTTCGCAAAGGCACTGTTTTCTGTCCATTGTGCACTGGGCCGGCTGGTTATCTGTTGTTTAGATGGTGTGTGTTATATAATTTGACTTTTGTATTTATAACGCAGGTAATCCAAATGCAGAGAAGGAGCAATACACATGGGAATGGCTTGACAAAGTAGCACTGCTCTCTCTGTTCTCTACAATCCCAGCTCTTTCACCAGCGTAAGAATGAAAACTGGGCATTTATTATTTAGGCGTATGAGAAAGAGAACAAAATGCCATGATCTATCATAGTATTACAAAAAGGGCCTTAAGCTCAGAAGCGAGCAACTCTAGGACAGATCATACTGTATATCATCAGAATACAGCAATAAGTTGGTTTCTAAGCACTGCTGATCAATTTGAAATGCATCTTTTAGAGAAGACCTTGTTAAATCTTTAGGCATGGTAGACGGTATGTTCAATATTCAAAAGCTGCCGCTGATTTTAGTTAATGGTTACTCAGCAGAGTTTAACCCAGAAATCTAATAAGAGGCTGACCTTTATGTTGAGACAGTGGTCTTTGAATTATATATATATATATATATATATATATACATATATATATATATGCAGAAGTGTGGTATTTGGTAGAATTATGGTAATTATTTTTGCAAATTGTGATTTGGTGATTTTCCTGTCATCTTATTTAATATGGACTGAATGTGTTAAAATGGATTTTAAGGCAGTAGTATCTCAAAGATACCTGTAAGATTAGTAATGGAGACATCAGAACTCCAAACAAAACAAAAAATAAATACATTAAAAAAAAAAAAATCATGGTTTGATGATTTCATGCATTCAAATTGCCGCATCTCTATCTGATGGCCCATAAAATTAGTGCTGTGGTCCCTTTAAGAGTTTGGTGCAGCCCAGTGTTTTCCAGTATTTCCCAGTCCTGCCACTGAATCCCCTGCCTCCTGCCAGTTATTGGAGGGTTAGGCTGATGGGATGGGAGGGAAGGAAGCTATAGGTTCTGATTAGACATCACCCGGCAAGGCAGAGCAGCACATTGATGAGGGGTGCAAAGAGGTAAGGGCTCGGGCAGCTCGCTCCTGAGCCCCGTGCTCCCATACCTGCAACCAGATCAAGCAGAACTGTTTGTGAGACAATTGTGTTTGATCAAGCATAGAAAACCTGTACCCTGCTGTCCTCTAAATTTCACACACGTCTGATTAAATCATAAGCAAGCTATGAATTTATTTCTTTTTAGTATTATTTTCATCATGTTCCATTTAAAGTTCATAATGCATAATAGAGAAGCCATCTCACACTTTTCTAAAGCCGTGATATATAACCGCTTCATATGCTGCAGTGCTGTGCAGCTAGTCAACAAGGAATAATAACCTAATGGCAGAGATGGATGACATGGTGCACATGTTTGTAAAAAGGTGTGTTTTCTCACATTGTGAGAGCTGTATATTACATTTTTGGAAAGGGAAGAATTGAGGCTAAAATAAATGATCTCTCTGAATTATTGAATCTTCTCTCTTGCTTTATCTCACGTCAAAAAGTGAACGATACAAGGATGAAAGACCAAAAGACCAAAAGTAAACTCACTGAATTTGTGGATGTGGATGGGTTCACTGCCTACCCCTTCACCACCCTCAGTCATGACCTTGATCTGAATGAGATAGTTTTCATTTGTGGAGAGGTTGAGTTGCACCATGGTCTTGTTGGTTTGTATCATACTGATGTTGTTATGACGATGCCTCTTCAGTAGCACCTAATGCAGTACAGAGCAATGCCAAAATGACATAATGTCAATATTCACATTCTTGATATTGGAGAATAATCATATTCATGCAGAGAACCAGGCCCTACCAAATATCCAGTGACCTTTGACTCAGTTTCCAAGGCTACTACAGGATCCCAATGTAGCGTGAGAATGGAACCGGTCATGGTCCATTGTATATTGAGCGGTGCCTGGTCGGGTGCTGAAACAAAAAAGTAAATAAAAAAAAAAGAAAATGATTGTGTGTGTGTGTGTGTGTGAGAGAGAGAGAGAATGTGTGTATATATATATATGTATATATATATATATATGTATATATATGTATTACATATACATATATATGTATGTATATATATATATATATATGTGTATGTATATATATGGGTGCTTGATTGTAATATTATACTTGTATAGTGATTGTTGTAATACTATACTTGTCCTTTAAAAGCAGTTTCAGTGTCTGTGGGGGAACAATAGCCAGTTTAATATAATTTTATATGGCTACAGAGAATGTTATTGGTACTATAGAATCGTAATTTTATTATTTGTTTAAAATGGGTTATGATTGCTACCATATTATTTTTACGCATTCTCTGGGGCAAGTTCACAAACATTTTCATTCCGTTGAACACAACACTCAATAAACCACAATTCGAAGTAAAATTAATCCTTGGAAGTAGAAATGTTTTGATGAACATGAAGATTTAGCCACAAAACTTTATAACTGCAATTTGTTACGATTGTGATTATTTATATATTTTTTTTGTTCTGTTTATCGCTTGCGGAGAAAATTCAGTTGATTTCTTTCAAAATAACTTGAAAATCCACTGAGTATATTGCTTGCAAATTTACTCAAACCTTGAACATAAACAAGAAACTGGCAATATTGTGGAAACATAAAACACAGCAAACAAATATTCCTTAAAGAATAAAAATTTTAAAAAAATTGTCTGTATATATGGCTCTGCAATTGACTGGCGACCAGTCCACAGTGCACGCTGGTCCTCACCCAATGGGAGCTGGGATAAGCTCCAGCATCCCTGAGTAGGATAGGCAGTAGACAATGGATGGATGGATGGATTCCCCAAAACAAAATTCTGGTGTCAACCATAACAAATCTCTTATGATGGGAAAAAAGGAGCATAGAGCCAGGCTCAGAAAGTTGCCTCTATGACCTTTTTGAAACCCTTTGAGGATAGACTTTCTATTTTCCTGTAAATTAAGATGTTTGATGAATGAAATCTCAAAGTTACAAGAATGTAGCTTCCGAGGCAGTAGTGTCCTCCACCTGCATAGTCACTGTCCTCTGTGACACCTGTATTTAGACTTGTTTTTCTTTTTACTTTGCTCTGTTCCAGTTTTGTTTTCATCCCGACCTAAAAAGCCGAAGAATCATTGCACTTATGTTGAGCGATGCAATCCGCGCACCATCATCTGCTTCATGAATGAACCATTGAGCATTTATTACATCACATCTTGTGGTAGAACTCACGTGGCTTTTTGGTGGTGACGTTGATGGGCACTGACTGTGGCCCCGGGCCAGCTGTGTTGCAAGCAGCCACAGTGAGATAGTACACTGTGTTTGCCCTCAGCCCTGTGATGTTAACCAGCGTGTAGTTTCCAGATATTCGCATTTTGCCTACAGTGTCAGGTTTCGTGTCATCTTCCCAGTACATGACCTGTTGGAGGGGGAAAGAAGTCCTGATCGTGGCTAAACAACAATTGTATTTCATCGCAATTTAGAAATTCATATTCCATCGCTACATGTGAAATGCTGTGTGTTTTATAAAGAGGCAAGGGTGCATGATGATGAATAATAGTTTTCTCGTGTGGAATCTCAATTACTGATGCATATCCGCTCAGCCACCTCTGTTAGATTGCAGGAAACATGATAGCAGAGCAAGAAAGGTAAAGAAAAAAAGTTGTATCGGTTATTTTCATCTAGAAAGTGACTCTGTTGGCTGACTAAACTATATATAAAATGCTCAACAGCTGAGAGAGGAGATGGTATTTCTGAATCATTCTCTGTACTTGCAAATCAACGCTTAAAAAGTGATGAAGGCATTATTTGATAAAGGAGGGAGAAAACATTTGTTGCCTTTCATATTTATCCAACTGAGTCTACGACACACAAGGAGTTCGATCGACAAGTTTTGTGTAATTGAATGTGCTGTCAGTCTTAAGGGACAGTCCTGCTATTCAATCATTCATATATTACTGAAATTCAAAATGTTATTTCTGCAATTCAAATTTTAGATCAATTAAAGCAGCGTATTGTAAGTGGAATCCTTTGCAGTTATACCTGATTACATATAAAGTAAAACGAGATTGACCACATCTGATTAAGGCTGTACATGTGTAGCTCCCCATCCGGGCTGTTGGTGGCCTGTTTAAGATTCAGTGGCTTAAAGGCACTTCAGGACTGCATTTACAAAAAAAAAAAAAAAAGTGAACTGTGCTCTGAAAGGACATGGGCAGCGCTATGGCAACTGGAGGTCTTTGTGGAGAGGGGGTTGAGATTTAAGGGGAGATGTTTGCTGTCTTGAAAGGTCGAAGCATTAGGTTGTCCTTGAAGGATCATTACAACTTTTAAAAATGCAACATAATAGAAATAAAATATGGGTCTTCATTAGGTGATCTACAAAGCCATAGGTAAAAAAAAAGCTTAACTATCTTGTTAGTTGGAAAAAGAATACCAGAAGAAAAGGATGTTTTCAGTGAGAAATGACATACCTCATACCCAAGCACTCTTTCAGGAATGGCAGGCAGAGCTTCCCAGATCATTTCAATTTGTGTTGCAGACACACTTCGAGCGCTAACCCTCTTAGGTGCCACACTGGGGACTGCAGAAATAGAGCGCGAGTGAGAATCCCTGAGAATCACTATCATACAGACTAATAGCAATAAGAAGAATGCACAGAATAGACCTGTAGTTTCTCTGAAAAGCTACCCCCCACTCCCTTTTAATGGGATCTGCGACTGACATAAGGGAATACTATCTGCCTAGCAAATTCAATTAACAAGATACCTCCCTGACAGCATAGTGTGGTAAGAGTCTTTTAGGATTTCCTGTAATCTACCAGCATGATAACTAACACAAAGTTGACATGCCCGGCTTGTGGGAGAAAAGAAAAAAAGATATAAAAGAAAAAAATCTACATTAGAATTTAAGGCCAGAGTTATGATGAGGTATTTCTCATTTAGACATTACACCCTGCTGGTAAACTGTCGTCCGTACCATACCTTCCTCTGCCGAGTATACAGTGGCAATAGAGCTGAAGGGACCCTCCCCTCGGTTATTATATGCTCCCACTTTGACATCAAATGGCATGAAGGGTGGTATGGTGTCATTGCGAAACACGTATCGAGCAACGCCAGGTGTGGAGATAACTGCGCGGGTCCATGTTACTGTGCCCAGCGGCCTGAAGGCGATGATGTAGCCAAAGCCCTCGCCGTTCTGCAGCTCCTCTGGCACAGGCTGGGAGCAAAACACAAAACTATAGTGATATTAAAACACATACAAAGAAACTGTCTCTATGCTATATTTCAACAAAGATTCTCTGTGAAGAAGGCACGGCTAGCTTTCTTTACCACTCAGGATTCACCTTTTATTGCATCTTTCCTGTGAGCATAGCAAGATAATTAAGGCAAAAGTGCAAAACCCTTCAAAGGAAATGCTATGTGTCCCTGCATTTGATGGGAGAAATGGCACTCAGAGGCTGAGCCAGAGGAGAGGTGTCTGACTCCAATGTGGGTCATAAAATTGCTCCATTCAATTCTGCACAATTAAGCAAAACCATTACTTGGCGAGGGAGAGGACAGTAAAACGTGACAGATGACTTACCTCCCATGTTATCACTAATTCAGACTTGGTGCCGCCTCCACCCCCAACATCAGTGGGAGCTGTATCAGGAACTGAGAGGGAAAGTCCAGAGGGGGAGAATTAGAATACATATTCAATGATGCAACAACAACCCAAAACTGTATCTGTAGCCTTATGTAATAAGCTGCCTGCTGCAGATTCTGTCCTCTGTTTTCAACCTTGCAAATCTCCGATGTATGTTGTGCAAAAAAAGCCATTGTGATTTATAGCCTGCCAAAATATATTGTACTTTGCTGATGACAGCTGATCAAGTTTATTCCCATCCTGTTTGCCTTCAATTGGTAGCTGCAGTATGGTGGTAAAACCGTTGTAGGACTATTCCTGCATTTTTGTTATCCTTTGGAAGTAACATGGCGCAAGTGAGGTCCAGAACTGTTTTTTTTAATGTAAAGTGCCATGAGACAAAATTTTTTCTCATGCAATTATCATGTAATCACATGCTTGAATCAGCATTTATGTCTGAAGGTGTATTCTCGTGTATGTTAAACTCTCGATGAATAATGGGTATTGAGCTCATTCTTTTTCCCAGGGAAGTATGCCAAGACCTTTTTTTCCAAATCCCCCTGTGTGTGTGTGTGTGTGTGTGTGTGTGTGTGTGTGTGTGTGTGTGTGTGTGTGTGTGTGTGTGTGTGTTACACTGCACAAATGAGTGCTCGCAGTGCATACCACCAGATTAAATGTTGCTTTTGAGTCAAAATGAGCAACAACCCAAAGCAGAATAATAAAACACAAACTACCAAATAAATTCAGAGCAAGTTTAATTCTGTGTCTATTATAAGTAATTCATTAAGTTCCAGGAAGTGTGATATGTAAACTAAAGGTACGTTTAACATGTTACCAATAATTAGTACTTTGACATCGAGCCCATCTGTACATATACAATTATTCTGATTATTTTAATGTTGGATGCCTGGCCATAACTTATAGGTTGGTCAATTTCTCTTTCAACAAGTCTTGCTTGAAACATAATATAGTGTTTGCTGGTACAGGATCATTATCTAAAATTGAAAAAGTAGAGTTGGGTTTTAAGCAAATATGGGGTTGTAATTTGCATTTTTTAAACCCACAATAAGTTTAATTTTAGTTAATGTTTTATTCTTTTTTGCTTGAATGTGCAGCGATTATTGCATTTGAGTTCTTGTTCTATCTGTACTGTCCTTGCTTCTTTAGCTTCAATGAATCTCCCCACTGTGGGACAAATAAAGAATCTTATTTATTTATCAAAATACTTATTCATTTGTACAGTATTCAAAATGCATTCTGTCTGAATATCAGGGTTTGAGGGTAAAAACTGAATACTTAAGATCTAAGAAAAAAATGAATATATTTGAGAGTGAAATTCTATTGCTGCTAACCCAAAGGCTTTCTTTTCTTAAATACTTGTTTAAATCTAAACAGTTCAACTGCCTTGAGTCTTTTCTGCATGGTTCTTTTGTCCAGGACAAAGTACCAACAAGATAGAATGTACTTATTCCTTTTATGCCAAAGGTTCAGCAACTGCACACATAACAAACTGCTGAAAGGTAGACCAGAAAAAATTACTGCATAATAGGAAACACATCTCTCTTTACAATGAATGGTGTAATTACTGTTTTTTTTTTTTTTTTACCTTTTTTTTAAATAGGGTAAGTATAGGGCTTTCTGTTCACTTTGGTCGGGGCAGCCATCTTGAATTCCCCAAAAGGCCTTGGCCCCATCAGGCTTTGTAGTTTCTCAATAGTTAGTGACATATCTCCCCCCGGCCCACCCCTTCCATCCTAACAGTGGATGGATCAAAATAAATGTGTGGAAGACCAGACAGATATGCGAGACAGAGAAAACTGAAAGCTGATCTAGAAGATTTGCCTGGAGGCTATACCGCGTAAGCCGAAAGCTGCAGAAAATGAGTGTATGTCATCATACTGCTCTTGTTGCTGGTTTTATTAATGTATTCATTTTCTAATTTATTTATTTTCACTCCATATCAATTTTTACAGTTAAAAAGTCTGGTTAATGAGTCCCGTTAGTTTTAATTAATTTTAAAATCCCAGCTAACATAAGAGATCAAGACTATAATGCCTGTATCAAGCATATCAGGGACTTGAGGATTTTACTGTCTTTCCTTTAATATTTGATGTTCAGCACAGCAAGTGTGAGGTGATGAGGTGTGGCTGGCGACTTCATGCCCTGTTTTTTTTTTTTTCCATTTTCCCAATAAATCATCTATTTTTTGTAAATAAAAATTAACTACCCGCAGAGACAGTTCCTCAGCCTGGCTCAAGGCAAAAACCCATGCATATACAGTACGCTGATACAACTCTGTTGCTGATACTTCATCATCCCTCTTTTTATAGAACACTTATCCATGCACATTACAAATTCTGAACTTTCTCAAGCGGTCAAACTCCACCGAATTTGACCACATCATTTTTGAGCATTCTCTGTGGTGTTTCTGCATGTCAGTGGCTGTTTTTTTTTTTTCCTTTTTCTTTTACATACTAGTATCCTCCGTTCTGGTCTTGGGTGAGGCAGGACTGGGTTCCCCCATACCAACGCTGTTACGAGCAACCACCCTGAATTCATACTCCACCCAGGCATTTAGACCGACCACCGTGGCAGTCAGCATGTTACCGTTCACCACATCAGGGACTGCAAATTAGAAATCACATATTAAATTATTGAAATCCGCTTCTAAAAAGTAGGGCAGAAATTGAATTGAATACATTTAAAGGAAAGGCATAAATAGGAGGGAGCGGGTGTCGGGTTTAAGGCTACCTGTGTCAACTGCCTGCCAGCCCACAGTGAAAGGAGTTCGGCCCTGGATGATGTATCCAGTGATGGGGCTGCCGTTGTCCCTTCCAGGAGTCCAGGAGAGCTGTGCGGTGTTGTCTGTGATTTCCTCTACAGACACTTTGCTGGGGGGACCTGGAGGACCTAAATCAATACGACAACCAGCCGGGCTTAGCCTCCACTTCACTCTAAGAAACACCCCCTCATATATATCAAGGCCATCACAATGCCATTAATTAAGAAACGTCCTTGGTGTATGAATGCAGGGGCCGTTCAGTCACTGTATGGGTGCTATTCCACATAATGATTACCAGGGCTGGAAAGAGCTATCTTAGAGGATCATTTATGAGACAGGGAATGAGTGGGGGGAACATTAGACACAGAAATAAAAGAAGAGTGTGTGCTCTGCCCCACACTTTGATGCACTGCTCCACTGCTCTAATGTTTTCAATGATATTTCTGCTGATGTGAAACTCGAGCAATTATAGTCATTTTCTATGATAAACATTTCTTTCTCAAAGCACCTGGGACATCTAGTACCGTTTGGTAAATGCATGAACACCAATGTAAATCACCAGAGATAAGCTTCCACACTGAGCCAGATACATAAAGCACATATCAATGAAACAACCTCAGCTGGGTCTGAAATCACTGTCAGAATGTGAGTGGGTTCTAAATCTCGGTGGCATGTATATCGTGTAAAAAACAAAAATGACATACCATTGACCTAGGCGGCAACCATTAATGTCAATGTTCAATGTAGGCTTACAAGCTTATACAATTTCTCATCTCTCTCATTTGTCATATCAACATCACACTGTTTTTTTATTACAGATCCCATATTGCTGTTCTGAAACTGTTTAATGCGCAATCAGTCACTGGTGTGAATATACAGAATGTGATCAAGTGTGATCAATAGAATTTGTTACCTTTGACAACCAGTATGGCAGAGGTGGACAGGCTCTCCACATCCGTGTCAATAATGCAGACGTACTTCCCGCCATGGTTCAGCTGGATGTTACGGATCATTAGATCCCCTGATATGCTCTAGAAAAGAATATGATCATTGACGACGATATGAAGTAAGATATATAATTTCATTCAGTTTTGAGCAAAGGGAAGTTTCATCTTTCATAATGCTTTGCACTATCTCAGCTTTTCCCCAGACCGCCAATATTTGCATGTTCTCGAAGACCAACAATAGCCATGGCAGATGTACAGTGCACAAATAAAGCTATTGGCTGTCCTATAGGCTAAACACCACCCGACCATACCCTCCCAAAAAGCTGCAAACTACACACAGGACAGAAAAGGCAAACATTGTCTAGTTAACTGGCCAGATAGTCCTAATTATTTGTACTAACACACGCAGAAGCAAGATATGAGTTGCTATGTAAAGAACAAATATTTTTTTACACAAGTTGCATAATGGCCTCAGGGGAACATACGCACACACACACACACACACATGCACTTGCTCTCTATGAGACTAAAGCAGCGCTTTCAGTTTTAATGACATGGCTGGTTCAAGATGGAACTATTTGATGTGTTGAGGCATTACTTTCAGTTGAAAAGATACATATTTTTTGGTATGTAACAAGTGTTTACAGCTTCACACATAGCAAGGACACAAATTTAACAGCAGTGCAAATAATATTTGTCATAGAATAACTTTTCCCTCTGCGCAACAGCAAGACTCAATGGTGCGTGATTATTATGTTTTTGTACCAAAGTTGTGTAACCAGAGGCATGTGTTTGTTAAATCATTACATTGTGAGATATTCTGGATCCAGCTCCAACCATCTAATTGAAAAGACATCCATGTCTGCATACCAACGACTCAGAATACAACTTGATATTAATTCCAAGGGCACGAGATAAATAAATTCAACGTACATTTATGAATTAAAAATCTGTCGTAAAAGACAATTATGGCATATGTGTGGTGAACACAAAAAGGAAATATGTTGCATGCAGGTTAACACGTTGGGGAACAAAGGAAAAGAAAGGATGCAATGCCCGAGATCCAATGGATCAACCCATGTCTAAGCAACAATCCATTGTCACATGAAAAATTTCTGAATAGACCTTTTCTTGCATCACCGCCAAAAAATTAAAAAGAAAACCTATCCTCAATATCTAGTGGCTACTTTTTTCAGGGTGACTTCGAACCATCGGCATTGCCTTAGTTATTAACCAACACAGCTGCAAATCTTAAAATATGGGGTTGGTAGAGACATTATTTTTGTAGTTGCCTGTCCATTCTTCAATTTCCTTATATTTGGAAGGATTATTCACTTTGATTTCGACTGCTTCCAATTTGGTGACAAAATGTCAAAGACGAAACTTACTGTGACCTTTCATATGGAGGGAATAACATCTGGCATTAGAGTGCACTGGGACACAAGGACACGCCGTTCTGAATTTGCTTTTGTCAAACGTCTGATTCAATACTCTATCTGTTCATTTTTAAAAATTCCCACAGAAGCTATGATATATATGCAGGCTAAAGTCAACTAGCTTGAATTAAACTTTATATGAAAAGAATAACATGGTCAATTTTGATTAACAACATGTACAAAGCAAGTTAAATTAAAAAAAAAAAAAAAAAAAAAAAATCATTCACATTTTTTTCTTCTTGCAGAAAGGTAGACAAGGATAGTATTTTCAGCTTGCCGGAGGTGGCTAACAACCATAGTGCAGTATTTCTACTTCAACTAAGTGAGACCTTCAATCAAGATTGGGCAATAATCTTTTCGAAGGACTTTAAAACTTCAAAAGTAGTGAAATAGATTTTCAGTTACGTTTATAAAATGTAACAACTCTATTGAACAAACTACTAAAAACAGTAACTGTTGTACTGCACTCTTAAAGGCAGTGTACGGATATATCCTCAGACATTTATTCAACAATATGGACTCTGCTACTGTAAATCAGCCCCAAAAAGTGAACACAATGAAGCCTCTTCACTTGTTCAAGGGGGCCCTCCTGAAAGCAACCTTTTAAATATCACCGATGAAAACAATAAGCATATCACCTTCTGAAAATGTGTCTATTGCTTCAAAAACCAGAGTCACAAGCCAGAGATCCATTATGAAGCAGATGCTCACGGACACTGCTGGATCTCACTGTTTCTGAACCACCTGAAAAGCCAAGCTAAGTGACTCTTATTTGCAGCAATAAGCCAAAGCAACTACCTTGCCTGCTCGTTTTCCACCATTCTTTATCTCCCCGCCTTCATGACTGTCTCAGCACACACAATTCAGTGTCTGATTCTGTCTCTTGTGTCAGCAACCACCTGGCCAAGCTGAGAACTGGCAACAGAGAGGAAAGCATCTCTCCTGACAGGAATGAAAGTATAGGGTAGGTCATATTTAAAGATGGTAATGAATGAATCTAAAGGTTGTCGGCATGTTTGGAAAGCAAAATTTTGTGAAAATGATTTCTCATTATACCCCATTCTCATTTTGTTGTTATGAGTAATTGGGACTTGCATTCATGTGACACATTCAAATCCTTTGGATTCATGCTGTGTGTGTGTTTGTGGTGAGTGTGTGTGGATGAGATATAATGATGTTGATGATGATGATGATGAAAATAATCACAATATAGGGCTATAGGAGTGTATTAAGTAGCATTAATCTAACTCATTTTCAGAAGGCACAATTACATTAAGACTCTTCACTTATTATTTCATAAGGATTACAAATGAACATTTATACATACCAGGTTGCCCTTGTGCAATCCGAGCCAGCTCGTTATGTGAGTATTTTGGGTCTCAAGACTTTTAAATAGGTATGCAAATTCAATTATGGCAGACAGCGATGATAAGAAAATGTTCTCCCTTGAGCTAAGGCAATCATAAATTGCAGCGATTGAAAGTATAATGACTTTATTAATGAGAACCCCGTGGATGACAGAAATGGCATTCTACCAATATAGATTAAGAAAGATATCATATAACAGCTCACAAAGCCAGCTCGAAAGGTAACCGTTACAGTTATTGACCTGGAAGTACCATTCATTTGCACAACACGGATGAAAAAGTGTAACTGACTCTTAACAGATACCTAATTTCATCCATCCACATCCCCACTAGGGGACTGACACATCTTGGCATAAATATCAATGTTTGGGTACTGTTGGTATCTAAGGAACTCTCCCTGGGGCGGAGGAGCATTGACTTGCACACTGCACAGTATGTACCTAAATGGCTAGTAAGTAATCAGTTTAATGTTCGAGCTGACTCACCCCGCCTACTCTCTCAAAATGATCACCGTCCCGATGGAAGTCGATGAGCTGGCCGTTAAAAGCCCACGAGAAGGAGACATCCAGAGCTGGATCGTGGGCAATCTGGCAGGGTAGCACAATGCTCTCGCCAACAATAATCTCCATGTTTGTAGGCCTCATGGTGATTCTGGTGGGCTCTGGTCAGGAAAAAAAACAAAAAAAAACCAACAACGTATGCATGGTAATATTTCTGCTCCAGCAATCTTTTACACCCCCATGACACACACAGCTGATTTCTTTCTCCGGCTCAAGGGTCATTTTTATTCTTAATTTTAATTCTTAACTCAAGAATGTGGCCCTGACTTTTTTTTTTTTTTTTTTTAATCAAGGTTTAAATTCCAAGCCTGTCCATTAGTAATAAAATTACATCTTCCTCAGTTTACACTTCATGCCCAAAAGATCAATTTAAAAGAAAATGAGATGGCTTGGCATTCTCGTCAGTAGCGCTGGTGAATGAGTGCCCGGATTTTAGCTATAGAGAAAAATATAATTGGTAAGTGCTGTAGTTCTCCTTTAGAAATTTCACACACATTTCCAGCATTTTAAACCTTATGATTATTTTTTTTTTTACTTTACAGCTTTTCAATCGATGCAAGAACCTGCAACATCACTACAGGTCAAACTGACCTTGTTGTTGAAGCAAAGGCTACCTCAAAATTTAATGTACAGGGAGAAGATATTTCTTATTATTTCTAAATTTCTGAGGGCAAATTAAAAGTAAAACACAAATAAACAGATTTAGCTATTGTACAAGACATCATTATTCAATTTATCTAAAAATAGTTACTACTATACACATAGTAGGTAAACAGTAAGGGAATGGAATGCCCTGAAATATAACAATCCAGTCCTTGCTGTTGACTGAGAGAAGATAATTGAGGAAAAAAAAAATGTTCCTAAACTACACACTTGTCCTGAAATATGTTATAATGTATAATTAGTTTATCTAAATTGATGAGAGTATTTTTGACTTCGACCCTTTAGCATTGAATATAAGCAAAACTGTTACAGGCAGAGGGGTTGAATATGTAAACTTTTTTCTCTACTTCCAAGTGATGAAAACAGCTGGCTAAATATGCTAATAGTTGAAATATTGCATGTATCTAACATGCCCCATTGTTCTTTATACCTAAACTTGGGTGGATTTGAATCCTTGAGAATATGCTCGGGAAAGGTCACGGTAATTACATTCTATGGCATTTAGTGGTGGAGTCACAGCGGGAGAGCTGTAAAACCCAACGGAAAAGATAAGTTAGTCAGCCCACACATATTTGCACAAATGCGTCTGTGTGCACACATACTCGTACCCATCAAAACACAAGTGCGCATACTGTATACACACAAATACGGACAACTGATAAAACCACACTATTGGGTTCTGTAATTGAATTTTTAAATCTTATATAGCATGCATTAAATGTTGAATATTTTTTACCCTGTTTAATAATTGTTAGTCGCAAAATTTATAGAATTAAAGGTATTCCCTTGAGCGACGGATGAATCCATCTCAAAGTTAAACACACATATACATGAATATACGTTATATATTATTGACATAAGTAATTGTTTCATGTATTCATTCACTCAGAAGAGAAGACTCACCAGTGATGATCAGCCTCCCTGTAGTGCTGGCTGTCCCAAACTTATTCTTAGCAACACATGTATAGCTGGCAGCATCCCGTCTAGTTACATTGGTGATCTTTAATGTTCCATTGGGAAGAACAGTAATTCTGTAGAAAACACAGCAGCCTTTCACAGTATTGACTGGAGTGGGGGATGTACTGGTTAGACTGAAGTGCTGAGCTTTGTATTGAATTTTGCCTGCAGAATTTGCTCTGATATTTAATATATTCACTTGTTTTTTCCCTTGTGTGTGTGTGTGCTTGCGTGCGTGCGCAAGCTGTTTTTCCAAGCGGTAACTCTACCACAATTGTATTTTTGTCAAAATGGAAACACATCAAGAAAAGTACTTTGACCCTTGAGGTACTTAAAAGCCCACAAAAACAAGAGCTACTCTTTGAGCTGGGTTAGCAGTCAGAGTGACCCCACACTCACCGGCTGAATACATGGAATAAACTGCATAATAAATAAATGTTTTATAACGGTCAGTGGTTGAATTTTTAATAACAGCCCTCTATATTCTTCAAACCAGGATATTAAACAAAATGCTACAAAAGCTAAATTCACCCAATAAATAAATAAAAAGATAAAGGTAATATATAAGGCACTGTGATTAAAATAGGTCATTTGAGTTACAATATTCTACAAAAGGGTGGGTTTGTATTTACAGTGTCAGTGAATCCAAAACAAAATGATTGATTATGTCTCTGATATTATACGTATTACACACAGGCACACACACGGGGGGACAAATTTATTCACAGTTACAGTATGTTTCACGTTTTTATGCTTTTTTGAAATTTTGGTCCAGTACATTTTAATTTGCAATAGCATTTACTGCCAACTTTCTTTTTGTTTTTACTGCCAACTTTCTTTTTGTGAATTCCTGCTTAATGTTCCATTTTACATGGGTTTAGAATTTAAAGAATATAACAAATATATCAATAATTTAAACTGAGTTATCTTGCAGCTTTCGGTTATTTTACTCTTCAGGGTTGAATTGCGCCAGGAAGTCAAACATTTGGAAGAGCCTGGTGAATAATCGAGACCCAAGTCCATGTCATATTTTAAAAAAATCTTTTCCTGAAGTAGTTGTGATGTTATTAAAATGGTAAAGCAGCTGTGAGGTTGACATGTCAAAACGGGGCAGTGATTATTGTAAAAGCTGTGAGTTGAAATATACATAAAGAGAGACAGAAAGACTGACGGGAAAGGACTCTTCTAGTTTTAAGTCGCAAGATATTTGACTCATTAGTTCCTTTATGTTATTTAGTAAAATATTGAGGAGAAATTTCACCTTTCATTCAACTGGCTTATCATATTTTGTGTAACCTAAAAAAAGATTAAAAGAAATGTGTCTTGTTGTGATCTGAATAAATTCCATACTTTTCTCAGCTCTTTTATACTAATGCTTTTGTTAGTATTTTCTGAGACAATATTTGCTGTATTCCTTTTGGGGATAAATTTGAACATATTTTATTCACAACTTGGGTAACATTTTCAGATAAACCAATATTTTATTAAGAGATGTATCAATCAGTCATTTTCTGAACATGTCTCAAATTTACATAATTCTAGTAAGCATTGTCTTCATACTTTTGCACCTTGAAAGATTTGGTTGGCATCATATAAAGTGTAATAATTGTCATTGAAATTGAGAATTGAAACAATTTACTTCAGCCCTTTGTGAGTCTTTCTGAAGTAAACGCAAGAGTCACAGTGTTTTTTTGACAAGATTTTTAGCATGTATTGTTCTCTGAAATTCTTTCCTTTCAATAAAAAAGCATAGGTGTCATTCAAATGGGATAGAATTAGGTATTTCCTCTGTTGGATACTTGCATTTCTGTTACTCTTTTTTTGCCATCTCTTTAAGAGTCTTTGTGCAATGAATTTTCAGTGTGTGTGTTAACTTGCAACAGTCATTTACCATTCAACCTTTTCTTTCTATTCATTTAAGGAATATGAGGAGTCTACAGACTGATTCATATCCTCTTATTTATGCTGCTGATTTGCTTATAGACTTCTTTACCTTTTGTTTATTCAGAACGTTACAGTTTTCTGTGCTCAATAAGAAATCAGACAGTGAAGGACAAACTAAATTAGACACCGCTTTATAATGCTTTAAGTGGCATTTGCATCCGTCTGCATTATATTTGTGTTCAGTTTCTAGTCATTTAAAACATTTCTACATTGGTCTAGAACAAGCTATTTGTCACTGCGGACAGAGGCTGCATGAATATTCAATTCTAACTTTTTAATTGCTTTCACTATCTCAAGGAAGGCTATAGCTTTAACTGTATTGGCTAATCTTTTATAGCTTTAAAAATTCATGCATCCATGTGATAGTGTGACTATGTACCACGTTTTTTTCTTTCTTTATTCACATGAGGTACACAGTATATTATCCATGCGCAATTTTCCTGGAGGGTGTCTTGCTCTCATTCTCCTCATTAGCCCGCCTTCCTATTTATCTGCACAAATGCCACACTCTATTCAAATTGGTCTGAATGCACTGAATGTGAATGAAAGCTGCTAGGAATATGCACTTGGACATTAATCCTACCTTTCAGTTCTCTGCAGGATCTCATTCCCTTTCTTCCACAGGCTAATTGCTGGGGGTGAGGCCTGGGGCTTGCATTCAAGAGTGACTTCGCTGCCTGAGCGAGCTTTTAGTAAAGCCCTTAATGGATATTTGGAAAAACTGGGAGGTGAAGCTATGTTTAGGGGCAAAGAAAAAGGTAAGAATTTAGAAAAAGCAACTTGGACCTTTGTAGATCAACTATGCTGTTCAAGGATCAGTCATACTGTACATAATCTTCCAAAACTCTGTGAACTCGGCAAAAATGCTCCTGGTCTCAAGGTAATCCGCCTAACCATGATCACATCCTAAAATGTCAAAATCCACCCAGAATGGGTATCTAGTCTGCAAAGTTTCCAGTATTTGCCTGGACTCGTTATCACATGTTGTCAGCAATGATTATTAAAATCAGTCAGACTGAGGTCATCAAAGCATTGCAAATAAATCGATATTCCTATCTACGTAAAAGCACATACAACACAGAAAAGTGATGCGTTTCGCGTATCGAGATCAATAAGACAATACGATTGAAAGTAAAATGAGACTCTCCATCAGATCCATATTTCTGCTGGTGTAGCCTACGCTGACATCAAATGGGTCTGCAGTCTGATCGCTGAGGAGAGCTAAAGCAGCCACTGGTTTTTATCTTATAAGTTGATCAAAAGTGATGACAGATAAGCAGGATAAGCAAAGGATGGTGATGTTCTTACCTAACACTATTAGTTGGGCACTGGAATAAATAATGCCATGTTTGTTTTCAGCTACGCACTGATACATCCCAGAATCAGACCGGTTTAGCGCAGCGATAGAAAGGGCCCCATTTTCGATTTGTATTCGGCCCTGTGGAGAAAAGGCACACATCTGTGCATATACGTTGTAATCCCAAAGGCACAACTACAATTACATTTGCCGCATGACAGAATTAGATACAAAAATGATAAAATACAACTCAAAAAAGCCACACAAATAAAACATGACTAGTCTTGTGGCGCACCTTGCATGTTCAAACTAAAATAGAGATGAGCTGAATTAAAAGGTGGTTAAAATCTTTGTTGTAGATCTGACATTGGAGCATTTTTAGGGGTTTCCCTGTAACAATTAAATATGTTGTCTATTAGTGACTCCAAAAATTAGATGGATGGTGAAGTTTCCATAACTTTGTGTGGAAATCTGGGGTCAGCTGACTGATATGGGATATAGGTGCGTTCATATATATATACATATGTATGCCTGTGTAATGGATTTATATTAATACAATAATTATTACAATAATTATAATTGCAATTATGTTAAAAATAGGTGACAAGCCATAAAAAGTCAAAAGCTCAACTTACAGTTGGCCAAAAAAAAGGACAGTCTACCAAGAAATAATTTTACTAATAGCCTTTAAAGTTTTTTTGACATGTGAAAAAAGTCTGTGTGTATATGTATATATGTATGTATATAGTTTTATATATATTTTCCGCATGAGCCTGAGTGCAAGATAAACAGCAGTTGATGAATGGATGGATATATTTCCTGATGCTGAAAAATGGAACAATGGAAAAACAGGTTTGGTTACATTTTTAGGGACATTTTCCTCTGTAGAAGACTTAGTTTTATGAGTTCACCAAATAACAGTCTGGACAAATATGGTAGATGTTTTGGCCTTTCCCAAAAAAAACCAAAATGGGTTAAGACAGGAGATTGGAGCCTTAATTATAACAGATGCACCACATGTACAGATGGGGACCAACTAAATGATGCACAAAAAAAGTGAAAAATTATGATCATTTAGTCCACTGAAATGATCACCAAAGGGCAAATAAATATATAAACCTGGATAAACAGTTTTGCTTTGATTTTTGGAAGAGGGGATTCATAATTGAAAGAAATGGAAAACATTTAACAAAGGCCTCTAAAAAAAGCTTCAGTGCCTCTATCTATTATATTAAAAAAAAAAAAAAAGATCTGCTGAAGGGTTGGCACGAATTCCCAAAAACCAAGCTGACTGGATTTGAAATTGATTAAACACGATTCAGCTTTATGTATTATGAGGCCATTCACCCTTTCGGAATTGCCATATTTCCATTTTTATAGTATACCTTTGCCATACATTTGCCATTTATTCATGAAGTTGTTGGAGGTACGTCTTGTGGGACCATATGAAAAACCAATCATCGATTTACCTCTGGTGTCACTTGCTCCCCATTCTTCAACCAGCAGTAAGATGGTTTGGGTTTCCCATTCGCTTTACATTCCCAAAAGAGGTTTTCTTCAATGGAGAGTGCTGTATCTGCCATTGTCTGAAACCAGTGAGGTTTAGCTTTGAAAAGAAAAGAGAAGGGTTTTTTTTTAGATTTCTGTTTTAATTTCAAACATTGGAATTTTATGAGTGGAATCAATACTCAATGTTTCAGCACAGTCAGTATGTTTGCATTGTTGCAATTCTTCAAACTTTTGGCAGGTAGTTTTTTTTTTTTTAGTATTCAATGTGTACGGATTAACAAGATACATGATGCCAGTGATCTTGGAGATTACCTGGAAATGGTTTTTCAAATATTCACTATACTTTATAACAACAATCCACAGCTATTCCTTGTAGACAGCAACTTCATAGCATTTTGCTCCCCACACTTTTTTTTAAAGAAATACAGGCTTGCTGTTAGCCAAGAGAAATTCAGGCTGCTAGTAACATGGATGATTATTATTTAAACATCTTTATCTGGCACAGACAGCCATCCATTGCTGTGTCTCTCCGGATCCGCTGTCGTTCATTTTGAAATGGTTCACTAACCATGGAATGAAATACGTCCCCGTACAGCATTTTTGCCACGCCGATTCTCTGCCACACATTCGTACATCCCTGAATCTTCCTGCTGGAAATTGGTGATTTCAAGAACTGCATTTGAATTCTTCATTTTGACTTTGCTTGGAAAAGGGACTCCACTTGTTCTCCTCCAGCTTATTTCTGGGACAGGGCTGCAAATAAAGAGTTCCGGTCAGTTGCAGCTGTCAAAGTGTGATTAAGCATGAAAGAAACGTTCAGAATACCTTGAGAGTTATTGTTGAAAACTTATATTATTCAGATTTAAATAAGCTCTAAAAATGGCCTTAAATGGCCTGTCTTTTTAATTTGAGGGTCTTGCTTTCCTATGGTTTGATTTGCATTACTAAATCATTTCGAGTAGCACTAATTCATGCATAAATGAGCTTACAACTTGTCACACACACAAAGAGGCTAACTTACTTTCCAAGAGCAAAGCATTCCAGTTTGACCACCGATTCCTTCGCCGCTGGAACTGAATCAGGGAAGTGAACTTCTATTTTGGGCTCATATTCACCCATTACCCCTATAAAACAAGAGACAGTAGATACCAAGGACTTTTTACATCAATGATTGAGCACTCACTGGGTCACGGAGAGAAAAAGTAATTAAGTGAGTCAGCAAATAAAATAGTCTTTATGCATACAGAGCAGAAGTCACCACTTCAAGGCTGGAAAAGGTGCATGAAAAATCAGTTGGGTCTAAAAAGGTTCAAGGAACACATCACCAAAGGACTTTTTTGGTCGAGGAAAAACTAAATGTATATCAGCGTATTATATTTACAATAGTTTGTTAATCCAAAACATCCTAATACTTCTCTTTTGCTACCGTCTCATATTTCCTTTCACAGATGCCCACCAGCTAGGAGAAATATTATTTTCCACTGTTGGACTTTGTTCTGTATTATTCTGTATATATTCAGTTGCAATACATTAATGTATTAGAAATCCAAATAAAACAGTCCTTCGTAATACACTCCTCACAAGTGCCAGCTTAATGATGAAGAGCCAAGCTGTTTGAGGTAATCATGACCCACAAAAAAAATAGATAAATAACAACAAAATCATACTTTGGTATATATATATATATATACTGTATATATATACTGTATATATATATATATATATATATATATATATATATATATATATATATATATATATATATATATATATTATATATTATATATATATATATACAGTAGGGAGAACGCATATTTCATACACTGCTGATTTTTCAGCTTTTTCCACTTGCAAAGCATGTAGAGGTCTATGATTTTTTTTATTGGTACTCTTCAACTGAGTGACGGAATCTAAAATAAAACTCCAGAAAAACACATTGTATTATTTTTAAGTATTTCATTTGCTTAAATCAGAAAAACAGAACTTGATATTTGGCATAGAAAACTTTGTTAGCAATTACAGAGATCATACGTTTCCTGTTGTTCTTGACCCGGTTTGCACAGTGCAGCAGGGATTTTAGCCCGCTCCTCCATACAGATGCTCACCAGATCCTTCAGGATTCAGTTCAGTCGCTGGGCATTATGGGCTTTCAGCTCCCTCCAAAGATTTTCAATCGGGTTCATGTCTGTAGACTAGCTAGTCCACTCCAGAACCTTGAGATGCTTCTTATGGAGCCACTCCTTAGTTGCCCTGGCTGTGTGTTTTGGGTCATTGTCATATTGGAAAACCCAGCCACCACCCATCTTCAAGGCTCTTACTGAGGGAAGGCGGATCATCCAGATGGTCATTGGCAAACTTAAGATGGGCCTGGACATGTGCTGGCTTGAGCAGGGGGACCTTGCGTACGCTGCAGGATTTAAATCCATGATAGCGTAGTGTGCTGCTAATGTTTTTCTTTGAGACTGTTGACCAATGCTCTATTCAGGACATTGACCTGATCCAGCCGTGTAGTTCTGGGTAGATCCCTCACCTTCCTCATGATCATTGATGCCCCGCGAGGCGAGATCTTGCATGGAGCCCCAGACCGAGGGAGATCGACCGTCTTGAACTTCTTGCATTTTCTTATAATTGAACCAACAGTTGTTGCCTTCTCACCAAGCTGCTTGCTTATTGTCCTGTAGCCCATCCCAGCCTTATGCAGGTCTACAATTTTATCCCTGATGCTCTCACTCAGCTCTCTGGTCTTGAGCATTGTGAAGAGGTTGGGGTTTGTTTGTTAGAGTGTGTGGACAGGTCTTTTATACAGGTCACAAGTTTAAACTGGTTCAATTAAAGTAGGTGATGAGTGGAATACAGGAGGGCTTCTTAAAGAACTAATAGGTCAATGAGAGCCGCAATTCTCATTAGTTGGTAGGTGATCAAATACATATGTCATGCAATAAAATGCAAATTAATTACTTAAAAATCATACAATGTGTTTTTCTGGAGTTTTGTAGTAGATTCCGTTACTTGCAGTTGAATAGTACCCATGATAAAATTACAGACCGCTACATGCTTTGCAAGTGGGAAAAGCTATAAAATCAGCAGTGTATCAAATACTTGTTTTCCCCACTATATACATATGTGTGTGTGTTTGTGTGGGGGGGTGTAAATGTTTATATGTGTACACACACACATAAACAGGTATTTGTGGGGTTGTCGGTCTTTAAAGTTAAGTTATTAATGGAATTGAATTATTTAAATTATCTACCATCACTTCTAAGGACCAGTGGTGTTGGGGAACTCAGGATCTTCTCCTTTGTGATGGTGTTGTTAACCACACAGGTATAGTTGCCCACATCTGAGGGCTCCACTTTAGCAATGTAGAGACTACCAGTTTCTTGAGAGATGAACCGACGACTGTCTTGTTGGACAAAGTGTGGATATTGATTGAAGATCCATGCAAAAGTCAGACCTGAAATAGAAATAAAACCTTAACCTCAAGGTTTTGTTATGCCATAAACTTCTACACAGTAGATGGTGTGACCTTAAAAATATAAACATATCACATCATTTTACTCCCTATTTTGTTCTCCCCTAGTTTGCTTGTAATAAAAACAATTACCCTGCAAATCTAATAACTATCAGAGTGTAAGACATGGGAGATCTTGAGAAAGGAAGTGAAAGAAAATGGATTATAGTGCCTTAGAGGACTTGCCCTGGTGCTTGCCCACCAAGTGACTTGGTTTACTGGAGGCTTGGGCCAATAGATAGATGGGTGGATTGATGAGCCAGAATTAGATTGCAAACCACTTCACAAGCTGCATGCCATGATGAAATACAATGCAATTTAAATAAAAACACAGATTTGAACAGAATTGTGGAGATGCTCTGTCTGCCATTATACAGAGAAGGTGCTCCAAGTCAAAAGGTGTATGCAATGACTGTCAGTCACATCCAAAGGAAATCTCTCAGCCACCTCTTATTGGACACGAAATGCCAAATGGTTAATAGATCATATAGCCTTTATCTACTGAATAAGGCTGTATTTAGCATGAAGAAATATATTGCCATCTGATTATAAGGATGGTAATCAACTATGAAACTTAGTAGCTTTTAGCGAATACTGAAATATTTATGTGTTTACCAGTTTACAGGCCAAACAGTAATAATGAAATCCACAGTAGTTGGAGACTGGTGGTACTGTTGTAGTTGACATGTTGGACTACCAATTCTAAACTGTCACAGAGCATCTACTTAAATTTGCAAATGGACAGGATAAATAGTATATAGATTGTCACATGAATGTATTGTCTTTTAGGGGAACAAAAGTTGTGGACATTCTGGGAGTATTGAAATTATCAAATATCTTACACATGGCAAAATTATAGTACAAATGGAATTATAATCATACACATTGCAATGGTTGAAGTGACTCACATTAAACATGTTTGTCTATCAAATCCCAGAGTAACAGAACCATCAACTAAAAACCTTTAAAAAAATCAATGTGTTACTGTCAGTTGTGTCTAAGCAGGTGAAATTCTACATGACTGATCTTACTGAGTTTTTAAGCTGGTATTCTTCCTTCAGAGTCTTTTAACACTTCCATGAAGGATCTCAGTACTTGTAAAAGAAATTAAAGATAAAACACTCGAAGAAAAATCCCTGCAAAGTGATAAAATGGCCTGACAAGTTAGATAAAGCTAAGTGAGTTCACAGTTATTTAGCATACATTATTATTTTCAAAATGAAAGAGAAAGAGAGAGAGCAGGTTCGACTAACAGAAGGGTCCAACAACAGGAAATCAAAACAAAAGGGTTGCTCTGTAATACTTTCATTCACTTCTAAAAATATGACACACAAACAATTGTTCTGTGGTACAACAGCCAACCGCATATAAGCCTATGCTGGAGAGGAAAGCTGTCAAATTGTATTTCACAGGGAGCAATCCGACCCCTTATCCCATAGACCAGCTTTACAATGTACTGAACTACAAACTGTTCACTTGTGAAGGAAACTGGTTGTTCAAATGTTCAAGCTACTGTATCAAGGAAGAGAGACAAGCAAGGCAGCAGCAAATGTTTATGTCCTCTTCTTCCTATAGATAAAACAGACAAGCTGGATGAACAAGACTGTATCTTTATCTTTCAAACCTATGGCTTAAAGAATACATTCTTAGCTTATTTGGTGAACAAATACAGTACTGTCAGGCCGAGCACCTTTCTGTCCTTCCCCTCTCTCCTGGGGTTTTGAGGGGATCAATGCCATTCTTCAATCTTACAATTAAATTGCGTGCTGAAAAACAGCAAGGGTAAGAGGAGAACTTATAACGGTTGAAATCGGGTTTTGATTGGATTTGTAATATACTTAAGCATGCTCTGTAAACACAAATAATATATATTGCAATGGATAGAGGAATAATCCCTCATTACAAATTCCAATTCGAAATGACTAATTGTAATACCAAGGTCTAATTGACAATGGCAAAGTAGCTTTCTGCTGACGAAAGAATGAAGATGACATTAGGAGCCCACGCTTTTCTGAGCAATTAGACAAGTGTGCTCCTGAGGATGTCAAACTACAACTACACCACTGTCACACGAGTGACCATAAGAGGTCTGACAGCCACTGTAGTAAGTTTCTGCAAGTCATTTAAAGGCTGAACTGTTTTCAACCCAGTAATAGTTGCTGAAATATTGAGGAAATCTTAAACGGTTCAAATTAGTCTTGATAGTCTGAAAAATTGATGTCTGTAAGTCAGAAAGGAACAAGGATGAAGTGACTACTGTGGGATAGAAACGACAAAGTTAAAATATCATGTGACTCAATAATTCTAATCTGCCTTTTTTGCATCAATTTCATCTAGCAATACTTTTATTTTACCAGATGGGAAGGAAATTATGGTAGTTGCATTTTTTTTGGCAACTTGTACTACATTGGACATATTTTAAAAGTACTATTTTTCCCTTTTTTTTGTTTCACATCTTAGGACATATTTGAAAATTGAATCTGTTGCCAGATAAAATAAAAAAGGGCTAAAGAGATAAATAAAAGCAAATCAAAAATCTCAACTTTCCCAAAAAGACCATTTGCAAGCCAATTCCATGTTCTCTTACATTGTGAATCCATTGCCTTTGAACAAGAGAGATCTCTGGCGTACTTACTGTCAATGCTATTTAGTAATGTTACTTAGTTATACTATTAGTCTGTATAGATAAACTTGTTAGTTAAATTCATATTCATTCCAAAGTTAGACACAACTGAAAATATCCTCTTATCTACGGACATTTCTTTATTAGTATAAGTCTACAGTGCATATCAGTTTGAGCTTTACAACTCCTGCAGTTGCTGGCCACGACAAGAATTTGCCTTCAGCTATCTCAATAGTGATGAGAGGAGGGACCTCCGGCTATTAAAAGAAATGATACAAATGACTGAATACAGAGCTTACCTCAATTTCAAAAAGTTACTTATTTTTAAGTACCTTTTAAATAAGTTTCATATCACATTTACTTAATTTTAAGACTATTCATTGTATGTATACTTGAAGAGAATCAATCAATAAACACAACCAATTATCAGTCAATAGATAGATCATTGATGTCACTGCAGTTAGGCCATTTTAATAGACAGAGTTCTCAGACAATGTATGCAGTTTGAGGGCTACAGTCAGCAGGGAAATTATAAATGATTGAGATGTTCAGATGACTATTGAAATAAGCCCATGTGTTATGAAGTAAATAATCAAAAAAAAAAAAAAGAAAAGATCAATTGGCATTTCTACAATTCTTGTTTAACAAGTTAAATAGATAAATCAATACGTGAACAAAAATACGTTCCAAACATCTGTAAACGCAATCAGTAAGCAAGATCGAATGTGAAGCCCACCATCTCTTTCACCTCAATTATAACAGATTTCATCTTTTGTTTGTAAAAGCCAGCGCAATGTTTCGGACCATTATAACATAACTTTGGACAGTAGAAAATTGTTCTTGTCAGTTATAGATTTTCATGTCTATAATCGGGAACCCATTCAAGCAGTCAGTAACCAGTTATTTTCAGTTGGAGTTGTTGGTAACATGAAGGTACAGACTGAAACATGACAACTATCAGTATGGATAGAATGCATTACATAGTTGAACTGACCTAAACTTTTTTCAGGGCCGAGATGACGCAAAGTGTCATTGACTGATAGTAGCAGTTGAAATTTCCTGAATTCAGAAGGAGGCAACTACATCGCTGATGGCTTGAGGGACACTCTGATGGCAATTTTATGGCAAAGAAGCTGGCTGTGCATGAGGTTTTTGTCACTTTGTTGTCAGGTTCAGCAAACAAAAGTATAACTCATAGGGACCGTCTTGTTTGCATTTGTAGTAGCATCATTCAAACAGGAGATCGACCGGCAGATTGGTGCGGCGTCAAAGGTGATGTGGACTCTACACTGATTGTTCCCGATAAAGAAGGAGCTGAGCCAAAAGGCAAAGCTCTTAATTTAACGGTCGATCTACGTTCCCACCCTCACCTATGGTCACGACCCACGGCTCATGACCGAAAGAACAAGGTTACGGCTGAAATGAGCTTTCTCCAGAGGGTGTCCCCCCTAGAGATAGGATGAGGAGATCACGCATCTGGGGAGGCTCAGAGTAGAGTCTGAATGGGGGCAGCATCATTTTTAGGGAAAACATGGCATGCAGAAAGCGAAAACTTACCTCCAGAATGTGCAGGTGGACCACATAACAAAACCACTCCTTGACCCTCCCGGACATTCACTGTACTTCTTACTGTTTGTGTCTTGAAGTTATCAAGATCTGATGAGTTCAATAAAGAAAAAAAAAATACAATTAGAGTGTAATACAACAACTAAAAAAAAATTATCAAAATATATATAGAAAACAAAATCAAACAAAAAGGCAACTAAAACTAACAACCATAATGATTGAAATCTCACAGCCCAAAACATGTTTATCAAGATACAATCACATTTTCTTTCAAAGGGCTTTTCTGAAGACAAGGGACATACGTTTTCCCTCTCCAGCATTCACCGACTCACTGATGCATGTATTTGATGTTACACTTTGAGCATTGGGACTTTAATGGGACATCATTGATTGCCCTGAGACGTCACTTGACAGCCTGCTATGTTTTCAAAGGCATCTGGGGTTCTGATGAAATAGATATATAGATCTGACTCGGTGACGTTTGCCATGCAAGACTACACTTGCAGGAGGGAAAGCTTACCGTGGAGCGTGGAGCGAACAAACACTGGGGAGAACGCATGACAAATGACAGTTTGCAGTGCCAGCAGCAATAAGTAACATTATTATTAAATGTGTTGTAATCTTGCACTTAAAAGCATTAGCTTCCTCATCAATACTCTTAGTACGGTCTTTCGCCCTCGCAAGTGAATGAGCGGTTGCTGGCAGACTAAACCTGAGCCCGGGATGATGAATCACCACTGGCTTCATGACTGATGGAGGGAAGCTGCTGCAGTCCGCTCTGTACTCTGTCTGCACCCTCTGGCTAACAGCCTAGAGTAAGCCTTCCAAACATAAACAAAAGAAAGTCAGTGTGACCGATAAGGGAAATTAGGAAAAGGAAGATTATGGAGAGAAGTGGGACAGAGTGTTGGTAAGATTAATGAGCAGCTCTCTGATGACCATGCCTGAATCAAACAGAGCCAAGTCATGGCAGGACACAGCAGAGGCCACAGGAGGAGATGGCTGACTTGAAATACAGACACAGGCAATGTCCTTCTGATCACACCAGGCTGCCTTATTGAGTCCGTCTCCTGAACACATTAACAATTGCAGTAGACTAAGATTCACCTACTTGACTGAATAAAAAAGCAGCTGATAAATACAATACAAGACCTATAGGGACAGCGAAGGGTGAATCCAAAAGACCAATAGTTACTTAGAGGAAGCCAAAGCAGCGTAGGGATACGGTTCAGCGCAAGAGGAGATACATTTCTACTGGGTTGAATAATGTACTTCACTGAAGTGAACTGGCCACACAGTGATCCAAGAGCTAGAGGCCAAACTCACTGTAGCTGCAGTGATTCCACTTTTAACAGTATCACTCTCTCATATGTAAAAAAAAAAAAAATACTGGTCACGAGAGAGCAAAGACCAATCATCGGAGCTTAAAGAGGAGTCGTTTGGTTAACGATGCTGTCTCATTACTGCTATATGTTATGTGCTGTTCCACATCTATACACTAGTTTTATTTAATTCAAGAGTGCACATTAAGATATTACATATCTCATTTTTTTGCCTGGCGGAGGTCAGGACTTCATCTACTCAAAAAATTGTTCCAAAGTTTTGCACAAACACATTTTAACACATTCTCGGGCTGCTTTTAAAAGTATAACCAAATTATTTCCACCGCATTTATAAAGTGAATCAGAAACACACATTCCTCTGTCATACATGCTATTCATACGAATGTCTTTAGCTCTAATTTGGTGCTAAAGTCAGATAAAACCTCTGGTATTTCATCTGCTCCTGATCAGTCACTGAACATTTTTGTTCTATCTCTTGCAATTTCTAATCAATAACAGGAATAATGAATTACTTGCAACAGCAAACTAAAGAACACAAAGGCGCAGCTTATGTAATGGGTCGAGCAAACTGCCTAAAATACCATTTCATATTCTATCTCCTCTATGAATTCAGTTTACCCAGTCAGAAAGCTGTATTTAATGGTGCCTATTTTTCGAGAAAAATATCATCAAAGTGAATCTACAAACAGAATATCATAAGCAAAAGGTTACTCTTTTTTTTATTATCATTTTAAATTGAGTTCGGATTCTCAGGAAAGAGAGTATTGAAAATAACTGAATGAAGGATCATCATTATAAAAAAATAATGTTTCTGTAATATATGGGAAATTGCCACATAAGATATACTGTATGTTTTCAGCCCGTCAAATACAATCAGTAAATCAATTCTTCTAATTAAACTATTTTACTTTGTTTACTTTTGATATATACTATCAGACAGAATTATTTTTTTATCCTGGTATGTATGTTTTTTCATCAATGATCATCTGAGTTCCATTCTTAATTTTGCTTATTTCTTTACAAATAGTAATGGTAGGAGGCCCGGTTAGCTTAGAGTGGGTGCTGCTGAGGGCAAACATTTATTTTTACTTGTCTAACATAAATGGGGGGGCGGGTTGTGCGTGTTATGTATTATATGTCTACTGTATGAGAGGCATGATTTGTTTTTGGGGATATAAGCCATTAACTCTAACAGCCCGTACAGCCCGACATTTAAACACTCTATATGTATTTTTTTTGGTTCTTACGATTATCAACATTTTCAGAAATGTGTAATTTAAATGAAAAAGGTTCTGGTATTTTACAGACTGCAAGGCTATGGTGTGGTGAATAAGCCCCCCTTCGCTGACAAGCTAAGGTCAATGCACAGAAAAGATGGCCTGGACATATACCACTATTGCCCTTTTCAAACATATAGCCCAGAGTGGAAGATAAACATCTCCCACACTGTCGCTGTCAATCCCCTGAAAAAGCACTGCAGTGGCTCAATGGCTGATAACATTTTCTACTAGGGCGCTGTTTGGTTAAAGACCATTCAATGACCAATCCATCTTCCTCTGACTCTTAGACATAGAGCCTATTTGAGACAAGCCCTAATAGTCCCTCATGAGTAAATGAGTGAATTAGTCTTTTGCTATTATATCATAGTTAACCAGACATTTTAACACTGATAATGAATTTTACATGTCTTTGTTTGTCTATGTGTATTTGTATGAATATCGTGTTTTTATTTTAATACAGCAGTCAAACATTAAAACCAGTAGGTCAAGTTTTTTTTTCTGTGCAATAAAAATGTTTACCTTTTGCTCATTTAAGATAAGTAGCTGCTTACAGGAGGTCACACACAAACTAGGAAACAAGGGCAAAACATGTACAATTTAACAAATTATTTGATTTGCAGTGTCTATAAAAATATACCTATTTTTATAGACACAATATTATACTAAATTAGAATCAAAATGATTTTACCCTAAGTTGAAAGATTTATACATTTCTTATAACAATATGCATCTTTCATTCTCACTATGCCCATGGCTGTATGTTTGACAAAGGCATATCTCACACCTCCTCTGTACTGTGTCTCTAAAAAGCCATGGTCTTTGTAGGTGTGTGTGCAGCTCCTCAGTCATCATGGTCATTGTCAGTTCTTAGTTTCTTCACGGAAGATCATTTACGTTTCATCTAAGAGGCTTCTCCGGGGCTGAGAGACTGCTGGGCTTGGGGTTGGGCATCAGTCTGCGCTGAAAGGTTTTGTTATGTAAATAAGTGAGTTGTTGTGCTGCAATCTGTTTGAATGGGGTTGCTGTGCTAATATGTGTAGATTGTGGAAAAAAAAATAGTCTGTCAAGTCACTTTGAATCCACTCTCTTTTTTTCATAATTCTGCTTCTGTAAAAGGGACAGTAGGATACATGGAGGTTGGAGGTTGCGAACAGAAAAGAACAATTAGAATATTTTAAGATAGTTAGATCGTTAATATGAAAAAAAAATTAAAAAAACTCAATGATGGAGCAATGCCAAATTATCAGGAAGAAAGAAATTACAAAAACCTTCAACTAACAATTTTAGAGCACTTTGGAGAACAAACCACCCTAAAGATGCTTACAGTACAATAAGCAAGCTCTGTTCCAGAATCAGATGTCGCCCTGCACTGAGGGCTGTGGACTAAACCACCGTGTGACATATGTGGGGGATTCCAGTTACTCAAGATATATTAAAACCCGGTGAGAAGCTTCACATAGTTATTTAAAAGTATGATTCTTATATTGGAAGGGTGGTGATTTGGCCTACACGGTGCCTTGAGAAAGAAAGCTTCTGCTGTCTTTCTATTTTTTCATTCTATTTATTGAAATTATTTAATTTAATGAAAAGTGACAGCGTGACGTTTATAGCATTGATGCAGTGTACTAGATTTGGCTTCATGATCATTTTAATGTTGTCAGCAAGTAAAAACAAAGGAAGAGCTCAAAAGAAGACAGAGGAAATGTTATACATTGAAACAGATGTTGCCAAACAAACAGGCACACACACACACACTCACACTCCTATTGTGACAAGGTTTATTTTTGATGAATATACAACAAGAAAGTAAAGAAAGAAGGCTGTTTTTTTTTCTCTTTTGTTTTGACTGTGATTTTTTTATTTATTAGCCAGTTGCATGCAAATATATTATATAAATGTTTATAATTTGTCTCTTCCTTTATTTTTAAGGGCTGTATTGTAAAGGAAAGGGAATTGGGAAATAAGATATTTCTATCTGAGAGCCACGGCCTCATTCCATCGAAAGAGCATGTCTACCATGTTGATCTTGGAGACCTCCCTCACTGTGCATTAGACAAGACAATAAATGTCAAGCCGCTCAGTTCTTTAGCCGCCCCCACTTGTACGATTCATTATGGGATTTTAAGGATAATGGCAGTCTGTCTCATGAAAGGAAGTGAAAAGCTCTCTATCCTTGGGACATAATCAATACTCTGCAAGCTTGATCAACAGAGGAGAGGGGCCTCTGCAAGGTCTGGTTGGAAGCTGGGACCCCTCTAAACAGCTTAAATTTCCAGTAGTAAGGCAATATGTGCAATATCACAATGACATTTCTAAAAGCTCAAAGTAAAATGAAATGACCATGACCACAAAGCTGAGACAAGGGGAATTGTCCGTTCAAGGGACAAATCATCATTTTGTTTGGCAAGATTCTTTGGATAAGAGTTATACAAGCTTGTTCCAGAACTGATCTTCTTATAATTACTACTATTACACTGATGAATACCAAAAAAAAAAAAAAAAAAGAAAGAAAAACATCCCTTGTGAAATCATGGTTGCCTGCTGACAGCTCTATGACATCTTTAGCATGCACTTTAATATAACCAGCGGAGCACAGAATCACTGCTACGAGGTTGCTCTTCGTAAATCGCAAATGAAATGCAGGACTCACAAGTTTGTTACAAAGTGCAGAGAGGTCCAAGAGAAAAAGGAAAAAAAAAAACCACCCTATTTGGCTGATATATCAAGGCAACATTGCAAAGGAAGGGGTTTGCTTTTTTTTTTTGCTTATTTGGCACATACTATCCTTCGCGTCGCTATAAGTAGTTGAGCTCCAAATTTGTTTGCAGATGGTATCACTTTACACACAACTATTGTTAAGTATACATTGGCTGTTGATACAAACACCATAATAATCAGACAACAATTGCCGGTTCATCATTTGGCCAAATAAGTAAGTTCAGACGGAGCACTGAATCTCTGAAGTACAACTAATATATATTTAGAAGGCTTGTCAAGTTGACCGTCACCATGTTAGTTTTATCTGACATATCATTTAATTGCCTTTTCCCTTCTTGAGGATATCTTTTAATCATGAAATCATGACAATATAAAATAATATAAAAAAGTAAGCCCACATTGACTATCAGGTAGACATGCATTAAATTCAAAGATACAAGGGCGTCTTACTTGTTTTAGAAATCTGTTGACTACTGTAGCATCACTTACATGCAAATTGGAGGCTTGCTTTGCGGCTGAGGATGGACCCCCATGTGTTGAAGGCCATACATTGGTACATCCCGGTGTCTTGGTCCTTGTCCAGATTGCTAATGATCAGGCCGCCTCCAGACAAGTGACGCCGATAGTCATTCTCCAGATCAATGAGTGTCCCGTTTAGTGACCATCTGAAAAAACGCAAACACAATCAGTAGTTGAAGCCCCTGGAGATGACCTCACAGTATTTGTCGCAAAGATCGATATTGTTAGTCTGCCATCTAATGCATGGAAGCAGAGGTATAAAGTAGCATTTTGCGTGAAGAGAGCAAGTTGGAATTTGTTAGCGTTATTTATGCAGAGGTGTTTGCTGGAAATCATTTTCAACAGTGCCACGACGAATTCAAGTCTGGACTATACCCATTACCAGTACTTTCTGATCTGCTGTCACAAAGCCGCTCAACTCAACATTCTGTCTAAAGATCCTTCTTAAGGGCACCTTATTTGTGATAATGAGAGCAGGATGAGTGCAGTTTCCCAATCTCCCAATCCAGATCCTGCCGAAAAAGCTGGCCCCTCCTTTATACCGACTTCTCTCTTTCTTCACACTTGGAAACATTGCAATCAATCAGTTTGAGGTTACTATTATAAAAAATCTACAGAAATAGGAAAAAAATAAGAAAAAAAAGGATAAAAGAGGAAAAATCTAACTTTTTCATCAAAGTTTTAGGGGCTGGTCAGCTTTGAAGGCTGGAGTGAAGTTAGCTGCTTTTGTCAACACAGGAGCTGTCATCTGCATTGTTTTACAGAATATGTTGAGTTTAGAACAGATTGCTAAGCTGTACAAGCAGAGGTAATGTAAAATTATTTGAAGTATCTTAATCTTTGTTTGTTGTATCTTTCAAAAATACTTAATACATTTAATACATCTATATATGAACAGAACAGAATATGACAGGTATGTTTAAAAATAATTGCTGGTACTGCAGAGCAATGATTCTAAATTCGGTCAGTGTGGAAAAATACATTTAAGAACAACTTGATCAGTATACCATTCCACTTTGGTCAGTGCTGCAATGTCTATAATAATGGTAGGGCTTTAAATTGAATGTTGGGGAAAAACTAATTTAGGAAATAATGATGGTGAGGATAATGATTTTGGTCTCCCCATATTTTTTTTCAGAAAGGCTTTTGATAATTACCAAGGACAGGGACAGGTGTATATAATATAAAGAATAAATGCATTAATAAACAAATAAACACAAAAATAAATAAAAACACAAACAAAAGGTAATAACTTATCAGGTCTGAATTCCATTTTGTAAAAACACCCTTTCCCTGTAAATAGGATGCCCTTTCTGTTAGTGCTAATTATAATCCTTGACCACAATGGTTACTGTTGCTAGCATGGATGTAGCTCTTTGGAGATATTCTAAGTTGCTTACGCTTGAACTAAATAAATATTGATACTTAAAGTGTTATTTTAAATATAATTAGGGCCCCAATAAAGAATGTCACAGAGCTTAATAAAATCCTACACTATTACATAAAAAAATAAGAGGCCTTGATAGATTCACTTGTTCTTAAGAGTATTTTATAATGACTATGTCCTTTTGGGGAATTTAAAATATTATTTTCTGTCACATTCACATTGCTGTTACTGCAGATTAATTCTTTCAAGTCAATGCACACACAGTGTAAAGATAAGTAAGTTATGACGCTACTTTATTTGTGACTACACTGATTGGAACGGCGTCTGCAGTTTTTGAAACAACATATTTGACAGAGAATTAAACCGAGTGATAGCTATAGGAGCGAGCAATGACAGATCCTTTTTTCCTGTTCCTTATAAACATTATTGCAATGCTCTGTGTAAGTCTGTCTCTAAGAGAGAAATGTGAAATGACAATTCAGATGATAAGGAGGAAAAAAAAAATCAATATTATTTTTCCCTCCCAGGCAAAATAACAGGCAGTTAGAACGATGCTTCTCGCAGCCTTAAAGCAAACTACTTCTCTACACAGCTTCCTGCCTGCCAGACTACAAAAGACAAAGCTGTCTTTCATCTTGAAGCCTGCATTATTCATCTAACAGTCTGTGCCAGTCACTTAATCGGACTGACTTTGTCACCATTCCAACAATATTACTTTTAAAGGTCCTATTGCTGCGACAAGGTTTATTTTTCTAAAAATATTAGAACACTCACGTTTTACGACTGCATCCTCTTTTTATTTCTTTTTTGATGTATTTTCTTCATCTTGAGGAGAGTGACAGTGTCGCCATTCCAACAATATTACTTTTAAATGACCAATGGTTGCGACAAGGTTTATTTTTCTCGAAATATTAGAGCACACGCGTCTTACGACTGCGTCCTCTTTTTCTTTTCTCTTTTGATGTATTGTCTCCATCTTGGATTAATTCTCCATCTCTTTGCTTTGTTTGGGTCAAAGGCAGGATTATAGTTGTGCACAGGGGGGAGGAGGTTAAATACAAAGGGATGGCAAGCAAGTTATTCTTGCAACCACCCAGCATGATTGAAATTAATGGGCAAGAGGCAAGATAGCCTGGACAGATCATACACTTCTGCACCATACATTTGGCCTGGGTGAGGGTGTCACTGACAGTCGGTAAACCACCTACCTACATTTTGTACAGAAACAACAGAGACAGATTTGGGAATATATATTGAGTATTAGCCTTTCATAGAAACCATGAAAAGGAAAATAAGAGGGAAACCTTTACAAAAAAACAAAAAAAACAAACACTTCCTCATGAAAATAAGGAAATATAACATCAAATTGATACTGTATTACCTCTTTATATAGTGAATTTGCATGGTATTGGGTTACGCGGTCCAATCTATCGATCTATACCAGGATTTTAAAGTAAGAAGCTCTACAAATTTAAGGCTACAAAATGTCCATCAGTTAAGTCTGTTGATTAGTTGATTAGTGAAGGGAAAACTTGTAATCCATTAGAAATAAATAAACTATATATCTATATATATATATATATACATATATGCTTACAGATTATATCTGTTAAAAATAAAAGGCTTCCTACATTTCAGTGAAGTGAAGCCAATGCAAAAGTGTCTTAAACTTGCTTTATTTTAACTAGTCAGAAGGGGATACTTGTATTGGTTTTGTATAGTGGAGAAAATTCCCATATGCCTGATGGAGTTAATAGCGTTAATACTTTGATACTCTTTGATACTCTCACTTTACTCTTCCATTGGCAGGTTATGCTTTAGGGTGCGGCCAACTTATGACTGATGAGCTACTGTTAATTAAGACAGGCATATCTGAATATTCATACACTCATGTATTTTTATTTTATCATTAAGTTGCTTTTTGGTCTTGTCTTTGTTCCCTATAATTTCTATAGCATGTGATCATAACTGTATTATCAACCAAAAATGCCTTGCTCAGTTCTTCATTTGATAAACAACAGTCGTCATAAATTGGCAGATAAATACACTTGGTGGAAATCTCATTTGTATATATTTTGTCTTCAGGGTCTCAGAGCTATCTATATATCTTCGTCTAGTTGACCACCAAGACTCGCTAAATCCAAAGTTCAAACTCAAACTTTGGAGCAGTCCATAAACTACAGATGTCACAGTCTTGCATACAATTGTACATGTACTGTTCTAAAAAATGCATGTTAATTTCAAAAGTTAAAACAACTTTTAGAGCAATTACATGATTTTATAGCAGACATTCAAGTGCACAGGGGGTATACAAACAATGCCTGCAGTCAATTTATCTCTGCAGGCTTCTAAATACCCTTCAAAATGAAGCAATCTGAGAACTACACTCCAGTTAACCTGCTGACAACACACTTTCCCACAATGAGACCAACTAGATATTGCTTTTCAGGTGAAGGAGGTTAAATAAACTGGTCCTTGCAGCCAGCCAACAAATAATGAACAAAACTCTTCATATAAAGATTAATTTATTTGTAATCATTGTAAAAAGAAAATAAGAAAAAAAATCGGCAAGTGGCCTAAAACATGTTGACCAAATGGTGTAAAGTAGGATGTATGTATTTGATACAAAAAATCATCATTCACTTTTGTTTTTTGTTTTTTTTGAGATTAAGTCAGTGAGAAGATAACCTTTAAGGGCTTAGCAGTGCATCTAATGAAACTTTCATTGTGGTTTAAAAAAAAAAAACATGTATTATTCTACTGTTTGATGTAAATTTGGCTTAAAATGTTCCAATTTAGCCCTCAAAGCTAATCCTATGGGGTTATTTTAATTTTTTTTTCATTGTGTTTTTATGTAAACGCATTCTTCTTATTTGGATATCAATGTTATTTAATGTGACACATTTTTACTTTGTAGTATGAGGTGGTAAAGATTTTTTTTTCAAATCATGTAATCTACTTCTGATCAAAGAAAATAAGGAAAGGAAACTGTGGCCACTAGAACAAATTTCTTATAGTCAGGACAAATTTAATAAAATACATCGTCTCGACTACGTACTATTGTCTCTACTATGCGTTGGGGTGAAGCTAACAAAAGGAAAGACTCATTTTCTGTGGCTTATAGATGCCGGCTGATCTGAGCATGCTCTGTTTGAACTCTTTGTGACCTTGAGGTTCACATACATTTTGCATGAGGTCTCCCCATCAAATAGACTAGGGATCGAGCTGCAACACTGGCTCACCTGGCTCTCCTTAAGGCCAGATACCCACAGAGACAGCTGTGCCCACATAGGGCTCAAACACCGCAGTCTCACACACTGCACACAAAACATGCACACACTACACGTAGAGCTTAGAGCTGATCATGGAAAACAGTTCAGCAGGATACTCTCTACATTTATATCAATCACATCATTACTACTGCATTGCAATAAATCAATTTGACTTGAGACCAAAAGTAAACACAATTAATAGCAACGCTTTGTTGTGGTTTGATCAGTTAATCCCAATGAGTCACTGATTCATGCACATAGATCTTTTTAGCAATATGTAAATGTTTTTTTCCTCTTTTTTTTGCATTCACACATTTTTTTTACTATACGGCCTCTATTGCAATGGAATTCATGGCAAAAAAAAGTAAAAAAAGCAAAAAAAAAAGACTAAACAAATTGATCAGTAGTATTTATGTCTCTCTTACCTTGTATTGACCTATAAACAAAAGTAAACTTTCCTTTATGGTCAGTAAACTCAAACATCTGCTTGAAGTCACATTACACGATAGCAGACACGAGCAAGCATATTTTTTATCCCCCTCTTTCCAATCACTGTTGTGCCCTTGATTCTGTGTTATAGCAGATTCACAGTAAACACTGTGACAGGTGTATTCATAAAGCACCGCTCTGAGCCCTGGAGTGTGCTCTGGCACTACACTGGACTATTTGTCAACTAGGGAACTGTCAGTGTTCCCATTCATATATTCACAGTGTCAAGAGTGGGCAAGGCAAAGGTGGAGCAAACCAGCAGTGGGTTGAAAACAAAGTCATGGTATAAACAGTAGCTAGTAAGAGTTATTGACATGATTGGTTTTCAATCATTCAAACTGATTGTTTAATTTTGTCAAACATTCAAATGAAGCCTACTTGAAGACCAAAATCCCATAGATGGTAAAGAAAGGGAAAAGAAAACCAGGGTTCAGAGACTGTGTTGGAACCAAGAGCGCAACTCAATTTAAGAAGCACTATTAATTGGTCAATAGCCTTTTATTTTATTTTCTATCTCATTTGTGATTCTATTTTTATTTTTATTTTCATGTTTGTTTGTTTTTGTTTTTTTTCCAGTTGGTAGATATAGACAAGAGCCTGCTTGTACATTGGTAAAACTCATCCCATAATTAAGTTGAGTTTAGGGACAAAAAGGAATTTTTATTTTAAAGAATGTTTAAATTTAAACCCCCTGATAAGAAGTACGAGATTCAAATTTGGTCTCACTTCTCCGCTATCGGCCACCTGAGCATGTATCAAGACCATCACAAATTACATAAAAGATGCAATAAGTCTTAGAGGTCTATCTCTTGACCCTTACCCTAAACGTATCTTTGTCCTGCTTTGAGGTTTTCAACAGCTTTGCATGCACGAGGCACATCCTCACAGAAGGGTGACTGACCCTCGGTGTGGCCGATAAGGATGTGAGGAGCTCTCTGTTAAGAGTCAGCCCCTGCAACACAACTCGACCAAATAATACCTCAGGAGGGGTTTGAAGGGACTGTGCTCATCGGCTCGGAGTTGGTAACGGACATATTTAACACTTCACTCCACCAACCCCTGGTTGCAAAATGCATCTAGACTGTTAACATAATCCCTTTCTAAAAGACCTCTGCTGTCATGCTAGATCAATTAACTGCCTGTGGCAGTCACCCTGATAATTATGATGCGTGTTGAATGGCTGGTCAAAAAACAGCACTGAGACCACAGTAGACCCCCGTCACTGCGCAAACGGGATGAAGCGATTCACATGTGATCCAGTCCAATCTGTAATACATGTCTCTCGCTCAGAGAGCAGAGATTGGTATATGTTAAACCAGGTTTTGCTAGAATTGTTTCCTGCTTTCAACCAAATCAATTCCCAGCACTCTCATGGAAAAAAAAACAACACAAAATACAAACAAAAGAAAACTGGAATGGCATGGGCTGGGAAAATCTCAATGCAGCTGGGAATGGATTTTCATCTGCAGACTGTAAGAATCCCCAACATCTCATCGCCCCGATCATCTTCAGCACTAGCTTTTCTCAGGGACGGGTTCGAATCTCTCGGCTTTACACCCTACTAACATAGAGATGTTCTGGAGATTGTGTCAAGTTACAATTACATGCACATGCATATTTTTGATCACCAAACCAGAACATACAGGCCAATGGCACAGCAGACAATGTCTATATCAGCAAAAGGAAATGCACTGGGATCTACTGACTAACTTCTATAGCTGTGTTATGAAGAGCATGCTCACCTCCAGTATCACATGTTATGCTAATAATACTGCAGCATACTGAAAGGGTGTTCAGGAAGCAGTGAAACCGGCATAAAAATATTGCGAGCTGCAGTTGGTCTACAATTGTTGACATTTCCATGCGCACTTCCACCGTTCTTCCACCATTTGCAAGTGAATTGTCTGGATCCTTCCTGTTTTAAGGAAACTGTAGCATAAGACTTAAACCCTGCTTCTTCTTTAGGCTGTAAGATTGATAAACTGATGAACAGTGCTGGACCCTCTTCTGTGATTGTCTTATACTGATATTTACATAAATATTTCCACAATATAGTAATCATCTCTTCAAATCCATATTTTGAATATCTTTTTAGTATCTGTTTGTGATTTCATTTTTAAATGGATCTTTTTCCAAGAAGTGTTCATCACACTGTGCAATAGGGCACAAATCTGTAGTTGTTACAATCACCATTTTTGGGAGCACCATCAGAATATTGGGAACCTTTGAAAATCATTAGGCAGGCTGAGGAAATGAAACATATTGACCAAGTTAACGGTAATACACTACTTTAATTAAGGAAAAACGATTATGAAGTTACCTTTTAGCAGAGTTAAAAGTGCTGTTTTGTCAGCAGCATGTGAATCTGTGCCCTATGGCACTATACTTTACTGTAATGTGCTTTCATAGAACATACTTGGTGATTTGGCTTATTTTAGGCTTCAGCACAGGAACTGACAAGCCAGTTGATGGCATCACACTTAATCTATTAATTGCTCAAGAAAATCTATGGACTTGAAAAATGTGAGCAGGGTGTGTTGTGGTTCTCTGACAGGTGTGAACATCATCTGCTCCGACGAATTCAATATTGCATGCCCTTCCTTTCTGAATGGGTTTCGAACCAAATGGAGAATTAATTAATTTATTTATTTCTTGTTTGTTTATCTTAATAGCTGCGGTAACTGAGGAGATTAAGTGTGGTGCTCTGACTGTAATACCCTCTTGCTTGGCATATCTAATTATACAAATGCTGTTCATTTGCAAGGTCTAATCCCATGCATAATTGCAGAGCGTGGTGAAAGTCACAGCATAGCCGCTTCCTTCAGGCATTTCCCCCAGTCCGTACAGTACATTTTGAGATTCTAACTACAGTATTAGTGAAAAAAGCAAAGAATTTATGCTTTCTATTTTATCATCAGGACGGAACAGTTCTCTCCTTGCCCAAAGGGATACAAGTCAAGGACTATCAGTGTCAGTAAAACTGATGCAACCCAAATAAAGCAAACAGAAAAAAGCTCACGCCTCAAAGTAAAATTATGGAACAAAATCATATGCCCTTAAAAGCATTACCAAAAGTGTCAATCCAGAGTTTGAAGTTTGCTCACTCAAATATCGATTCTCCCTAGAAGACCAGATTTCAGATTACATATAAATAATTGATAGCGCTGACATAAACCAGTGCAACCGTTGGCCTAGATTGATATCACCAGACTGAAATATGTGTTGTTATGACCTACAAACACAATCTCCCCATCTCTACCAATAATGGAACATCTATGGACTTCAGGTACAACCCACAATAAATCAGGCAAGAGTTACTGCATGTACTGCAGAAGTAAAATCTGGTTAGAAAATTTGTAATCAAGCCCATAAAAAGGGTAAGGGGTGTTTCACACAAGTGTGATGGAATGATTTGGATAATAGACAATAACACTTGAAGACAATAACACCTGAAAATTATTTGCATTTGCATCTTCTTTTTTTTTTTTCCTTAGAATCTTCTTAATTTTTCTATAGGGCAGTAGACTTGTCACAACAATGAGCAGAGAATGACTCAAAATTAACAATATACATTCAAATGAAATCAGATCACTCCAACTTCTGAATGTGTGGACATTAACTGGACTAGTATTTTCATAGTTTTTGTCCCCAAGTCATTAACTACATAATGTTTATTTGAAAACCAAAGTTGATGCAAGCACCATCCACAAGATAGTACCAGCTTCATCATAACTTTCATGGTCTTACCTGCCAGGCTTCTACTTTGTAACAGTAATCTGCAACTAAAATATCAGTGATATAGAATATCAATACCCATTAGTGTGTAACAATTCACGAACAACCAATAAATAGGTGGAATTCTGTTTTTTCTGTTTTTTTTTTTCTTTTTCTTCTTTGTGTTTTATGTAAAATCACCCCTCATCTATTTCATTATAACTAGTTTTGCTCTTCCTTAATGTTTATATTAGAATAAAAAAACATCTTCTGTGGAGGCTTCCTTTTCAAACATTTATAAACAGATGTACCAAAAAAAAAAAAAAAAAAAAGAATCAGATGGCTGCTGCATTTATAATACAGTAGATCAGTACAGTGAACCCGATTAGGAAAATCTCTTTAATACAACAAGAAATAATTTGATTGCCTAGGTTAATAACTCCAAGTGATGGTTTTTGACTTCATTCTTGGCAGGGTCAGTTTTCACAAGAAGAATAATGGAGCCATCCCCCTCCCCCTCTCCCTGCCCCAGCCATGTTTTCAGCAGACACATTATATGAAATGTAGGCATTTAACGTAATGTTACTTACAAGGTTATTGCCTCCCTCTCTTGCTTGCTGTGCATCTACATGATGCTGACCAAGCTACGAAACACAATCAAACACAAAAACAAAACAAAAAAAAAAAAAAAAAAAAAAAAAAGCCAGCTGCCATTTTCAGGCTGACTCTCTGCACAGGAAACAGTCAGAGCCATATCAAAGGATCTATGAGCTGCCTGAATCTTTTATCGCTTAATGACTTCTCAAGCATGTGCCATGATATAAATCATGTTTGGATTTAAATAGGCTGAATATATTCCCTCAGCAATGTCCACCTTTTTAGATCTAATGAGAAGGTATATTCATCACTCACAGTGGCAGTCCAATAATTCCAACTGTTAATATATAAACTTTTTCAATTGATGGTCAATCTACCAGTTTGTCGTTTTTCTCTGGCAAGCATTTTCATCCTTAGAAACAATATCAAGCAATGTTTTTTTTTTCACCCTGTTGATTCTACTTTGATTTAAAAAAAAAAAAAAAAAACAGTTATTGGTTCCTCTCAGTGTGGCTCGAAAAGGTTTAAGTAAGACATGGGAAAGCTGCTTTGGGAATCGATGCATGATGAGGTGATTTACCTGTACTGCGGGGGAGGGGTCCCTTCTGCCTCGCACATGATGTTAGCCTGCTGGTCTGAAGAGCTGATTGGTAAAATGAGGTCACTTGGTTCCATCCTAAATCTTGGCCCTTGATATATGACATCCTCTACACAGGCTGGGAAGAGCAGAAGAAAAATCTATGATAGTGCAAGCCAAAAAAATCTCTTTGCAGCAAATGTAGCAACTTCTGAAAATAAAAACAAAACTGTATGTTTTTTTTTCAATGTGTGTTATTTGATATGCTGTGATTTTCTTTCAAAACAGTTTAATGTGATAGAAATGTTTCTCACTGATGCCTTAACTGGTCGTGCATTTGATGAGCCTGATAAGATAATCAGGAGAAAACACACACACACACACACACACACACACACACACACACACACACACACACACACACACACACACATACATACAGATATACACACAAAAGATAATGACCTTGACATTAAATAGTAAAGAGACATGAGTACACAATTACACATTTGTGCACAGCTCAGTGCACAGAGTTTTGCGGTGTAAAATACAGAAGGACATTATTATTTAATTTTTTTTTTTTTTCTCCTCTGTTGTTAACTATTACCTTTATGGCTGGATTTATAAGGAATGGGAATAGTTAGAATGTTAGTTAATTGCAGTATTTGTATTTTAGCTGTAGGTTAAGTAGTTAAGTAGTTAAGTAGAGGTGCCATAAATCTGCAATGGGTATTTTGTATTTGGCTCTGATAAAACAAACAAAAATATATATAGAGGTTATTTCTAGAAATCATAACATAAAAGCCCAGTTAAAACCGTAGTGATCTATATTATAGTAGATCTGTTAATTTTTTAAGACCACTTTTTACATAATGTACTGAGTAATCTGTTTACATGTTAGGATTTACACTTTGTGATAAAATTTATCTGCATATCTCTTTCAAGGAAACCCCTTTATAGTTTAATTCACATTTTTGTCGATACATAAATATACACAATTAAAAATTGACAGGTGTTCTACTTTAGAAATATAAATGGATACATTTTTCGTATATTGACCAATAATTTTCTTAGGTCAGAAGTCCAAATTTCGATTATATTTAAGAAATGAGTGCCATGTTTAAGAAAATGTCACTGGATTGATTGGAAAAGATGCAGGGGCAGTTCAGATGCTGTTTTCATAGTGTCAGAACATTTATTAGTAATTGTTATATATTAAGTGCCTGTTAAGTAGTTTACAGTAAGCCCTTTATTGCCTTCCAAAATTACAAGGAGAAAGTGGAAAATCAACACATCCTCATCCTGCTTTTGCTTTTCAATGTTTCACATATTTGCTTTTAGCTTTCAACATTTTTGTGAAATAATAACAAGTAATTAGTATTTCAGCTTTCAAAAAAGGTAGTCAATTAATTTCCAACTCTTTCATTTGTGTTCAAATATGTACGAAATTTGTCTGTTTCTGTGCCAGAAAACATCTAAATGTAGTCTAAGGAAAATTGTATTGTTTGAAACAAGATAACTTAATACTTCACTATGAACAGCAACTAATTACAACTTAACGTCTCATGACGACAGAGGGATCTGTCACGCCCGCGTAATTATACATTTCCTCATAAAGTAGCTGTTTTGACAAATAAAACAGAGTTATCTATTTTCAGATCATCTAAGTCGCACTACACACTTGTTAACAGAGTCCATGAGGATGTACTCGTCTTCTAGCAGCTTCAAAGGAAAGGATGCGGAACACAATCTGGTACTAAATAGAGGCAGAGTCGACAGACGGACAGAGTAGGTCTAATTACTGTCCTACTGCTTACAGATTGCAGCATGTGGTTAGCAGCACTACATGTGTTTTTAACTAGTTGTAATAACTCAACAACACGTATCCCATTGAATGTTGGATTGAGATCATTTGTAAAGACTTTTTTTTTTATTTTAAGGTGCGGCAGATCAGTACTTAAGTACAATTTGGAAGGGTCATGCATGTTTTTTTTAGAACACAGGGCACATTTTGGGTCTTTTTAAGTATAGAATCATAGAATCACACCACTGTACAATCATTTACATTGGTGTTTTTTTAGAAACTGTTTCGTGTTTATCCCGTTCGTCCTACAGGTGAATACTAGGTCAGAATCTGGCAGATTCAGTCACTCATGTGCAGAATGTCATGCTGTACATGAGCTGCAGCCTAATCAGTGTAACCTTTTGTTTGCTGTCGTTTACAACTGTTATGTTTCTTTCACCTCTTCTTTAAAGTATATTTCATGTAAACACTGCTTTCTAATGATGAGATTATATTCAAAATCAATCCAGATCTGCTTCATTTGTTGTTGTTTTTTTTTTCCTTTTAAAAGGAAAATGCTTTTATTTATTTATTTATCTATCTGTTTTTTTATGAAGTAATTAACATGCATTGGGAAACAAATCTGTTGTGAGAACTTAAGCTGGGATAGAAAATACAATAATGTGTATCTTACCTGCAAGGCATCCAGTGATTGATAGCAGAACAATTTGTTTCCATGGTAACATCATCTTTAGTTGCCGAGGGCTAATGATACCGGCATCCAATTGCTTGTGAATGAAATGTTCCCTCTTGAATGCAAGATTTTTAATCTGAAGGCAAAACAATTGCATACAATGTATGATTAAAATATGACATTTAGATCCAAATATGACAAGCACTAAATAAAAAACAAACAAACAAACAAAAAAAAAAAACGCAGTGGTTGGCACTCCTTCCTAACAGCAAGAAATTTCCTGGTTCCAATGTCAATCTTACACAAACTTTCTGTGTGGCGTTGTTCTGTGTGTGCATGTTCTCCATTCTCCAGTTTCTACCGACAGTCCAAAAACATGCAGTGGGTTAATTAGAGAACCTTAATTGCGCACTTTTTGAGAGGGTAAATGAATGTTCCTGTGATCAACAGGCAACCCAGTCCAGCATGAACCCCGCCTTTTGCCTGACGACAGCTTAAATAGGCTTCAGCCTACACAGCCTTGACTGCAGAGTAAGCAGTATAGATAATGAATGACTGAATGGATGAAAGTGATGGGTGTAAAAACAGCTGAGAGAAACCTGAGGATACAATGCAGCTGTGAACTGTTCAGGTTGCACAGTGAAGAAACGGCTACATTTTTTTTTTCCTTTACTATGCATGCCACTCATGGCTTTTAACATGTTCATGTTTCTGCAGCTTTAAAGAAAAGAAGGGATGGGAATGATTGACCTCAAAGATATATCTCTCTCCCTATGTGACAATGAGTAGGATCTGGTTTATACCAGCACTCCACATGTTACTTAATACTTTAACAGCAAATGGTTTGGTGGCCAATTGACAGTAAGCAAACTGACTGAATGCATTTTTGTGTATTATGTGTATTATGTGTAATATATTCCCTGAGATCAACAAAAATGAATAAATGCTATGAATTTATAAAGACGATCCACATGCAACTGTGAACTCATCGATATTGTTTCTTTACTTGATGGCATGTATTTGATGTCTAAGCTGGAGCAGGAACAAATGGTTCATTTCTTATGGATAGTTGGAACACATTAGGTTTGAAAATAGCTTGAGGCGGAATTGCTTTTTATTAGAACCAGATGAGTGAGCTTTTAGGTAAATCCTCAGCTATGAAGTTACAGTTTGTTTGTTAACAATCAAGGTAGTCTCGATTCATCCGAAATTCAGATTTTTGGCGCAATTAATCAAGCTGTGCTATAAAAAAGCATAAATGAAAAGCCAAAAGTCATAAATATATTTTTTCTTTGATTCTTTAATTGCATCAACAACTTCCTATGTGCTGATGTATTATCTGTTCCATTAAATATTGTATATACAAATGACACAGTGGAAAGAATGATTCAGCCAAATCCAGTTTTATATAGCCATTTAAAGTCAAAGCTGTCTATCAAAAGGAAGATAATTACCAATAATTAAAAAGGAGTGATGCCATGCTCCAATTCATCAATAGATGCGTACATATACAAACAACTGCACTAAAGACAAAGACTGCCTCTTTACATCAACCCAAATGTTGGTCCTTTGGTCTCCAAAAAAAATAGAGTGACAGAGTCAAAATTGAGTGGACAAGATGGGCTTCATCATTCGTCCGTTGAGGAGGCAGAAAGGAGAAGACCTCATATTGACATTATCTTCTTGCAGGGATGAAGCAAATGGTAATCATCAATTTGTCGAACCAATTACAGGGATTTTCATTTTCTGATCATATATCACACAAAGGGCAATTTTATAGTGATGTGCTGAATAATGCACATCTATGTGGAGCAATAGGCTTCACATATAATGTTGCTCCACATAAATGTGGTGCAACAGGCGAGTTTAGCACAAAGTACATTATTTAATGGATATCAGCAGATGTCTTGTGATGAATGCTGTGAAAATCCATCAACCAGTTCAAAATTGTTATTATTCAGTGCGTAACATCAGCTGCAATACAAAAATTGAAGCTACATTTGAATGAATGAAAACATTGTTATTTAACAGTTCTTCAATTGTTAAAGCTACATTACATAGATTTGTAGCTTAAGTCTTGCAGCAAAAGTTTTTGTAGAGGGAGATTGGAAATAAAACATGTATAAAAATGTGTGTTCGTGTGTGTGTGTGTGTGTGTGTGTGTGTGTGTGTGTATGTATGTCAATTGCAGTCAATCACAGGGCCACATAAAGAGTGGTAAAACTCTTTGGTAGGAGGTAAGAGTGGTAAAACACAGAAAAGAGTTATGAAACTCACTGACCACTCACAGTGAAGCAGCCATCAAAACGCACATAGTCTGCGCAAATTACCACCTTTTCTTTTTTTCAATTCAAAACGTTCTGTCGTAATCTCTTGTTGCTTAGCTTTTATAACAATTTTGAGCAAACCTCCACTACCTGGGTGCAGGGGTTGGCATTATCAATTCAATCAGTCGGCTAGTGGTTATTGTGATCAATGCAGTCCCTGCTGGTGGAAAATAAGTTCAGTATGGTTATAAGTTTAGATAGTTACCACAATGTACCTTTGCTATAGCCCATACAACCTTATCTGAATGAATTTTTACTTTCCGGTCACCCATCCCAACTTTCAAGATTTGTTGCACCTCAAACATTTCTCAAGAGCAGATTTTCTCATGTCTCTATGACTGTAACCCCGAGCCATTGTGTGACACGAGGAAATTACTAAATTTCTGTGCAAACCATGAAAGAGAATCCTGATTGACTTTCAATGGTATTCAATCAATGGTGCTGTAATACAATTTCTTCACGCTATACCACCAGCTTGTAACTCAGTGCTAAGATGTAATTTCATTTATTTTCAATAAGACTGCTCCGAGTAATTTTCAGATGTATAAAGATTCGCAATTAGTACAATGACGCGCTACATTTAGACATGCAAACATTGCGTTCCCGAGTATCCTTCACAGGGATCAATGATATATGGACTTCAAATGGACTTCAAAACTTTTCACATGAAGGTGGAATGAATAGTTTAAACACTGTAATTGTGGCATTAGTGGCACAGGAGGGGCTTTGCTGAAGCTCTGACCTACATCACAGTAAGTGGAAAATGATACGCCTCTCAGGATTAAGAATTCTACCCAACCCCTCATCCTTACGACACAACCCTGTTGCGCGGATTAACCCAAGGCTATCTTTGGAATTCTTGAACGAGAACGAAATATCACCACTCATTTTGTCTCACCAACTTCAAACTTCAGGATTCCGGGCTACGCTTTTGACTGGAGAAGAAAAGCTATGCAACCTTATGGAGAAATATTTAGTAAATGTTATGCTGAGTAGCCATATAGAAATCATCCGATTTGTCTGATCATAACTTAATGAGCACTGTTGGCTTAACTCAGCTGTCCTGATGGCAGTAATTGTTCCTCATCTTCTGTAATTGCAGGCACAGCGAGAATAGAGTGGATTTCTCGGTGTCTTTCAAAATTTAGGGGATGCTTTGCCACTCTAAAACCCATCACGTTGGATTACACGGTTTGAGATTCTACAGGAGGAAAAAGTGTGTCCTGCATTTTTCAGTTCGAGCACAGTATTAACTGCCATCCGCTTTCTGGAGGATCCAGCCTTCGTCATTGCAGCCCATCAGCCCGAAAAGCTTATATACCCTGAGAGGAAAATCTCCTCAGACAGACTTTTGTTGGGACTTTGTCACAGAGTCAATAGCACTGTGCCCCTAATAATCTGATGAATGACTGTGTCGGTCTGGAGCGAGTTTCTCTACATGCAGTGACGTTTTAATTTTTTGACATTTTTGGCGCATTGTTTTGTTTTGTTCCTGTACAAATTCACAAATTCAACAGAGTCAAATACTATCAGTCACAAAGCCAATGGGAAGAAAGCAATTCCTTTTTGAGGAGAACCCGACTGTCAAACAACAATCCAAAACACATTTGTGAGTCACTGCTGCGGTTAAACCCTAGAATCATAGATAATACTACTGAGATAGAAGTGAGAACTTGTCACTTTTGAAAAAAAAAAGACGCTCTATTTAAGAGAGAAATATCCCTCCTGACCTTAAGAAAATACACTCGTATCGGATCATAGAGCATTGTATGTCCGCCAAAGGTTTGGCATTCCATAAGCAGACAAATAAGCGCTGGACACACAGCTCCTGCTGGGCTTTGCCATGATAACAGGGAGGCATTTATTTCTTAGCTTTCTCAACTGAAATGATGAGCAAAAGATTGCTCTGCAGAATGCACCACTGCTGAAGCTAAACCTAATGGAAGTCATCGGCTAAATGCATTCCAGAGTAAATGAGATGACTTCTTGGTTAGTGGGGGGTGTTGTTTGTCCCATAATTGAGAGGAGAGGTGGTTAAAGGCATCAACCCCCAAGCCCCCCGCCCCAGTCCGCTGTACCCACCCCACCCCCACCCTGCAACCCCTGAGGGCATCATGATTGCAAAGGAAGCTAATAGGGGGATAGAAAAGGAGAGTTTCTATCACGGGGCGTGCACACTCAAGGTCTGAATTCAGATTGCATGCAGCACACAGCCAACCGCTGAAGATACATAAGATCATGTAACAACACTATGCGCTCCCAAAACTGAACATTCTGGCCGTTCAACTACAGCGTATGATCCATTCATTTTCACTAAGTTATCATCTGCTCCCATCTCTATTAAATCATGCTTCATGAAAACATCTGAGACAAAGGTCAAACACCAAGAGATGGTCTCAATATGACAGCGCAGCTGCTCTGCTTTTGCCATTATATGAGGATTCACAATGCACTTCCCTCAACCCCTGACTGACTGACTGAATACTTACTATCTTACATGTGCCTGGGAGAAGCGCGAAAAAAGAAAAAAAAAAATGAATTCATGACTGAATGAATTGATAAATAAATAAATTACTGAAGTGAGTGACAGATATAACCAGTGCTTAATGGCTGTACTTGGCGGCTTAGGCTGCAGCAGAGGACTTGATGAAATGGGCAAAGGAATAATTGTTAGGTATTCATTGCTCCATAACTCTATATTATCTACGTTTAATAAAAAATGCTTACCGGGACAGATTATGTATTAAGGCTTCATATATAAAGCCTTTTCATGTAACTGCCCTCCAACACCACACCCAAACCATTCTCAGCAGCTGTAACATTAACATTCATGAACGAACTGGATGAATGAATATTCTCTGTCTCTCTCTCTCTATTTCTTCTGTTTCATTTCAAGCAAACCTCGTAGCATGAAAAAACAATGTAAAGTGGCCACATGTGACTGACATATCACATCCATGACAGCATGATTACCACTGTTGCCTTGCGGTTAAATATAAATAAAATTGATAGTTGGGGTAACAGATTGCAGGGGATTTCCTGGGGGAGCACGGAGCACTGGAAGATGGACACTTTTGAAATTATGTCATTGAATTGAAAAGGGGAACATTATTAAATTTAGGATTAGTCATTTTTACCTCACTTGAAATATCCATTGTCTGTTGTATAAATAACGAACATCTGGGCACACATTGTGCAGCTGTGTATTTTCATGTGAAAAATCTCTAAATCCCTGAAAGACACTCGGACACCCCAAGTGACTCCCCTCTGCTGTTCAACACGGCTCCAACTCTCAGCTGCTGCCTGATGCAGGGCAGAAGAGCAAGTGCACTTTAAAAAAAATGGGGAGCAAACACATTTTCTAATCCATCATCTCCAAGTCAGATCCCCGGACTCCGGTCCCGGGTGTAGCCTGAAACACGTATGTAGAACTTGAGAATAAAGCACTAGAGACGGTCAGTATGGCTCTTAGCGTTTAGTTATAGCATCCAAATAACAGAAAACAGGATGATGATACTTGTGCCACCGTGGTTCATTCAAAGCAAAGGCTGAATAGTGTTGTGGCACAGAATCATTTGCTTTATGGCTTCAAAGACATTTCACCTCTCATTTAGCTACTGCTTATTATTCTCAAAATATGTGCAGAGGTTCTATAAATAACCATGAATATACAGGAGAGTGATAATAATCCCTCTGGTATAGTGGGCTACTTTGAAGATGCAGCACTCTGAGTATTTTCCCCTTGCTGTTGGGTCTCTTTTTGTATTCTGGATGAGGAAAGACTACTTGTGTACGGATCACTCGCAGCCAAATATTTAGTTTTCTGAAAAAAATAAGATTTGTGTTACCGAGATCAATCCTTTAATAACAGTTCCCTGTGGCCTGCAAATACTGTATGGCAATACAATGATGATAAATATGCTAAAAAACTCCGGATATCGTGATTCATTTATTTTTTTACCCGACACCCACAAATCATAATCTGACACAAAATTATTCAAACAATCAGAATCATCTACAGAGACTGATATAGTCATCCGAAATAAGTTTTCTTTTAATTTTTGTTTGTATCCCCTCCAGGTGGGCAGTCCTGGTGCTGTTCCTCTGTGTGACAGAGCACAGCACCACCATTTGGACTTTGTCCTAGATGAAAGAAATTAACCCCATCGGTTTAAATCCCTTTAGGTCCCTTCAAACCATTTGAGGCTTGTCTTGAAACTCTGTCATCAGCGTCGTGCATGTGTGACCACTATCAGCATGTACATTCCCGTCCCCCCACCCCCACTCCGCCCCACACATCAGTGAAATTAAGTTGCTGATAATTATTCTGCAAAGCACAAGGCAGGAAGATAAAACTTGCTTGCATGTCGGTTATTTACATGATCTACAAAATTGAGGGAAAAGGCTGGGAATCATCTCTCACCTCTAATTGGTACCTACTTCTCCTAGGATGCGATTTTTTTCCTCTTCATTAAATTGATTTAGTTGTAATTCCAAAACGCTTGTGTGTGAAATGTCGGTCTCTAGTGCACTGATAACATTGTTGAAAAATACAAAAAAAAAAAAAAAAAAAAAAATCAAAACAAAAATTTTTTAAACAAATATATAAACAACTCTCGCTCTCTGTGAAGCCAAAGAAGAGGTTGCTCTCCGCTCCGGTGCCGTCCGTGCGCTCTGTACTTAATTCTGATCCGTTTCTCAGTCCACTACCGATAAATTCCACAATCCGTGAATTTTGCTGGCCGGGGATGAAACACCCCGGTTTGTTCCTCGATCTCCTCGATATTACACTCCACAAGATGTAACCAAGACGCAGAGAGAACAGAGGTGCCTCTGAGCGGAGACTCACAATGTGCGCATCCCCGAGCTCCGAGCTCTCTTTGTGCGCAGGCAGAAGCGCCCACTGGTGACGCGTGGAAACACACATGGCCGTGCTGCAGCGCAGCGCTGCGCCACCAGCACACGGACACCTGCTATTCTTCACCTCGAGAGAAAAGTGCACACTCGATCACCGACTCAAAACGGAGAACAAGGAGTATGCACTTTGTTTTAATCAACGTATTTTTAAATTAATTATTATTATTATTATTTTTTTTTAATTTTAATTTTTATTTTTTGTTTAAGAGAAAGATCATAGCAAGAAAAAAAATACATTCTTAATGGGAAAATATCATTTTGAACTGAATAATGTATAACACTGAAATGAATGCATGTATGTATGTATTTATGTATCTATTCATTACTTATCTGATAAAAAAAAAACAAAAAAAAAAACAATGAGGGTGCTGGGTAGGAATTTAGTCTAAAGATGGATGAAAAACTCCCACTCCTTGTCAAATCTTGTCGTTCGTCAGTCCTAAAGCCTTTCAAACCGGAGGTGAAATGTATTCAAGAGAAGGAACCAAGTCTAGTAACCATGAGAAGAGTTGACAAGAATTATCATTCACCCAGATGACTCCTACATAAAACCAACTATATAAAAATTATCAATAATCACAAGCAATGTATTTTATTTTATTTTATTTTACTTTATTTTATTTTAATTTATTTTAATTTATTTTATTGTATTTTATTTTATTTTATTTTATTTTATTTTATTTTCCAATGTAAAAATCCCCAAATCAGACCATAGCAATTAAACCAGGAGCTGTAGACCACACAGGCGTCCTTTGCTGACATTTGGTCTCTAAATATGGAGTCATCTAATTTTAGTCCTTTTGTTTTCATGATGCAAGCATCCTAAATCATGATATTTTTTTAAAAGCACAGTCCGTTGTCTTTTATGTTCAGGTCTGGGAGTATATTACTCAATAAATTATTTATATGAAATAATACAAACTAAGAGCATGTTAATTAGACAACTGCTTGAAACAGGGGCTTGGGGACTTTCATAAAATACATATATCTCATAATTAAAATGCACTGCAGCTATAGAAATGTGTGAATGAGTCATACTATTGTATGAGTTTAGCCCAGGGGAGGGCAAACTACGGCCCGCGGGCCACATCTGGCCCGTTGGCCTTTTTAATCCGGCCCGCCAAAGATTGGTACAGAATTCATACTTGATGTGAATGATTGAACAATTGGATCAATGAAGGTGGGAGCTCAAACTGGAGATTATTCCATTTTTAGATCTACTCGAGAATTATCCTGAGCTGAATGACACAGATTGGCCATGTGATCTAGCTTTTACCGTGGACGTGCTGACACACGTGAATGAGCTGGACGTGAAGTTACAAGGGAAAAAACGGTTTGTGCATGAAATGCAAGCAAAAGTCAGGGCTTTCAAAACCAAGCTAGTTTTATTTTCAAAGCAAATGTCAGACAATGTTCAGACAAATGTCAAACGAGTCTGATAGGTACTATTAACGAATGCGTTTTGTTTATTTCAATATGTATTGTATCTTGTGGTGACCCAGCACGTCTGTCAAATTTTACAAGTCAATGCGGCCCTTGAGCCAAAAAGTTTGCCCACTGGTAACTAATAACAGTTTTTTTCTGTCGCCTCCATACTTTGGCCTCCTGGTTTCTCGTTCCATGAAAGGTCTAGCTATTTTGTTTCGTCTTCCAACCTAAATGTCATATTATTTATATCCTCGGTAAACATACACATTAACACACACTGAAGATGGAGGGTGGCATAATATCACAGTAGCATATGGAAACTAAACATCCTCAGAAACTTTATTGCAGCATATAGAGTTTAAAAGTAAGCATGGACGTCACATATTATGTTTTGGGAGGTAGAATTGCACCAAATCAGAGGAAGTGTATCCTGGAAGGGATGGGTTAGGGTTAGGGTTAGAGGAGAAAAGTAAAGAAATATAACAAATACAGTATGTCTGACAGTCAAAAATATGTATTATTTTCAATCGTCTAAAACCAGAGTGGCGAGGAAATCACCACAGACATTTAAAACACGAATTACAGACATTGGAATATTGAAAGTGATCACAAGAGTGAAACCAAAGGGGCAGAGGATATGATCATTATGACCTATTTTGTTGGTTTGTTTTTATAGAGGATTTGTTCCTGCTTTGCTTTAATGCGTGATGTTTTGGGGGTCTGGCTACATAGACAAAAACACAAGATCATAATCTAACCAGAAAAAGTGGAATATTTAATGGTCATGTCAGACATGGGGTCGAATAGAATAAATAGAGTTTGAGTCGTAAAATATTTACTTCTTCCTTTGTTTTGAAATATGTATTTTGTGATGTCATGTGCAGAGTTTATTATTGGTCATTGGTATATTATTTGTCATTTTAACACATTTTTGTCTAATTTGATTTTTTTTTTCTTATTTCTTATTTTCTTCATACAAATATTTAAATGATTGAAATTAAGAATCATGCAATCATTGTTATAGATGCCTCTGATGGAAATTGTTTGCGTTTCATACTCAATACTTAATGTACAGATCAAAATGAAGCAAAATTTAATATGAAGCATTGGAAATGCACAGTGCACAGTCCGAACAACAAATAACTACTAAAATAGATAAATAAATTAAAAAAAAAACACTTACGTTCATAAATGAGTGAGTCATAACATTGCCGAAGCTGTCATGAGAGCAATGACACGCCTGTATCTTCAGCGAGTGCAATTGCTAACCTCGCTGTTCCGCCCGCATCTTTGCCTTTTGCATTTCATTGGTCATGCAAAAGAGAATTTTATCTCTCTTTTATTTCTACTATTCCTATTACAAGTATTCAGCAGTAACCTTACTGACATTACTCTTTCCATCACCCTCTGAGTATTACAGAGCTTAGAGGGAGAGGGTGATTTTGTGTGTGTGTGTGTTTTGGTGTTTACAATTTTCTGATCCAAACAAACACAACCTGCATGTCTTAAAGTATCCTGTCACTGCTGCCCTACAGCCAAGTAGTATCACTGTTAACTATCTAGAAAAAAGATAACAGCAAACTATGGTTGTGAAGACGGCCCAAATAAAAACTGAATTGTTGTTGTGATTAATTCACAATACTTCACAATACTTCAAAAGCAAATAAATGTCTGCGCTCATAGTTATACCATATGTAAGGATACATCTAAAAAGTAGAATACCCATTTTAGAAAGCTATACATGATATATCCTAATTACAGAGACTTAAATATTTCAAGCCTCTATTTCTTGAAATGTTGATGATTATGGCATACGGATAATGAAACGTAGAATTCAGTGTCTCAGAGAATTAGACTATTTTTTAAAACCTCAATATTGGAAATTCATGATGTCACTCTAAACCTTAAGTTAACTCAAAGCAAAAAAATCCTTTGATTACTTCTTATTATGGGTCAGTAGGCGACACAATCATGGGGAAGACTGCTGATTTGCCAGATGTCCAGAAGACAGTCAATGACACCCTCCACAGGAGGAAAAGCCACAAAAGGTCATTGCTAAAGAAGCTGGATGATCAGAGTTTTGTATCCAAGAATATTCATAGAAAGTTGAGTGAAAGGAAAAAGTGTGGTCTGAAAAGGTGCACCAGCAAAAAGGATAACGGCAGCCTTGAGAGGATTGTCAAGCACAATCCATTCAAGAATTTTTTGGGGCTTCCCATGGAGTGGACTGAGGCTGGAGTCGGTGCAGGGACTACATACAGACAAATCCTATACAAATGTTGCATTCCTCTTGTAAAGCCAATCCTGAACCAGAGACGTCAGAAGCGTCTAATGTGGGCTGTAGAAGTTGGCTGCTGCCCACACTGCTAAAGAAACCCAAAGCTGGTCCAATTACCATGGTGTCAGTGCGCTTGATTAGCCAGCAAACTCTCCTGACTTGAACCCAACAGTGAAACTATTGGGTTCTATTATCAAGACGAAGATGAGACACTTAACCCATAAATGCAAAAGATCTGAAGGCTACTATCAAAACTACATGGGCTTCCGTTAAACGTGAGCAATGTCACAAGCTGATTGCTTCCTTGCCAAGCTGCATTGATGAAGTAAATCATGCAAAATGAGGCCCATCCAAGTACCGAGTGAATAGAAATGAACATAAATTTCAGAAGCCTTTCTATTCAAATATCCTTTTTTTTTTTAATTGATCTTGTGTAATATTCTATTTTTTAAGACATAGAATTTTGGTTTCAATTTCTTGTAAGCTATAATCATCAAAATTTTAAACTATAGGTTTGAAATAATTCACTCTATGTATAATGAATCTTTATAGCACATGGGTATAAACTTCTGAAATGAGTGTAAAAAATTTTGAGCTTTTTCGAGATTTTCAATTTTTTTAGATGTACATACACACACACACACACACACACACACGTATGTGTATTTATATATATATATATAGAGAGAGAGAGAGAGAGAGAGAGACATCTATTTATCTATCTATCTATCTATCTATCTATCTATCTATCTATCTATCTATCTATCTATCTATCTATCTATCTATCTATCTATCTATCTATCTATCATTTTGTGTATCATTGTTTTTTTAATTTGTATTTTTTTAATGGAAATTTCATTTTATATGTACTAGTACAACTTCAGTTATATACATTTATTTTGTTGGCAATTGTAGCCTGATTATGTGATATGCAATGTGATATGTAATGACTGAATGTCAAACAATGAATTGTTTCATACTTCATATATACTTCATTTCTTGTCCTGTCTCCTTCTTCATTTTCTTTTCCCATTCGTCTGTGCTCTGAGTATACCACTGGTGAAATCTGTGACACCAAACACGATCAAAAATAGCCCAAAATGTCAGCCGTTGTGTTGTTTAATTATATATCCATGACACTGAGCCGTTGTTCTTTGTTACAGTCTTCCGCTCCATAACTTGTTTTGCATATTTAAAAAAAGTCTTTAGTGAAATAGATTCTTGCACCTCCCAAAATAATTGTTGATACATCAGTGCCTGTAGTTCTATTTCCTTTTTGTTTGCAACAGTATTTTTGGCTGGGACTTGTTATAACTGTTTGGCTTTACCTTTATGTTGTGATTTTACCCATTCACAATTTTTTTATTTTGAGGTAAATATAATCATAAGGAAGGCACATGTTCTTGGTCCTGTGAACATGGTGTTCCGACCTCATTCGGAGATTGATTTTATACAGTTTGGAATAATATCCCCTAGATTGATATTATATTCAACATATTCTATTACAGAGTTTGTTTTATTCTGCCCCTGTTTGGCTCCGTGACAAAATGTGTTAATAAATCTTTTCATGTCTTCTGTTTCATATCAAAAGTCTGTGTTTGCTGAGAGAATAATAGCCATCATTTCTTAATTTGTATTTTAATGTTGAAACTAATACAGGAATATGGTCGAGATATATTTTTTTAAGCAACCCTCCCACATGTGTGCATGCACGCATGCGTGTGCGCACACACACACATACACACACACACATATGCACTAATCTGCTTCTTCCCATTTATACTGTAATTCAAAGAGAATAATTTAGATAATATGTTCATGTTACATGTCTGTGGAGATTCTCAGTAATCCAGGTCATGGAGAATTCCATGACCATACATAGTTCTAAACAACGTAAACATTTTCATTATTTTGAATAAGATGAGGGAAGTTTATTTAAATAGCAACCAGTTTCCTCTTGTAAACAAATCAATGCAATTACATACTGTAGATCCCAGACAGATTATTTGTGTCCATATTAAACTTCTAAATAGAAGTGATCATAGTACTAACTAAATCAAAACCTACTGGAGCGTGGGCTGTAAGATTCTCATACATTCATTTTATTCATTATATTTATTTGAAGCATACGGAAGTGAACTAGTCCTTTAACCTTCATTACAGAAGTAACATCTGATACTGACTTCCAGTATAATTTATCACTGTACTGAATAATTGATTTGGGCCATTATTTGGGGGTCAATTGACAACACTGACTAAGATGTCATCCCAGTGGAGAGATCTCATATCTTTACACAGATGTACATGCAGATAAATCCCTGTGTTTGTGGAAAATATTATAGCCTTGATTCAGCCTGATACAGAATGAGTATCTGTCCCTATGCTAAGCAGGCATCTATTGTTATAGTCATTATTCAGTCTTTATAAGAATAGAGCTGGCACATTTTTTTGGGCCATTTAATCTGTGACCATCTACTGGATTGCAGAGTTAAGTTTGCAGTTTTTCTTGTCAGTTTGTTTAATATACATTTTTTTGACTTGTTGTTATAAATGGAGATGTTATTTTCAAAGATATCTTTAAGCTTTGTCAGTGATATTTTTACAGATAGAAAAACATTAAAAGATAAACGGTTTCACCCAAAATAAAAAACAAAAAGGATTCTCGTGTTCCACCAACTGTCACTCAAAAAGTACATCTCGGTATCTCTGCACAGATTGTTTGCACTGCATGGATTTCTGGCTCAGCCAGTTTCATTACATTCAATTATTATAAGTATTTCAGAACACTGGGTGTGGAGACGGCGCATACAGTGTAGATGAAATGTCATTAGGAAAGGCCATGCGGTGTCTTCACTGCCACAGGAATGAAGGATTGTGTGGATTAAATATCTTCAGTCTTCCTCTTCCTCCATCATTAAAATATATTTAATTTAATTTAATTTAATTTAATGTATATATATATATATATATATACATATATATATATATATATATATATATATATATACATATACATATAAACTGCTCAAAAAAATAAAGGGAACACTTAAAAAAACACATCCGAGATCTAAATGAATGAAATATTCTTTCTGAATGAAATACTTTGCTCTTCACACAGTTGAATGTGCTGACAACAAAATCACACAAAAATGATCAATGGAAATTAAATGTATTAACCCATGGAGGTCTGGATTAGGAATCACACTCAAAATTAAAGTGTAAAAACACACTCCAGGCTAATCCAACTTTGATGTCATGTCCTTAAAACAAGTCAAAATGAATCTGTGTTGCTTCCTGAGTGGACACTATGATTTCACAGAAGTGTGATTGACTTGGAGTTACATTGTGTTGTTCAAGTGTTCCCTGTATTTTTTTGAGCAGTATATATATATATATATATACATATAGGGCTGGGAAGATGCTCAGGGTTCCTTGCAGTCTGTCAGACATTAGGTGCTCTGTCATTGATCTCCAAACTATTTTTTGTATTTCATAGCTACTTCTCCTGTTCCCTGTCTTTTTGATTCGTCCACACTTTCTGCGGAGGATGTCCTCGTCATGCCACCGTCTGGCTCCCTGATCCCTATACCTTGCAATCTCCTCCCAACCATCTTCCTAACCCCTCTCTATCCTCTAGTGCTGTTCGAAACACTGCAAAGTCTGCCAAAGTCGAGGCAACGCTGAAGAAACAACCTTCGGCCCCCTTTGATTGGACTGCAGTCCAATTCAGCGGACCTCATTCCTCTCAGTCATTTCCATCCAAATGAAAAACAAAATTCTTCCAAACTGACCTTGTGGACACTCTTCAATCCAGTTTCAAGGCTTAACACTGTACGGAGACAGCTGACTGTCACAGATGCCCAGCACACTGCCAAGCTTCTTCACTCTCTTCCGCCCTGATTCACCTCGCCTTCGCAGCTTTCGATACACCTCCCGCAGCAACACCACCGCTGGCCACTTCACTGTGGGGTTCTCTTTCTCAAGGATTAAGTTGAGGCTTGCACCAGCAGAGAGTTCATGTTCATTAAAATTAATGTGAAGACAATCTCTGATGATCCTGAACAAAAATCTATTCTGTTCAACTTTCACTGTTGAGTTCTCCTATCCAGGCTACCTGCCATCAAGCTTTCTGAGTGCTTTTTAGAGCACAAACTCACTTGTTTCCCATCCCTCTTCATTGGTCTTCATTGTGACATAAATCAAATTAATGACAGTGGTAATTGTCTTAAGGGCAGTAAATCTGATTACCTTTGCTTTTCTGTAATCTATAATCAAGTTCAATTGACACCACATGACCTCATATTGATGGATTAACATCCCCTTCTATCAGAACAGCATGCGCTCTTAGTTTCTTTTTATAGGAACTTAAGACACTTGCTCCTTTATTATATATACCTTTGGCTCATCAAACTAGTAGATGAGATATGTTTCTAACAACTTTATTATGCCATCTCGCAATGAAAAATGATTGTAAGGTCAACAGTGAGTTGATACCATAACATCTGCAGCTGCAGATGCTTTTCCGCAAGGTTTTAATGGCAGCGTTCATTAAATATCACAGGAATTTCAAATGGAATTTACTAAATATATGTACTTAATATGGCCAATTTTCATTTCTTCACTTTATTTTAAATTAGAAAAAACACTTTGACTGTCCATATGGTCAGAAATGAAAATCATAAAAAAAGAGGAAAGGCAAAAGAAATCAGTAGATTAGTCCTTGAACAGAATCAATAGATTGCGTAACAAATACATAACAATACACACATATGAATATAGGAGCAGACTTTACGACAAATTATAGGTAGATTTGAATATAATTAGGAGTTGCCTTTGTGTCCACAAAACAATCACAAAAAGAAATAATGATTGAATAAATGATTGTGTTGATTTTGTCCAACATCCACAGCAGTCAAAAACTTCTAAAAACCGATTGGACTGTAATTGGACCCTAACCCTAACCCTAAATGTTGAAATAAATGAGTGCTTATTATTTTATATTATGAATATTCATCGATCCATCCATCTTCCCTTGATTATCCGGAGTGTGGTCACAAGGGCAGCAGACGGAGCAGACCTCCCTGTCCCCAGCCACATGGTCCAGCTCCTCTGGGGGACCCCAAGGTGTTCCCAGGCCAGCCTGGAGACATTGTCTCCCCAGTGGGTCCCAGCCTGAGTGTAAAGAGCTGGTCCACTGTTCCATGGCTTCCTCCTGGATCTGAGGTTCAACAACCCAGCAGACGCTCTTTTCCAGCACCGCTGAATAGACCTTACAAGGAAGGCTGAGGAGTTTAATCCCCCTGTAGTGGGAGCACATCCTTCGATCCCCCTTTTAAAAAGGGGAATCACCACCCCAATCTGCTGGTCCAGCGGCACCCTGACATCCACACAATGGGGCAGAGGCATGTCGGCCAGGACAGTCCTAAATCATCCAGAGCCTTGATGAACCCCGGGTGGACCGCATCCACCCCAGGTGCCCCACGACTGAAGAGCTTTTTGACTGCTTTAGCAACTTCAGCCCCGGAAATAGGTGTGTCCACTCCAGAGTCTCCCAGCTTTGCTTCTTCATTGGAAGGCATTTTATAAGTTGAGGAGGTCTCGAAAGTATTCCTGCCACCGAAGTACAATGCATCGAGAGGTTCCTCCTCCTGAGCCTCTCTGCAAAACCAAGCACAGATACCTGTAATTCCTCTTGGGACTCTGGATATGAATCACTCTTTGGATAACATTCCATTGCCTCTTCTGTACACTGTGTTGACGGAGCACTGCTTTCCCCTCCTGAGCAGATGGGGGAACCGGAAGTCGTTCTCTATGGTCTCCCTGAACTCCTCCCATGTCCAAGTTTTTGCCTCGGCAACCACCAAAGCTGCATGTCGCTGGGCAGCCGTTACTGGTCAGCTGCCTTCGAAGCCCCATTGGCCTGAAAGGCCTGATAGGACTTTTTCTTCAGTTTGATGCCATCCCTCACCGGTGGAGTCCACCAGCGAGTTGGAGGGTTGCTGGCCCAACAAGCGCTGACCGCCTTACGGTCGTAGCTACGATCTACCGCCTTGGCAATGGAAGGACAGAACATGGACCATTCTGACTCAGTGTTCGCCTGCCTCCCTCGGGAAGTGGTTTTTAGTTCTGCCAGAGGTGGGAGTTGAACTCCTTCTGACAGGGGACTCTACCAGTTGAGTCCCCAGTCAGCAGACTCTTATGTTACGTTTGGATGACATGAAGGTCAGGTCTGATAGGCCTGTCAGGTCTAGTTAATTTAATTGTTAATAAATTTTGTTTAAAGTTTATTCATACTTTGCTGGCAAGAAATTGATTGCCAAAACACTCTCCCAGTGTTCCGAAACATTTTTGCTAGAAAATGATTAATAAGACAGCTAAAAAGGCAACCAAGAGAATCATGCAACATTTTTCTCTTCAAACTGTCCCCCATTATGTTTTGTCACTGACTCACCTGACATTCTTGTGCATGGAAAGAGTGTTTAATTATTCAGGGTCAATTTCACTTATTTTGGCTGCTTCCTTCAGGGGTCGCCACCGTATATCAGCTTCCTCCATCTAACCCAATTCTCTGTATCTTCTCCTCATACTTTCAAATTTACTTGTTTTGATGTACAGGACCCTACTCAAGGAAATAAGATGACTGTGTGTTGATCGGAGATTAAATTGACCTGAAGGTGCTGAATGTGTACAGTGCCTATTGAGAAAATGTGTGGACTGGTGATTTATTTTATTTATTTTTTCAGATCAAAACTTGGCAGAAAAAAGTACTTCTCTCATTACTGCTAGTGCCCTACATTTGAGGTGTCACAACATCCCGTGGCAAGAACAACACTATGTTTTATTAGTCCACCTCAGGTTTTTCTTTGGGCAAAGAAAAATACAAGAAATGGGATAACACATTACTATCAAGGGTTGATCTGTTCAAAAACTGTGAGGAAGAAAACACAAAAAAAGTTGAAATGCACTCGAAAAATATGTTTGTTTGCTTTCTTTCCATTTATTATTAAAGCAAGGGTGAACAAAAAATTCTCTTGAAATGGATATGGAATGAGGTTTATTGATTGTTCTGATGGCACTGGTAAATGTTGCTGGCGCTAAGTCATAATTTATGTCTAAACCTTTTCTCCCCTTTTTTGTTTTTTTTTTGTTTACTTACACATTGAAACTTTAAGAACAAAAAATAAAACAAGATTTACCTGATTCCACCAGACAAGTTGTTCAAATTATGGTCCTATAAAACGAGTTGATCATAGCTCATTGTTTTGACACTTCAATGGCTTAGACTACTATAAATGAGAGCAGCAATATTGCCTTAATTCATCAGACAATCAGGATCTAGTTAGTCTCCCGCATGAATTGCTAATGCATGGCCGCAATACTTTTCTATTATATTGGGTTTTATACAAATCAATAAATTAATAAATGATCAAGTCATGCTTCATAAAACATTCACTGACAGCTTAATCTATCCTTACATATCTGCATTTCTGATAAATTCTACTTGACATTTATATGTGGAAAGCCATGCAGAGTTACTGTAAGGAAAAGCCCTAGTGAATACTGATATCAAGGATTGCTTTAAATGTTGTTTCTCGTAAAAAAAAAAAAAAAAAAGGAAAAATGTTTTTTGCTTTGACTTTTAGCTCAGGTTAGGGTCTCTGAAAATATATTACAGGAATCTAAATTATATATGTGTGCATGTATCTGACAACACGGTGGCCCATGATTGCTGTGTATTTCTCAGGTTTGTATGATTGATTCTGTTGTGCAATACTGATGTGTGAATCATGTGTGTATGTCTCAGGTTATTGAGGACCTCCTAATGGCTCTGAAGGTTGCGGTATAATAATCCATTGTGAAAATCAATTAAATTAACAGCTCCATTTTAGCTGTGTGTTCTATTATTAAACTGACACTTACCAATTAGTACCTTGATTCAGCCCAACAGCACCAACACCATGCAGGATGAAAGAATCTCTGTCTCCCAGTGTTTGGATTTTGATTGAATGGTTTTATTTCCCATTTGGAGAAGTGATTACATTTGAAGATGATGATTTAATCTACCCAGGATTTTTATCCCCAGTATTAATATTTCCAAAATGAACTGTGTGAATTAGACAGGCTTTTTTTATGAAGACATACAGAATATTAATGGATGAGTCAAAAAATAAATAGAATTTTGTCTTCTGTGTATTGATTGATGAAATTGTATTTTCAGCATCATTATTATTTCACTGCACCAAAATATGTGTGCATATTAAATAATGAGAAGTTAAGGAGCACACATTCAGTTTGACCTTACATTACCATATTTAAAACTTCACTTGTATAACAGACACGTTTTAACATTGTTCATTTGCCCTATCGAAAGGAAGCTTTAACTGCTCTGAATGGTTGCCACAGTGATGCCACTTACAGTGTTTCTACCGCACACAGAATAGTAGATAACTAACATTTGACATGAAACTGGTCTGAAAAAAAAAAGGTCTCAAAAAGGTTATCATTATAGCTGGCGATACGTCGTTGAAGAATTATAATTAATTTTATCTTTTTCAATCAACAGGATCCTCATTGTCAGTGAATAATAAATTAAAACATAATGAGCTTTTATAATGTTAATTCTATAAATAAAGTACAAGAAAGCAAAACTCGCATCATAGCTCAAGCTGAGTGAGGTTTTAAAGTACATACACCTGCACAATGTTGCAGGGATAATATGTACCCCCCACACACACATACACACACATACATACAGATGTAATGTGCAGAATACCGAATAGATTGTATAAATAGTGAAAAAAAGAATGTATGAATTATAACTTTAGTAGTACTACTGAAATACAAAGATTTATTTCTGTGCTTTAGGTTTCACAAACCAGGAGAACTACAAATTTTTCTGTTTCTCTTGAATGTTTTTATGGGTGGGTGAGGGAAATCAGCAATGTTTCAGGCCAACTCATCTTTGTTTTATTCAAAAATCAAAGCAGAACTAAAAGTAAAATATAAACAAATATGCATTATATTCCACAAACAACTTAACTGTTAATTATTATTTATTTTTACAGAGCTCAACCGGCTGTAATGATTGGTGGAACATGTCCATGTAATTACATTTGAATTCACTCACATATGTAAAAGATTGTTAACCGTCCAGATCCCTCCAAAAGGTAGAAAGAATAAATCAAATTAGGGTTGCATAATCAGACAGATGGTAATTTTTTTAGCCTCCATGGCTAAACTGACTTTTGGATATTATAATGTATGAATTGTTGCTGCCGTCCCCTGTTATTGTGTTTTATAACACGATTCATGATACATGTTCTTTAATGCACTCAATAATCATTGCAGAATATTGCACAGTTTGCTTGCTTGATAACCAATTCTCTTAGATAATAATAACAATAATAACAACATTAATAATATTGAGGCAGAAAGAGAGGCAGTAGGAGTAGTAGTAAGTAGTGCTAGTAGTTTAATTTAAGGCTGATTATTATACTATAGAACACATTTCTGAAATATGCATTTATTTGTTTACTCTACAGAGGCCATAATAAGGAAATCTATCCATCTATCTATCTATCTATCTATCTATCTATCTATCTATCTATCTATCTATCTATCTATCTATCTGTCTGTCTGTCTGTCTGTCTGTCTGTCTGTCTGTCTGTCTGTCTGTCTGTCTGTCTGTCTGTCTGTCTGTCTATCCAACATTACTTTTATGTCTCACATCCGATTTATCATTCCTCTATCATTATGGGATGGATTGAAAATGAGCACATTTGCAACCTCACATCCTACCTGTCGATTATCATCCAGAAACCTACAGCAAAAACATTGTACTATTTCATCTATTGTATATAGATGGGTTATTTTCTCAGGACACTGGGAAACACTCAAAAGACAAGATAGACATTTCTCCAGGCCAACTACTGTGTCCTTCCAAGTGATGTATAAATAGAATATAATCTCTTTCGGTGACTTAGATCCACAAGGGTTTGGGATAAGATTACTCTCCATTATTTACATTATTGTTCAATGAGAATAAAAGAGAAAAGGTTACATTTAATCTCCAACTCAAAATCTCAGTCCTGTTTCATTATTATCAACTCTTGATTTGAGAGAATTGTCATTTTCTGTTACCTAGGTAAGAATTTAAACACAATTTTAAAGCTGATGCACAGATCTTGTGCTCTTGTGCACACTCATGTCATTCAAATACTGCAGTGCTATTAAGGGCCAAAAATGTCAAAAATAGGCAGGTAACTAAGAGCTTAGGGAGGCATAAAGACAGATAAAATATGATCAAAGTAGAATGGCTCAAAAATATTAGCCCTCAGACTCCTTGAAGCAGACTTCGACAAACTAATATGCTTGAGGCAGACATTGAAATTAGAAGAGTGAAATGGTACAGACGGGATGCTGAGTGAAAATATATTTCTGGGAAGTTTGCGATACAGCTTTCAACTTCTGAAATTGGAGATGGAGAGCAGCTTTTATCAAGAGCTACAAAAAAATGAAGGATAGATAAAAACTTACTGGGTCCCTTACGGACAGATTGTGTTCTGTCTGGGTCACTGACACTTGTGCTGCAAGTTTCATTTGCATCCCCTGGGCTCTGCTCTTTCCACATGCTTTCATATTTCAATATTAAATGTTAAACCCCTTTTAGTCATGTAGCAGCATTTGAAAAAAAAAAAAATGTTTTTTTTGTTTTTATTCCTTCTTTCTCTTTAAGACAGTTATCACGTTTGGAGATAAGTTTGTAGAAAAGGAAGTTAATGTTATTCTCCTCAGCAGTCACAGCAGAGAGCTGTAATTTTAGCTTTCAATATACCAGGAAGCAAAATCCATAAACTGCTCTGCTTGTTTCAATGTACAGGAACAAGTCTTACTGTGCTTAAATACTTTCAAAATAATGACTGGTGATCAAGTGTTTAGCTGTGAAGCCTGTCTTTATTATTTGATCCAATATAGTGATTGTATTGGTTGTAAAAAGGTGACGATAATGAAACGAAGATGCTTTTGTGGCCGATAACGCAATACGGAATAGACCTGAAGACGCTCGTGTTATTGTCCTTGTCTTTTGTTACTGTGTTTTCCTAATGAAATGATCTTGTCTATGTGATGCTAAACATATAAAATCATGGATAGAGAGCAAAAACAGCTCCAAAACTTGTAATGGTTTTATTTCCATGAATGGAAAGCTTCTCAAGGGGGTTATAAATAGTTTATAAAGCTGAGATGCTTTTCAGTGATTAGATGTGCCCTTTTCTGCAGATGTTGATACCCTGATATTCAGACTGAGACATGCATGATAACAAGACAGAATGGATGAAGGGATTCATTTAAATCGGGAAGGAAGGAAGCATCTTGAAGATGTTAATTGCCGTGATGCACTCCAGTGCCGAGCCCAAAATGCAGCTGTGTTTTCACATTAGATTGAGACCCTTATTGTTTGCTGCTGTGACTGTGCACGGTTGCTTTTCTTTACCTGTGAAAAATTTGAAGGTTGGACAAACCAATTGGGATGGTCCTGCCAAGCTGGAGCTTTTGTTCTTTGCACTGAAAATTACTGCCAAAAGGAGTTGTGTCATGCCCAGTTTAGCTGGGTTTGTAGATGAGAAGTACAGCGAATAATCCATCCCATTTGATGGCTCTTTGGCATTGATTTGAGAGTCTGTCATGCCAACTTGAGAAAAGATTTGCGGTCAAAACTGAGATATTATGTATATCACCGCCCATCTATTTAAACGCATGCCAACCCCCGGGCCTCACTGTTCTCTGTAAATGGAGAACAGCAATTTATCCTCACTGTCTGCGGTGCACTGTATGTGTAGTTTCAGCAAGAAAGTTTGAAAAACTAGAAATCCAACATTAACTTGAAAGAATTCAATACATCAATCTCCTGTGCAGATAAACCGACATGGCAGGAGGCTTTCTTGTCTGTGGCAATTCAACTAAGGTCCTTGTTAAGAGTTACAGTTTGGATGCAAGCCACAGAGAGAAAAAGGGAAGGCAGTCATTATACAAACTCACAAACAATTTCCTATATCTATAAGGACTGATTTAGGTCAAAGTTAACTGGCAGTAACACAGTTACGGTCACCAAGGTATGATCTTAGTGGATGGAGATATTCTTTGCTTCCACTTTAAGTAAAATCGCAGTCAACCACACAGTTTAAAAAGTGAATAATAGTTAAAAAAAAAAAAAAAAAAATCTAACACATCCTGTTTTATAGCGCTGTCTTGAATACGAGGCACTGCCATAGTTACTTCAAAGCACAAACCATTCCTGGGATATTTCAAAAATTGCACGGATGCACACAGCTGTAGCTTTGATTGCTCTGCTTTGTAGCAAAACATTCCCTCTTGCATGTTCTGACACACTCAGCAACAGCCTGTCGCCAACTTGAGAGTGGCCCCCATGTAACTAGGGGTAAATGTTGGGACCCCCTGCTTCTCTTTATGACAGTGTCTAAGCAACCACCTGAGGACCAATGACTGGGTGGGAGTATAAACGGTGAACGTGGCAACATCATGAGGAACTTGTAATTGTCGTAAAGGTGGAAAATGGGAATTTTGACTGGATGTTTTCACCAAAAACACAACAAGAATGTCATATTACACACGTTTTGTTTTTTTTTGTCCTTCTCATACCAGGTAGTTTTTTCAGTGTCCACTGAATGTCTTTTACTTTATGCAGCATAGATTCAGTGATATGATTTTGAGTAAACCACAGTGTTATAAAATGGCATATCCTTATTTTTCTACCAAATCTAAGTTCCTGTTTTGACAACATGGATATTTCGCTATCTTGTCAGTTATGTAAATAAACATCACACACGTTGTTTAATCCATGCTTCCTGTGTCTGGATAGTTATATTTGGTCGGGTGTAAGTCCAAGTTCTGTACGTGGCAGGCCCAGCCCAAGAAGATATGTGAATTTTGACCGGATATCTTGGCTCATGACTGGCGGAGTTTCTGCGAGAGCTCTGTCACTCCAAGCCTGACGCTGCCTAACTTTTTGATCATAATACATTATTCATCTTTGAACTGATGTTGTCTCCGATTGGTTCTTGGGCTTCCCAACAAGCGAATCACGCTAACAACAAAATATGGAAAGTTAAATTTTTTCTCGCAAATATATAGGATTTATAGAATCATCCAGGTTAATAATAATAATAATAATAATACATAGGTTTTCTATAGCGCTTTTCATGATACTCAAAGCTGCTTTACAAGTGAAAGACAGGTTATCCTTCAGATGAATCAATGATGCTTCTGGTGTCTTAGTAAACTAAACTAAACTCATCGACATTCCTTCAGGACCCACAGTGATTTTCCTAATTGTTCTAGGTCTCCTCTTCCTGTGCAGGGAAAATGGTAATTATCACCCCATAATGCAACAATGACAGACTATCAGCACATTTGCTCCTTAAGCAAACCACATACAATCAGGATGGGCCAAAGGCAGGGTTCAACCGAGGTTGGGCTCAGCAGCAATTAGGGAAATTAGTTTGCTCATGCAATTAATCAGAAGATAATTATTTTATGATTTTGTGTTTAAGATATATATATATGTTCATAAATAAATAAATGTATAATCTCACACACAAACACTCACACACACATACACACACATATATATGAATGTATACACACATATATATATATAAGTAAATTTAGAGTTCATTCTGATACTCTTGGTTGGTACAGTCAATATACGCGTCATCAAGCACTTCTTCTAAAAAAGAGGTTTTTGTTTTCAGGCCCTCTGGTATTGATTAAATTCAGAATGATGTCTTCAAATCAGATCTTGCACAATATCAGACCTCATCAGTTAACTGCCCAGCAAATGTCGAGAGTTTTTGGCTGATTGCATAGATTGGAAAGAGTGAAACGGTACAGTAGTTTATTTTGGTCTCAGGTGAGGAAGCAAGTTTCTTCATTGCTTTGACTGTCACTGTCTGCCTGTGCCTTTTGTTGTTTCTCTTGTTGTAGCCTTCAGGTCCTATCTTTCAACAAATTTTATTTTTGTCCAAGGATAGGCAATATTTTTCTGGAAAAGCAAATTTAAATAATTGTTATTGCTAGATATTACAGGATAAGCGTGGCATTGAATAAATCAACATAACTCTGGAAAATCTTTAAAAAGACAATTTGAACGAAAAAAGGATGGAGGTGTTCTTTTAATGCTATATTATTCTTGGCCACAGGAGTATAAAGTAATAGATATAAATGCCCAGTGATAAATTCCAGAAACAAAGAACTTAATAACTGCTCGAACCAAAAAAATACATTGATTTAATTAATTGTAGCATTGTAGGTATCCATAAACAGGCAAGCAAAAAAATGAATCATTATTTTTTGATTATTTGAAATGGATCAGTCAAAACAATACTAAATAAATAGAGATATGAAAGAGATCTGTGTAACATCACACCTCTTATTATTCGTTTTACAGAAGAGGAGATGGAATGTTATCCAAAGTGTGATTCATATCCAGAGTCCCAAGATGAATTATCTTTGCTTGGTTTTAGAGAGAGGCTCAGGAGAGGGAAGCAGTGCTCCGTCACCACTGTGTACAGTGGGAGCAGGTTTCTGCTGACCTCAACACAAGACGTCGTAGATCGGTGGCAGGAATACTTCCAAGACCTCCTCAACTGCGTTGAAATGCCTTCCAATGGGGAAGCAGAGGCAGGGGACTCTAGAGCCGACACACCTATTTCTGGGGCGGAAGTTGCTGATGCAGTCAAAAAGCTCCTCAGTAGCCATGCCCCGAGGGTGGATGAGGTCCACCCTGGGTTCCTCAAGGATATGGATACTGTAAGGCTGTCCTGGCTGTCAGGCTCTGCCGCATTGCATGAATGTCAGGGACAATGCTGCTGAACTGGCAGACCAGGGTGCTGGTCTCCCTTTTCAAAAAAGGGGATCGGCGGGTGTGCTCCAACTGCAGGGGGATCACATTCCTCAGCCTCCCTGGTAAGGTCTATTCAGTGGTGCTGGAGAAGAGGTTCTTCCGGATCGTTGAACCTCGGATCCAGGAGGAGCAGCGAGGGGGCATGGGAGTTTGCCCAACCAGTCTACATGTGGATTGTGGATGTGGAGAAGGCATTCAGCCGTGTCCTGCAGGCAATCCTGTTGGTGGTGCTCTGGGAGGACGAGGTACTGAACCCTGTCTGTGGGGTTCTGAACCCAGGCTTTTGGTGACTGTATTGGAGCTTGGTCTGCATTGCCGGTTATATACACTCACCGGGCCTATTTCCGGTGAGTGTTGGACTCTGCCAGTGTTGCCCTTCGTCATCTATTCTGTTCATAACTTTTATGGACAGAATTTCTTGCCGCAGCAAGGGCATAGAAGGGATTTGGTTTGGTGGCCGCAGGATCGAGGCTCTGCTTTTTGCTGATGATGTGGTTCTGTTGGCTTCATCAGACCATGATCTCCAGGTTTCACTGGAACGGTTGGCAGCCAAGTGTGAAGCAGCTGGGATGAGGATCAGCACCTCCAAATCTGATCGGTGCGGTATCTGCAGCAATGTGGACTCTGGTGGTGAAGAGGTTGATAAACGTCAATCTACATTCTCATCCTCGGCTATGGTCACAAGCTGTGGGTAGTGACCAAAAGAACGAGATTGTGGATACAACCTGCCAGAATGAGTTTCCTCTGCAGGGTGGCCGGACTCTCCCTTCGAGTTGAGGTGAGAAGTTTGGTCATCCAGGAAAAGCTCGAAGTAGAGCCGCTGCTCTACTCTATGCTCCGCATAGAGAGGAGTCAGATGAGGTGGCTCGGGCTTCTGTTCAGGATGTGTCTCGGGGGAGGTATTCTGGGCACGTCCATCTGGGAGTAGACCACAGGGAAGACCCAGGGCTCGCCGGAGAGACTATATATTTGTATCCAGGCTGGCCTCGGAACACCTTGGGGTCCCCTCAGAGGAGCTGGACCATGTGGCAGGGGAGAGGGAGGTCTTGGCCCCACTGCTCCGGCTGCTGCCCCCGTGACCTGACTCCAGATAAGCGGGAGAAGATGGATAGATGGATGGATGGATGGTTTTGCAGACTGGAGTAAATCAAGTGTTAACGCCTGTTTATAGACTGAAGAGTGAGGGCTTTGTTTATACCTCAAATATTAGATGTCTGCTAGTTCCATGATGAACTAGCGGACTGGAATTATTGCATCAGGAAGTATCTATTGCATGCAAAGGTCATATACTCTTTCTGCTTTTTCCTCATGACAGGAAATCAGTGTTTGGCAATATATTTATTTTCATATTATCTCACTATAAGGGCTCAGTGGTTAGCATCCTTCGGTGCTTCACAGCACAAAGGACCATGGTTCGATTGCGACAAGGGTACCTTTCTGTGTGGAGTTTGCATGTTCTCCCTGCATCTGCATGGGTTTCCTCAAGGTTCTTCAGTTTCCTCCCACATTCCAAAAACATGCAGCGGGTTAATTGGAAAAAAATTGGAAAATTGCTCCAAATGAGTGAGTGAATGTTGTCTGTCTTGGTATGTGGCCCTGCGAGGACTGGCGACCAGTCTAGGGTGTACCGCGCCGCTCGCCCATTGCCAGCTGGGATAGAGACAGCATCCCCCATGATACTGAGTGCTGGATACGTGGCAGATGATGGATATATATTGTCCATTTGTGGATTAGTTTCCATAGGCTTATATTCGTATATGTTTGCACTATTTGTGAGGTAAGAATGATGGGGGGAAAAAACAAGTAAATAAATTTAAAATTGAAAACATTTCAATGAAAAGTTCAAGTTCTATAATCCGGTTGTCCCATATAAGGAAATGATTCACAATTAACAGTTGAGAGGGAGACAATGTAAGTTTGAAACTTTGCCCACTGCATTTTCAAACCAAGTAATGGTTGTTAATGTGTTTAAGGGTATGGTTACACAAATATTAAATTGAGTTACCAAGATGAAATATACAGTAATGAGGAGAACAAGGCCTCCTTGATAGGATAAGCGTTTTATCCAGAAACACAAATTTCAAACACTCACAAGCATTTTAAAATTTTGTTTTATATTTACCTTTTCTATATCAACTCAATGAGTGACATCAAGAGAAGTGATTCGACTGTGAACGCATAAAGAATGCAGCAGTCACAAAACAGGGACTTTAAGATATGATGTTTCAATATATACAAATGTTGTTTCTATGAAGAGCCTCAGTTTTCCAGGTCATATTTAATCATTGTTGAAACTTGTCATAGCAACAACACTTGATTTTTTTCTCTTGAAGACATCTCAACTCTCATTCGAGAGGCTTTTTTTTTTCTCTATCAGAGCACGGGGATTTTACAATATATTACTGCTGGGTTTTGCCGTTGGTTCAAGTTGACATGGCTTTTTGTGTTGTCCAGTGAGTATTTTTGCAGAAACTAGGCTGAGTGGAGTCATATTAAAGTGCCATTTGGGGAACAAAGGTACAAATCCTGGGGACTCACCTGATTTATAATCTGAATAGACAATTGTATGGCTAATGTACAATTGCATAAAACAAAGGAAACCTGTTACATCATTTTGGTTGATGCTTAGGCAGTAGTCAATGGGGCATGGTTTCCATCGTAAAACTCTCCAGGTGGTTAGCAGTATCCAGATGTATCTGTGTGTCTTGATCTGTATTGGGACAGATCTCAAGACAGTGTTGTATGTGAGGTCAAGTTATAGACACCCTCCTCTGATCAGAGACATCTGAAAAGAGGAGGTATTCTTAGATGTTTCAGCTCAGCAGTTGAAAACCCCATGGTTCAGTAGAAGTCAGAAAAAGCCTCTCACGTGAGAGGTGAAATGCCTAGAAATAAATCAAGTCCAGTTGCCACAACAATATTTGAGAACGTGTTATATGTGTTGCCACGTGTTGAGAATGTGTTAGAGTGTAATATCTCCTTGCTCAGTCAGGTTTAGGCAAAAATTACATTATCTGAATCTACTTGACTTGGGTTAGATAGGGTAAACAGACACAATGGCAAGTATCTGGACATTGCCACCCATAGTGATATCAAAGCCTGAAAAATGCCTTGTGCATTTTATTTTATTTTATTTTATTTTATTTTATTTTATTTTATTTTATTTTATTTTATTTTTAAATGTACTTATTTATCCATTATTGTTTGTATTCACTGGCAAATTTCCATCATGTCGAACCTTTATTTTAACTTTAATTAGTATTGCATACTTTGATTTGATCTCAATGTTTGAATTATTCCAACTTCTGTCATTACAGTGTGACAAACATTGGAAGAATTCAGGCAAGGACACAGACAAAAGGAAAGCATTTTGATTGTAAATGTTGTAGTAATGAAGTAGGAAAGGCTTAATTGGAGGCAAGGTTTTGTTGATGTGGCTGAATTGAGTGGTATTTGCAGGCTTAGTACGGAAAAGTGGAAAGCCAAAAAATGGGGATCTTGAGGCAGAGGACACATACTTAATAACAGATTAGCTGGCACCAGGAAAATGCAGCTGTAATAAATATAAACAAACAAGTAAATGAATAAATAGATAAAGGATATACAGTATATTGTCACAAAAAAAAAAAAAAAGTACTATGGCTGTTGGTAGTATAAAATCAAATAAGATTATTCAAACTATTCTTGCGATATTCATTTGATTCTCCCCTATATTAGAAGCGAAAAATGACTTGAATATCAAAGATGTTAGTGATTGCTTTGGCCATGAAACAAAATGGACATTTTCTATTCATAGTTTGTTCCTTAATAAATTGTTCAGAGATGCTGAGGGAGAGGGATCTAATAAGAATAGGAATGGTAAAATACACGTGTGAAAGGCCCACAAGCTACATTTTGAAAAGACAAGGATCTGTTTATTGAGATCAGTCAAACCTTCAGAATGATTCCTAACAAAAGAATAGTCTTTGTGTGGAGCAGGTCTGTTCCCTAAGGATGACAGGTTTCTGTTTCTGTTCACATTACCATCTGTTCTTTTTTCATATTAATTTGTTCAACACAAAAAACATCCTTGGTTTTTATTTTATAAATCAAAACAGCCCAATTTAAAAAGGACAACATCTCAGATTGCAAGATGCCTGCATTGAATTGAAGGGTGACTAGAACTTCCCGTTTGACAGATTCATATGCTGCAATACAGAAGGTCAATAATAATTTTGTGCTGTGGGAAGAGAAATAAAGTTTATGATTCAGTCTTTATTTAACCCAGTTAATCCCGCTGCTATCCGCACTTTGACATTAGAAAGCAGGCTATCAGGGGAGCAACAGCACGATTTCAGCAGCACTTATACTTAAAAGACACGTAGACAGTAACATTAAAGTTGATCATAAAAAAAAACTTTCACACAGACAATCCTGACTCCAGAGATTCCAGCGGAGCTTTGAACTTGCTGAAGGTTACTAAGTTCTGAAAATCACACTGTAAATTATTCTGTGCATTAGGTGTAGAAAAAAAAAAAAAACAACCTTCAAGCTTTAAATTCTATTTGCAGTGACTTCACCATTTATATAGCTGGACTTGACTTTTGACAAAGAAGAAGGCAAAAAGTTCAAAAACAAAGAAAAAAAGGCAAGAAAAGTGACCAGGACACTGGGGGTATATCAAAACTGTCCAAACATTTGAACAAGTTTTACAATCCATTCAGAACATTGCCTGGATACATTCGGATTCTGCCTTGCAAGGACCTCAACTTAAACCATTAAGATTAATTATGATAATAATAATGATGAATATGCTGTTTTTATTTGTCTCAGAAATTTTGGTGGATGTCAGGAGTGTAATAAAACTCAGAGCTAACTCGTAAAATTCTAACGTCGCGAAAATAACTTTTTTTAACTTAACAGGCTATCCATAGAATGACTGAATACTTCACTTCCCCTGGAGATCTACGTCAAATATAGACTAATCTGTAGAGCTTATCTGTTTTTTTTGATGTATTTTTTTATGTTTTTGTTTTTTTTTTGTGTGTATTTTTTATGTATTTTCTTAAGTATTTTTTTAATGTATTTTTTAGTTCATCATTTGATTCAGTAATTCTATAATGCTTGAGATGAAAACTTTCACCCATACACAAGCCTCAAGGGTAGTTAACTTTTCAAGTTGGCCCCTGCAGGACACTGGCCATATTGGTTTCTCTTAATGTCTTTCCACTGGAGGATTAACTGTCAAAGTAGCCACCAAAATGCATGCAAGAGGCAGTGAAGCTACCATGTTGCTTTTCGAGCAGCAGGAAGGCTTCTTGAGGCTGCTTGACATCATGTATCATGTGTTTATGCAGGCACACAAACAAACACACACACACACGCACACACACACAATATAAAACCCAAAGTATATGGTGTCAAAATGGGTTACGGAAAGTAATGGCAGTGACAGCAAGGGCCATTTGGCAGACGTTTGGGAAACTTTTTTGACATTGACATTTTGGGGTTTTGTGCTATTGGTTCCCTGAAACAAGAACCATTGACTAAGAGTGTTAATAGGAACCTTTACCCTCTACGGTAAATATTTTAAATTCATTGAGACAACTCAATTTACAATTGTGTGATAATAATTATGTATGGGTCCAAAATAATCACGTTCATAAGCTTTTACAATTTGACAACTTGGACACAAAAAGATATGTCTAAGCGTTTCCATTGTTTTTTCTTTTTAATCATTACCACTAATGCTTCATGACAAGTCTATTGTCCAACAGCATGTCTTATGCCCAATGGGGACATGATTTTAAACATTTTCATTGCATTTTTTTATGTTTTAAGAAATATTAGGTGCCTTTAGCGAGACACGCTGTTGTTAACATCTCACAGTGCTTTAGATTTATATGTTGCAATACAACAGATTTATTGACATTTCTTCTGAGGCAAGGATTCTGGTACCTTCAGTTGTAAATTTAGCTTCAAATATCACTGCTATTTTCATGTGGGAAGCTGCATAGACTGCCTTATTTAAAAACTCAGACGTCCAACTTATCCGGCAGAGGACAGGATGGACCAAACATATTATAAAAGCACTATTAATCCTGAATGAACTAGTGTTAGATTGTCAATATTAAACTGTTCTGAAATTCCCTACGGAGGAGAGCATTTTACTCTCACCATGGTGACCTTGTCAATGGGATATTTTCTTGATATTATATGGAAAAATACAGCTAAAATACTGTTTTTAGATATGGATAGTATATTTGCTGATTTTCATACCCAAATAAATTACAGTGTGTTTTAAGAATAATAAGAACAAGAACGAGTTTATTTGTCCCGAAGGAAATTGTTGTGCCAGAGTTTCAAGTAAAACACAACAATAGTAGATAATAGTAGGAAGAAGGAAAAGAAGAAATACAATAAAATATAAAGTGTCAGAGTTAAGGCTATCAAGTGTTTAAAGGTCCTAATCTGCTATGAGCTCATCAATAAAATTATCCTGTATTGTTGTATAAGTAGTTATGGTGATAATGTATTCACCTGCAAATAAACACCTGTATTTTAAACTCTTTTTAACACTTATGAGTTGTGTCCCTGTCATAGCAGCCCGTGATCTCGCTTAGTTATGCTTGAAAGGAAGTGTCTGTTGCAAAATGAAAATTGAATTATTTGTCAGATTGGATAGGGTGTGATCAGAGCACACAGTGATGGAAAAGTCCCTGCTTGTTTTCAGGTTTAGACTGAAGTAATATTACAGAAGAGGTTGTGCTATTTCCAATCATTTATGTTGTTTTTGTTGTCCTTCACTCCAACAATGAGTGTTCTTTCCCAATGTAACATATTCTGATTGACTTTGTTACATTAAAATCCAAGTGACATATTGTTTAGCAGTATGTTTTTTGATTTTGTCTGATTCCCGTGACATTTTGAATTTTCAGTTTGCTCTTGTTTTTTTCATCTTCCTTTGAAAAGTATCCCTGACGTCTATCTTTTCTATTACCCAATTTTCATACCAGTGGAGAAAGGGTCCACGAAAATCGCAATTTGGCACCTGCCTCAATTTTGAAGAAAAAATATCTCTCAATGTCTTCTTGATTTATTAAACAGCAGTTTGCCAAATAAACTATGTCTCTCTAAAATAAAGTCTGCCAGAGTGGTTTCAACCAGCTGAAATTAAACTTTACTTCTGTGGGGGATAAAGTGTTGTTTTGCTTCCTAATTCCTTTAATTCCAATTTTATTTAGATCAACACTCTTGATGTTTATAGTCTGAACCCCATTTGAGGTGTAATTTCAAATATACTTTTTCATAAGCAACTTTTTTCAGAAGCAAAGTTCTTCCTCTGCAACTTGTTTAGAATAAGCATTAGCTTTGGTTATGTATTCCTTATATCAATATATGAGAGATGAGATGATGATGATGAAATGAGATGAGAACAACTTTATTTATCCTGAAGGAAATTGTTGTGCCAGAGTTTGAAGTTAAAAACATAACAGTAATAGATAATAGTAGAAAGGAGGAAGAATAAGAAATACAATGAAATATGAATTGTCCTAACTGTTAACTGTAACTACAAAGATTGAAGATTTCCTGTAGCTGAGGGAAGAGGAATTAAAAAGGAATTAAAAATTATATGTATGTATTTATATTGTAATTTCACTGTTTTGTATCATAAAATTGCAACCGGAGATTAACAGTTTTTGCACAAGGGTTATGGAATTGAATGTGCCAGCTGGCTTTGGCCTTTGTATGTTTGCATGTTTCTCTCGTGCCGGGGTGGATTCTTTTCCACCTCTTCAGCTTCCTTGCACAGACCAAAACATGCAGTAGATTAAGTAAGGACTCTAAATTGTCCTCAGGAGTGAATGGAACATGGAACGGCTGTATGGGTAAATATATCACCCTGTGTTAACTGGCGACCAGGTTAGACTGTGCTTCTCTCCTCATGTCAGCTGGGTTTGTCTCTTGGCCTCCACTAATCATTCCTGCAGGGGAAGCCATATTGAACATAGTCAGCGATAGTTATCACTGTTCAAGGTCTTAAGAGGCAGGTGCAGATACAGAGAAACTAACAGCATATCTTGTTTTGTTACGATCGAGATCATATCTAAAAGCCCACATTTTCCAACATTTTGTCCCATTCTTCTAAGAACAAAAATAAAATTAAAACAAATTCATACATAAATACATACAAAATATTCGAAAATAAATAAGACGAATAAAAATCTTAATTTCCTTTCACGTAAATCGAGAAGCTTTTTAATTGTGTTTATTCATCTTGCTTATCAAAGACATAGTTCCATTTTAGCTGCTGCTTGGAAATTCATATCAGTGATTTGTTCACCTCAAAGTAATAATAATTAAGGTGTTTTTTTTTTTCTTTCTCATTTTGAACCGTCTTTATTGCTATTACTGTACCCCCCTAATATAATACAAGGAACAGATTTTATATGCAACCTATTATTTGTTTTAATCTGTACCATCATATTCTACACCAGTACATCCACAAAACAAACACAAGGCAGGGGAGTCTCATGTTGACATAGAAAATTAGGTGAATATAAATATATGCGCATGCCTCAGTGCCCGTGCTGTGCATTGGTAACATCAGACCAGGAAATGAATAAATACAGTGCACGGGTTTGTTGCAGCCACTCAGCAGCAACAGCACATTGGTTAAGTGGAGGCTGATTCCAGTCTCTATGAATGAGCAGATAGGAAGGTGACTCATATCTCCATCCTGACAGGCTCAACACACCTCCGCCTCCTGGGATTCCACACCAATCATCCCTGATAGCGCACAACTCTCCTCTCACCTCGTGCACTCAGACACACGTCGCACACAAGCATACAACCATACAACCACTCATTGAGAGCTGGTCTTTTTATTTAAATGTGATAAATATTTAATTTGTGAACGTGTTGTGAAAGATCACACAAGCACGTACAAAGGACACTCAGCTGAATATGCAACACAGTGATAAATATTTCAATACTCTATTTCCCAAATCTCCGCTTGAGTCACCAGAAGCTGATTCTGGTGAGAATTAAACATGTTTTCCTTGCAATATTTATTCTATAAAAACAGCCACCGCTTTGCTGATTTGCTGATTTCAAGAGTTTTCTGTGAGTGGGTTTGATCTGTTGTCTGTCTAAATGTTCAGTGCAATGACAAGGAATTCATTTACGTGCAAGACTTGTAACATCCGTATTCCACCCTCTAACATATTATTCCCCCGCTGCCTTTATGCACCTATAAATACTATGCTTCCTTCTAATTCACATGTAAAATCAAAAAACATAGAAGAAAAAAATCCTGATATTGATCATGATTTGATACCATCCAACATAAAATGGGTGAAGTTACTTTCACAATGTTGGGACTCTAATCTGAATTGGTCTTTTTCTTTTTCGCATTTTAGCATCGTTGCATCTTTACATATATTTCATCACGACCATGTGAAGAAACAACTTACACTTTGCAAGCATCATAAACCAACAATTCACATCTCCATCTAAACATATATTTCAAGTTTAAAGACCAGAAAACAGCTGTAAATAAAGAACAGTACTAAAATATTTTCAAGGGCAATCCACCAAGAAAAGTATTCTGAACTTTTCACAATCATATTAGATTTTTAAAACTGGCTGTTTTTGTTTTGGTATTGTGAAAAAGTCCCATGCCTGTCTGGTGTGACACTCTTCCCTGTATGAGAGAAATTCATCAATAAAGCAATTGTTTAAGCTCCCAGTTGGTTCCAGCATGGGCTGTAAAATTTATGAGCAGCGGTACAAACAGACAGTGGATGGATCGAAAAGGGTCCCAGAGGCAGCTGGAAGAGAGTCCTTAGCAATAACAACACAATCAATCACATCTAGCATGCGTCATATCCCACCCTGGGCTGCGCAAAAGTGAATTCAAAATACATTCCCACGTTTCCATGATTTCAGCTCTGTCATCATGTCTCATCGTGAGAGACCTGCAATCTCTTTACGCTATCATATCCATCTTTGGTGTCAGTCTGTCCACAGCTAGGTTTGATCATTTACAAGTATTTTCTTTGCAACAGCTTTTCAAATCTATATTTAAAAAAAAAAGTATTGTATCTTGGTTTGTTCGTTTGTCTCACTTTGCCTATGCAGCACTTCAGAGATTTCAGTTTATCTATTAGTTTGCCTTTATCGCTCTTTATCTTCTGTCTACATTATGTTCAAGTATTCATTTCAACATTGACAAAACAGCATCTGATTCTGGGATTATCAACACATGTTTAGTTATCACTTGCCAAGGTTAAGATCAAATCACATTTAAACTACTGTAATTGTTGTGAGAACCAAGGACAATTATGTTTTTCTTTATGAAGCTAGAGGATGCCAACATCTTAGGATAGTTTTGCTGTTTCCCCCAATTATCTCCTAAATAATGCTGGTACTAATTTGTATACATCTTGACTGGTTTGATTCCATGTACTCTAGAGGGATTACTAGTGGTTGCACATTGTATGACCCCTTCTACCAAGATGTGATGTAAGTTTGTACAGAAAAAATTAAAGAATTGATTAAAAGTGCTTTTTGTGTTTTACAGGCCACAGAAGTGAAATACAAATTCAGATTAATCACTAGGAAGCATAAAACTACTGGTATATGCATTTTTATTGTGTTTTATTATTCTATCTTACCTGTTCCAAATTCACTTTCAGCTTGACACGAATTAACCTGCACAAGCTCAAAAGTCAAATCACAAATACATTTTTTACATTCAATAAATCAATTTCATAAATTCGTGTTACTTCACAACTTCTACACTTGAAAAACACCTTTTCATAATTGGTAGGTCACACTCGGAAGACCGCATTCAGTTTAAATTGCATGGTAAGAGAATAAATTCACCTCTTACAGAAACATCTCCTTCATGAATGCAGCAATTCAGAATTCTTTTAATAAATGCAGCATTTATTAAAAGAACTAAGCTACCGCCAACCAACCATGTCCCATTTTCACCTACCAGTCTGCATGTCTTTATCTATTTTGGCAAATATATTTATGTATATGCATATATGGCCTATGGAGAAAACAGTCTTGGGTGATGCCTACGGTGCAAGTGTTAAATTACCAGTGGGGGAAGGGGAAGTGCCCCGCCAGTCTGACCTTTGGAAGCAAACCAAAAAATATGCTATCGGACTTGTTCAGATTGGAGAACCCAGATAAAGTCTGGGAGAACCATCTCTTCTCGTGCAATGGTGCTGAGGGTGGGGTGCCCTTGCCATGCATGAACCTGGAGATCAGCTGTGTATACACCCAGGCTCTCTCCCAATATCCTCTGTTGGCCAGACAGCTTGTCCACTGTTAGCATAAGTGTGGCGGCCAAAGTGCTGCAGTAGTGCTCTCTCAATGGCCTGCCAGTGGAGCCACTCCTGTGGTTGGAGGTCTTTCAGGATCTGCAGGGCTTTGCCTTCCACAGCCAGGGCAATGTGGGCTGCTGTTTCAGCCTGCTACACCTGGATGCAGTAGGTCTTTGTGGGCTGCTCTAGATGCCAGAGGTCTCAGAGGGGGACGAAGAAGCTGCCTCATTGTCTCCCTCTTAGACCGCTGGTATTTATGGAGACACAATCAGGGTGTTAAGAGAGGTGGAGATGCTGGTTATAGCAGTAGGTAGGGACATGCATGTTGCCGCTGGTTGGCTCTACTCTGAGCCCATCCCCGATGGCGAAGCTTCTCACCCAATCTCTGCTGAAGAATCCTGTGGAGGAAACTCATTTCGACTGCCTGTATCAGTGGTCTTGTTTGTTCTATCACTACTCACAGTTCATGATCATAGGAGGGGGTAGGAATGTGGATCAACCATCAGCGAAATCACAGCTCAGCTCTAAGAAACAACAACAACAACAGCAAAAATAATAATAATAATAATAATAATAATAATAATAATAATAATAACAACAATGGTAATAGTAATAATAACAATACTAGTAATAATAATAATAATAGTAATAATAATAATAATGGTGCCGCATGGTGGTGCAGGGGTTAGCATTTTTTGAGGTTTAATTCCCACAAGGAGCTTTTCTATGTGGATTTTACATCTTCTACCCAGTTTGTGTGGGTTTCCTCCAGCATTCCAAAAACATGTAGTAGTTTGATTTGAATAAATTTGGAAAATTGCCCAGATGTCTGAATGAGAGAGAGAAAGGTTGTTTGTCTATATATGTGTCCCTTTGATTAACTGACAACCAATCTGGGTTGTACCCCACCTCTCACCCAATGACCGCTTGGATAGGCTCCCAGTGCCCTTTGACCCTGAGTGCAAGATAAGGTGTTGAAGATGGATGGATGAAAGGATGGATGGATAACAATGATAATAACAACAATAATAATAATTTTTAATATTATTTCTAATCTTGATGGGATGTACTGGGCGTCACTGTTTGATGTTTTTGGTTTGTTAGGTTGATTCTCACATTTTTTTCATCACGGTTATTATTTTTTCTCCTGTTTGTAGGTGTGGATGGGAGCTTAGGAGCTAATTGGCATACTACACAGTGACATTTGTGAATATCTCTGCATACTGTTTCAGACATAAATATCTGTTTGGTGGCACTTTGGAAAAACTAAGGTGCTAAAACAAATTCTTAAGCTTGTGAAGGAGACTTCAGCAGGTATGTTTATGTGGGTTTTACATAGCCAAACTGTCAAACCAGTGTGTCTTGCTCAGTGAATGACTCCTCTGCTTGTGGTGTGTTTTTTTTCTTGTAAGATTAGATTAAAAACAACATATGACTGGATCTCAGTTGCACTAAAAACTATAAAAGAAATGCATTATTTTGTTTATTTAGAAATAGTGAAATGACCCAGTCCACATTACTACCAGGTTTAACAGAGATTGAGAAGACTCCTGGGTTCAGTTTAGAACTAAAGGAGGTTAGCTGTTTTTCCTATAAGTATCTTTACATTTTTTTTTTCTGTTTGTGGGCCGTTACAGGAATAAATGGAATAGAATAAAGCGTTCAGGATCACTGAGTGTACCATAAGGGTCGGTTACGGTAAAGCTATATAGTATAACTAAGGAAAGGAATCTAATGATGTCCAAGTACTGTATATGGTGAGAGGAATAAGAGGTTCCATTTCTATCTGGGCTGATATGCATTATATCCTGAGAGGTGATTAAAATGAAAGAAAATCATTAGCAGATGGGGAAGAGACTGAAGGACGGAGAAAAAGGCATTTTTTTCTCCAGAGTATAGAAATAAAAGGCTTGCTAAAATTTGATAGAAAAAAGCAACATATGTTTGTTGAAGATTCAGATAGCACAATGGGTGGCTTAGAGTAACATTTTCAAATGTGCTGTATTGATCAACATTGAAGGACCTACCTCAACCACAAATCTGAGTGTTTAATGTTGAAAATAACTGCACAGATTTGCCATAATACTTTTATATTTTAGCTTACCATTTGCTGAGTGACGTTGAGTGAGATTTTTGCCATGGTGGTTATAATTTTGACACTACAAAAAAATGCAATATGGTTGGGAGTGTATAATCATTTGGTGTATTTCCTATGTGATCACCCTGGAATAGAAATAAATGTACCCAATGCTGAACTTGTAGAGAGGATCATGTCCAGCAAGGCAAGTCTTTCCTTGGAAGTGATAGAAAATTTCAAGATTTACTATATAAGCCTGGTGACTTGCCATATTGGTTGACTAGAGACCTGAAGTTAAGATAAAGAAGCATCTAAATAAATATGACCCGCATTGGAAAGCAGTAAGAGTGACAGTGGGCTTATACAGCTAAGGCAGAACTGGGTGTCATCACTTTATTCATGTGAAAAGAGGGAGCGAGAGTATTCAAAATTTAAAACTTAGAAAAAAAAAAGTGACAATACACTGGAATGGGATGTTTTCATTAGTTGGAGTTATTTTACACTCACACAAAAAAAAAAAAAACAGCGAGTATGCTCTCACATACCAACCACAGTTTAACTTTTACGCTACTATTGTCTGTAGCATCGGAGCAGCAGAGAGAGGGCTTCTCTATTTTCACTGTTTTTATTATCTATCACAAAAACACGCATCACTCAATTCTAACATTGAAGCACATTTTCCCTATTTTCCCCCATTAACACTACATTTCTTTCATAAACAAAGTACCCATTCAGTTTATCTTGTTTTATTTTATATTTAAGTCAATTATTTGAGTGGTGGTACTCGGGAGCAGAAGAGCATGGGGTCTTCTCACACACCAGAAGTGAATTGGAGTGATCAGTGGGTGGGGTTGAGGTGTTATTTTAGTGTTCCTGGTTGGATGTCACTTGTTTATGATTGAAAGTACTTGAATCAAACTGAGACAATGCTGTGCTGGGTTGCCTCCTTTATATTACTTCTGCATTGGTGAGTCTGATGTTACACAAACATGTCAAAATGTCTTTTTGCTGAGGATGTGGTAGCTGCACGGCTTCCTGCGGTTTCCCCCACAATTTTTGAAACTGACAGAATTTTGGTAGCATGATCTGCCGACGTAGTTTCATCACATTGAGGTGCAATTCAACCACCATGAAATCCCAATGTATAACATTAAATACTGCTATGTGGTTGCAGCACCAGATTCCTCCACAAACTGCCATGTGATGCCAGGGAGACTCAAAGGCAAATTTAATGCCCCCGGGACACATTTCCTGTGGCAGTTCCATCTGTCTGATTAATAAGTGGAGTACCTTGTGCACCTCAACCTCTTGGAAGACAGCAAGCCAACAATAGTGATGGAACACGTCTTAGCATTGCTCTGCTCAGGTGATACTTTATTTCTCAAACTATTTTGTGTCAACACCTGGCTCTTTTGTGCATTGCCATTGCATGCTCCCGGCTTTTACCTGCCAAAGTTATAGGAGGTTGTCAGAGGAAGGCTACAGGATATGCCTTTAGGACAAATAAACTGTTGCCATCAGGGACCATGTTTCCACTAGCTGAGTGAACAAACTTCTACAGTGGCTGCCGTACCTGTTAGACAATGAGGTGACGTTGGACTGTTTTCAACACTACCATTTTGGTATCAAAGCCCCAAGTTGCACGCAGCCATGCACTTTCTTGGACAAGGTTGAACACCAGGGCCGATGCTCAGTAGAAGCTGTGGGAGGTGGCAACAGAAATTACATGCTCCTCATTGAAGAGACTTTTTTTTTTTTTTTTTTTTCAGCATTGTTTGAAATATACCCTTGCAAGTCAGATATACATCGGGTGTTTTGTCCTTGCTAGTATGTTTGCCAAAGGGGATATATATCAACATCTCAACAGCCCCCCCCACCCCACCCCCCACCCCATTCCTGCACATGCATGATTTATCAATGCAGTCAAACTATCCAGAGTAACACTCACCATGATGGAACAGCTCTGAATCCTGTATTGCTCCAATATGGGGCAATTGGGTGGCACAGACATTTCAGCATTTTGATGGACTCCATGCTGTGAGTTATGTCATACCTGGATGACCTGCTAGAGGCTTTCGCCACGGCAGAGGAACACCTGTGTCATTAAGAACTGCTTAATTTATGGCTCAAGGAGCATAGGGTGATAATGGACCTCGCACAGTGCCAGTTTGGCCTGCCATCCATTGACTTCTTGTGCCACCACATCTCTCTGCAGGGAGCTGTACTACTTTTCGCAAAATGTGTGTGCATGTGCTGCTTCCCCTTGCCCACACACAAGCAAGCCCCTGGAGGAGTATCTGGGCATGGAGGTGTTATAAGATTCAAATCTCCCACAGCCCACCTGTTGCACCCTCTATATGAAACGCTGAGGGGCAAGAAGGGTAATGAGACTGTAGAGTGATCCCTGGAAAGGGTCTGGGCTTTTTAGGGTGCAAAGGGGGCCCTTGCCAATGCTGCCCCCCAGGGCTACCTATATGTATTTAACTTAAAACGAATTCCTAGTGGTGGTGATGGGAGGGGGTTGTCTTTCACACCACAATTGAATTGAGCTGATTGGTGAATGGGGTGATGAGTTGCTATTTCGGTGTGTTGTTTTTTTTTTTTCTTGACAGAAGTATATTGAACTAAACTAGTTTGTCTCATTTGTACAGCTCCTGAACTGGCATATTTTAAATCATTTTGCTTAAAGTGTGTATATATACAAATTCTTAGTTTTCACCAGATCTTTTTGTTCTATAGTTCCGCTGTCTTGGCTCTTTGTTCTGTCTCTCTCCAGTATGTCATTACATTTTGTCATGTTTGACCATGTTACATGACTTCAACACTTTGTCCACTGGATTGCAACGGAAATTGAAAATTAACTGCGCAGTGATTTTTGTCTCCATGTTGTATCTGAGGCATTTAAACTGTATTTTCTTTACAGATGGATCAGCAACAATGTTCTAGGACGGATTAAAATCACCAGTACCTCCGGATGAAATCATGAATATTGAGTAGAACCACAGCAGTTCCGTATGCTGACGAAATCAATGGCAATATGGAATTGATGAATCAGCGAGAGAATTAAATTGCAACTGCTTGTCAAGGAGATTAGATGACCTCAAGTGGATTATACTGAGAACGGTTACATGGACAAATCAGTCAGACAGTTTTCGATGGCATTTTTGACCAGGGATGTTATTTTTGCCTTTCATTTGCCTGAAATGTTGCTAACTTTTCCTCAGGGCTGAGAGGAGTGGAGGAACACATTAGAATATTCAGGTGAGCATTTACTAATAATCTGTGTAACTGTTGTGAAGGGCTCGAGGATGTCTCCTCCTTGTACCGAGATGTTACAGCAATGTGTTTGCCACAGAGTTTTTTGCATTGGACTGGGAAGCATGTGCACATGATAAGGTTCTTTGCTAGTGTACGGTCTGCTTCTGAACATATCTCTTTGAAACGTGGTTCAAGAAGTATTTTCAGACCCAAGGCAACGAATAAAACACCCTGCGGTTCAGCTGTTGCTGAAGCAGTTCAGTGTCCACACTCACCACCCACAACTCTTCTGGAGGTCGGCCAGAACTATACATTTCAGTCCGCTATGGTTTCATGTTTGTTTGATCGCTCGTTCAGTAAGCTGCAGTGCTGGAGCAAATGTGTGTTCAGGTTTGTAAATTAGACAAAACAACTTAAAGGGAGAAGTGCCAGTTATTCATAGTGTATGGCTCTGAACCCTGCCCTGTGTTTACCTAGTTTCTAGTCTTCACAAATTTAGTTTCGCTGGTTGAAAATTACACTCTTTAGGATGCAGCTAATAAAACTGCAAAGTCAATGGCACAAGAAAAAACTAGTGGGGCTCCAATTGAAAATCCAATATTTGTTTGAACCTGTGAAAAACTTTTAGCGCTTTCCAAAATGAAGATGAAAACCTCCCATTTTCCTGCAGTTAAAGAAAACTTGCAGCTTTTGGTTAAGGTTATTTGTAAGTGTATAAGTGAGGTGATGATGGACCTTACATTTTATAAAGTGTAGCTTTGTTTCTGTGCATTGTGCATATTTCCCATAAACTTGCTCAGCCCTTTTCACTGACAATTTCATAACACAGTAATATACCAGTCATCTAACAGAAATCTCTCAAGCTATGTTTAACAATATCCCCTCATGTCTAAAGTCCCTCAGTTCACTTGCTAAACTTCAGGGATCCCCCTGTTCATGCTTGGATAGACACATGGCGGGCAGATTTGCCAGTAGCATGCTTATAGCATCATTCAAAACGCCGCTCATTAATCTCTCCATCCCAAAGGCAGTGTGGCTGATATGCACACCAGTTTTAGCTCAGTAGAAACCCCAGGCAAGATAGATTTTATATGTATATATATGATCTTCAATCTTTACTGGACTGCCGTAAGATAGGTATGGTATGTTCTTATTTACTCCAAATGTATTCAATATGTACTCTTATAGCAAATGAGAGTAGATGAGAATTTGAGCATTTAGGTTAAAAAGCATGCCAGCTGTGGTGACACCATATTTCTGTCACTATTCATATGTTTTTTTTTTTTTTTTCTCAATTTGCCTGCTATACAAGGAGATCCTCCATACCTCACAAACACACATCACGAGTGTCACTTGAAATTGTTCTCCAGATAAGAATTTTATTCTAAGACAAATCTCGTGTAATATATTGTGCATGCTCTGGGTTTGACACATGTCCTGAAATATTTAACACCTGTGATTCTATTTCCTGGAGCCAAATTGATTTCACTGACATGTTCACGAGGGTTATATACTGCTTCACATTAGCAGGAGATTTTTTGGTAACAACAGGCATGTTTGATTCAAAATGCCTGGCTACAATTCTTCACAAGCATGAGCTGGTACACATTGCAACACTTGGATTTTAGAATGTAACACTGATGCAAAAGTTTGAAAACTGAGCAGCCTACGCATATAAAAACTGCTTTAATTTCATAATGATTTCATGTCAAGATCATCTTCTCCTTTTGGCTTTTCCCTTCAGGGATCACCACAGCGAATCAACCTTCTCCATCTAACCCTATTCTCTGAATCCCCCTCTCTCACACCAATTACCTTCATATTCTCTCTCCCTACATCCATAAATCTTCTCATTGGTCTTCCTCGAGACCTCTTGCCCAGCTGCTCCAATTCCAGCATCAGTCTACCGATCTATTCACGATCCCTCCACTGTCCATTACCAAACCATCTCTATCTGGCTTCTCTGACCTTCCAAAACATCTAACCTGTGCTGTTCCTCTGAGACTGATTCCTGATGCTATCCATCCTGGCCGAAAAGAGAACCTTAGCATTTTCATCTCTGTGACCTCTTTCTCTCCCTTGTCTTTTCGTCATTGGAACTGTTTCTAGGCCATACAGCATCGCTGGTCTCACCACTGTCTTGTACACATTTCCTTTCATTCTGGCTGATAGTCTTCTATTGCACTGTACCCCTGCCCCTTTATCCACCCATTCCGATCTGCTTGAACCCATTTCTACACATCTTTCTCACACTCTCCCTTTCTCTGGACTGTTGATCCCAAGTAAGTGAAATCCTCCAACTTCTTGATTTCCACTCCCTGTAGCCTCAACATTCCACCCGGGTTCCTATCATTCACAGACGTATACTCTGTCTTGCTGCGACTAACCTTCATTCTTCTCCTTACCAGAGCATACCTCCACCTTTCTAGATTTTCCTCAACCTGTTCTCTCCTCACTACAGATCTCAATGTTATCTGCAAACATCATGGTCCATGGTCCATCAGCCTGTCCATCATCACTCCAAACAAGTATGGACTCAGAGGTGATCTCTGATGGAGTCCCACCTTGAACTTTTCTGTTACCCCTACAGCACACCTCACCACTGTCTGACAGCTAGCATATATATCCTGCACTAGTCTAACAACTCTGCCACTCCAGATATCCTCATAAAATATCAGAGTTTCTCTCTTGGCACTCTGCCATATGGTTTTTCTAGGTCTACAAAAACACAATGTGGCTCCCTCTGGCCTTCTCTGTACTTCTCTATTAGCATTCTCAAAGTGAATGCTGCATCTGTAGTACTCTTTCTAGGCATGAAGCCATACTGCTGTTCACAAATGCTGACTTCTGCTCTCAGTCTAGTTTCCTCTACTGTAACTTCATTGTTTGGCTCATCAACGTTATCCATATATAGTTGCCGCAATTCTGTACATCCTCCTTCCTCTCAAAAAAGGGCACCATCGCACTATGTCTCCATTCCTCAGACATCTTGTCTCTCTCTAAGATCCTATTTAATAATCTAGTCAGAAACCCTACCACTGCCTCTCCTAAACACATCCATACCTCCACAGGTATATCATCAGGACCAACTGTCTCTCCACTTTTCATCATCTTCAATGCCTTCCTCACTTCACTTTTACCAATCTCTGCTACTTTGGTCTACAATAGTCAACTCTTCTACCCTTGCCTCTTTCATTTTCTACATTCATCAGCTCTTCAAAGTACTCTCTCAATATTCCCGTCACTCTTCTTGCATCTGTCAACCCTGTCTGTTCTATTCAGTCCCCTCAGTGTCTCATTACTTAATTGCTAACCGCGCTCTCTGTATGCACTTCCTCATTCCACCAAGTCTTCTTCTCTACTCTCCTTCCAGATAACACACCAAACATTCTCCTACCTGTCTTCCTGATAACATTAGCTGGAGTTATCCAATCACCTGGAAGCTCTCCCTGACCAGCTAGAGCCTTTTTCAATTCCTACCTGAAAATCATACAACACTCCTCCCTTTTCAGCTTCCACTACTTTGTCCTCTGTGTCGCCTTTATCCTCTTGATCTTCCTTGTCACCAGATTCATTCTAAAAACCACCGTGACCCATGCTGTTTGGCTACACTCTCGCCTACAACTCCTTTGGAGTCACTGATCTCTTTCAGGTTTCCTCGTTTATACAAGACGTAGTCTACCCCTGTGCTCTTACCTCCGCTCTTATGAGTTACCCTATGTTCCTGTCTCTTCTGGGGGAAAAAAAAAGTGTTCACTACGGCCTTGCCATCCTTTTTGCAAAGTCTACCACCATCTGTCCCTTTGCATCCTATTCTGTAAACAAGATCTGCCCATTACTCCTTTGTCCTCTCTATCTGCACCAACATGCCCATTGAAGTCTGCACCAATGTCCAATCTCTGGGGATATTCTGCATCACTTCATCCACCTCATTCCAGAACTCCTCAAACTCAAATCCCACCTGTGGGGCATAGCCACTAATGGCATTGAGCATCACACCTTTAACTTCCAGTTTCAGACTCACAAGTCTAACACTCTTTTCACCTCCAGAAAATTCCCGACAAACTGCTCAGGACAGGATAACTCCTTCTCCATTTTTTTTCGTGTCAGTACCATGATAGTACAACTTAAAGCTTGGTCCTAAGCTTCTAGCCGTACTTCCTTTTCACCTGGTCTTCTGGACACACAGTATATCCACCCACCTTCTCTGCATCATGTCGACCAACTCTACCTTTTCCTGTCATTATCCCAGTATTCAAAGTCGTCACTCTCTGTGCCAGACTCTTGCCTTTCCTCTTCTCTCTGCTTCCAAACACACCTTCTCCTTCTTTGACCCACAGTAGCCCCATTTCCACCAGTACCCTTTAGGTCATCGGTACCAATGACAGTCGTTGTTAACCCGAGCCTCGACCAATCTGGTTAGAGATTATTAGTTTTGATTCGCATGTTTGTTTTTGTCAAGTTTTAAGCCGGATGCCCTTCCTGACGTAACCTTCTATTTATCCGGCCTTGGGACCACCTCAGGAAGCTACGGGCTGGAGTCTTCCTGAGCATTAATGCGTTCATCTCAAGATGTCTGATATAAATCACAGGTTCTTGCAATTTATAAGTGACACAATAGATAAAATCCCCAGTTTGTGATTCAGTCAGAAACTTGGAGAAAAGCTTTCTGGAGCAGTGAAAATCATTTAAATTTCGTTGCTTGACTGCTGCCTGTAGTTGCCAAGACAAGAAGTTTTCGACAAGAATTAAACCATGACCTGGATGACTGAGAACCTGCACAGACACCACTTAATATGTACATGGTCATTTCAACAGTATATAAACCAGTGATTCATCTGCTCTAATACTTTTTGTGACTTGCACAATGACTAATAAGAGAGAGACCAGAATTCTTTCCTTCAAAACTTAGACAATGCAGCCAAGGCCTATATTTATATCTGTCTTACACTCTATCATTATGCAAATGCAAATTTCTTTAGCTCGATCTTTCCAGTGAATAGAACGACTTACATCTATAGTGAAACTATGAAACCTGGTAAAATATCTACATGCATTTTCAATCAGCTCGAAAAGGCCACGTGTCACTCCCCTACTTGCCTTCCCACTGCTGTCAAAATGAAACGAGAGATAGTTTCCTATATGATGACTAACAAGAGAATTAAATTGTAAGGCTAAAGGAACATCATCTGCCACTGCAGCACATGAGATGTCAGCTCTTCCTTTCCGCCGTCTTGATAATGGAATGAACTACTGAATGCTATCACAGCGGGGCTTTCCCTCTTTATCTCTACATCCCTCTCCTCATACTTTGTCTGGTTGTACAGATGTTATATTTCTAACTCTAAGGCTCAAAGTTTTCCTCTTTGCATGAGGTCAATGTCTGTTCAGTAAATTCAATAATATCTCAAAGAACTTTGAAACCAAAACCAATTAATGTGTAAATGGCACAATCTTCGAGTAGAATGCTGGTTGAGATTCTCTGGAATTGTTGATATTCTATGAATTATCATAAAAAAAATATATAGTAAGAAATACATTAAGTATTGAAATAGCTGAAAATCAGTTTTGAAAAGGACTTCACACCTTGCATACCCCTATTCCAAGCACCTTCTTATCTGCTGCTAGATCATCAGATATTGTCCATACAAAACTCTCAATTTCACTAATGTCACAATGACACACTGAAGAAACTGGTGCATATGTTAGCTGCAACTACTTGAAAATTCAATAATAAAAATTGAAAGTAAAATGAGAAACCACATGACAAAAGCCAATGTTGTGAATTTTGATGTTGTAATCCCAAGTTATGGGAAGATAGGTTTTATTTTTTAATCCAATCTTCTCATGTATGTAATTGTGTTGTACTATAATCCTTGTGGTTCCTGTACAGCAGATGCTAAACGATATTCATGGACACGGGCTGAAGACTTGTATTTCCACATATTGGTTTGTTACTTGACAGTTTTCATGTCATTAACATTGCAGTTTCTTAATTGGCCATTCTATTGCAAGTAAAAACAGCTTTTCTACAGACACATCAGTTGAAAGAAATACTTAGATATTTTATAATTGCATTATTAGGAATGAACACTGCCATGTGCATTAAAAACCTGCTCTCTAAGCGAGATCACATATCCCTCCACATAAAGTTGAATGTTTTAGGCTGATCTTTCTAGCACATTTTTTTTTGGAAGGCTTGGTTGAATTTAGACTAGATTTCAAGCCATTGAATTTAGTTAAATGATCAATTTGCATATTAATTTATTCTATACTTTTAGATTATCTTAAGACCTATGATTGGTTGACATGGGTTGGCAAACTTTGTGAGGAAAAGTTTTGACTTTGTATATATATTTTTGGGGCATAAAGGTTACATTCCATCTGCGCTCTGGAAATGCATAATAATCTAAATAGCACTGGTTTGTATTTTGGCCAACAGTGGCACTTTGTGAGGTTGACTAGAAGACACTGAATTGGCAATGGATGTTCTACATACACTTTCTATGCCAACTAGCGGAGATTAGAATTCCACCAATAGTACACTTCATCTTTGGCTTCAATTACTCCACAAATGTTCCTATTTTAAATATTTTAAATTGCTTGAAGGTCACTCTGCGTGTGTGTCTATCCCTGCCAAGGCCATTCCCCCGTGTGTTAAACAGATTCTTTGCAGACCCCCCCTTACAATTGTTATTCTGGTCTTGTAAATGCTGCATGATCCTGCTGACAGACAGACAAACAAGCCAACAGATGCTGTTGGAAACATGACCTCAGCAGGGGAGGTAATAAAACAAAGCCAACCAGCAGGGATTTTTTTTTTTCATTTTATACATTTTATATACAGAGATGGTAAAATCTGAAGGGTGTATTTTGAATTGGTTGATGTGCAGTAAATCCAAATACATCATATAAGAGTTAATTGGGCAGCAACTAGCTGTCTATTATCAATGTCAGTTGATAATAGACTTTTCATATCTTTCTTTCATCTTTTTCATATGTAGCAGCAACCTAAGTCTGACCTCTTCTCACTTATTTAGCCATCCCAAAAGTGATAACTTGGTTCAATGCAAAATAGATAAGAGAGTTGTTTGTTAAAGAAAAATCATTTGTACAGTCTAATCAGTTTATGTTTTTTTTTTTTTTCTTAAGCAATGATTTAGCTTAAATAAATGAGAGGAGGGAATTGAAGCTCTCTATTGCAATTAGTCATTTCCTTTCTAAATATAATTTGGCTTAGTTGAAATGTCATGGCTGTGATTCCAGTGTCTGTCTCCAAAGGTCAGTCTAAAGGTTCTTCGCTTCTCTCGTCTCCTCTTCCCTATGAGATTCTACCATATGACTGGTAAAAACCCAAATGACTCTTCAACCTGCTACCGCTGCACCTTTACAACCCATGCAGAACAATACTGTTATGCCTGATTGGAATGTGTATATGAATATTCTTCTCTCAGTTGAAATACAGAGGGAGGTGCAGGGTCTGAAAAGATTGCAAAGATTAATTCCACAAAGGCTCTCTGGTGGATAGAAAACTTGTGGAGAGATGATTTTTTTTATTTTCTTTTAATGATGGCCAAGAAGATATTGAAGGAAATAGTCATATTCAACATTGATCACAGGGTATCAAAGCCCTTGATATAAATAATTTTTGAATACAGACCTTCCTTTGGGACAGCAAGATGGGTCTACTTTTGTGAAGCATGCCTTTTATTATAGTTCACAGTGGCTGAAGCATTTGTAGTTCTTACCAAAATCTGCACATTTTATAATAGCATTTATTTTTACTAACAATCAAACAATGAGAGTTGTAGAAATCTTCCACTCCTTTGCTGTTGTACTACCGTCTCAGGACCTCAAGAGATTTTGATTTTTCTTCAACTTCAAAATGTGGGAGTCAGTCTCCAAAAGTTTTTGTTGTAAGGCTAAACCACTAACAAACTCCAGAGAAAGCTAAAGTATGGCTAGAACAGTAAACACCCTACAGATGAACAATAGTTTGGAATAATTCATTCAAATATGACTTTACCTCCAAAGACTCTAAGTCATCTCTCCCTTTCGGCTCTTCCCTTCAGGGGTCCCCATAGTGAATCAACCTCCTCCATCCAACCCAATTCTCTGTATCCTCTTCTCTCACACCAGCTATCTTCATGTCATCTTTCACTATGTCAATAAATCTTCCTTTTGATCCTCCTCAAGACCTCCTTCCTGGCAGCTCCAGTTCCAGCATCCGTCTACCAATATATTCACGATCCCTCCTCTGTAAATGACCGAACCATCTCAGTCCGACTTCTCTGACCATCTCTCCAAAACATCTAACATGCCGTTCCTCTAAAAGATTCATTCCTGATCCTATCCATCCTTGTCACACCCAAGGAGAGCCTCAACATATTCATCTCTGCTAGCTCCAGCACAGCTGCCTGTCTTTTTTTCAGTGCCACTGTATCCAAACCATACAGCATCGCTGGTCTCCCAACTGTCTTCTACACCTTCTTCTACAGTCTTTTTCATACAGTACTATATTTCATCTCTTGGCACCCTGCCGTATGTTTTTTTCTAGGTCTACAAAGGCAGAATGCAGCTTCCTCTGGCTTCTCCGTACCTCTACCACCATCCTTTAATCAAATACTGCATCTGTAGTAATGTTTCTATGCATGAAACCATGCTGTTCACAAATGCTGACTTCTGCTCCCAGACTAGTTTCCACTACTCTTTCCCATAATATGGCTAATCAACATTATCCCTCTACCTTTGCTGCAGATCTGCACATCTCCCTTATTCTTGAAAATGGGCAACATCACACTTGTTTTCCATCCCCAATTATCTACTGACTCTGTAAGATTATGTTGTATAATCCAGCTAAAACCTCTGCTGCTGCCTCTACTAGACACTTCCATACCCCCACAGGTATATCATCAAGACCAAGTGCCTTTCCACTCTTCATCCATCTTCAATGCTTTCCTAACTTCATTTTTACTAACCTCTGCTACTTTGTGGTCTACAATCTTCCCACCACTCCTTTGCCATCTGTCAATACATTTCCCTATCTATCCTTCATCACCTGGACATGCTGCACATGCTTTCCATCTCTCTGTTTTACCAACCTGTATAAATCATTCTCCTCCTCCTTCCTCCCTGCTGTATCTCTGTACTTCTATCTGTTCTCTTCAGTCCCTTCAGTGCCCCACTTCTTTGCTAACCTCTTTCTCTGTATGTACTCCTGTACTTACTCATTCCACCACCAGATCTCCTTATCTACTTTCCTTCAGATGATTCACCAAGTATTCTCCTACCCGTCTCCCTGAACAGATTAACTTTAGTTGTGCAGTCACTTGGGAGTTCTTCCTGACCACCCAGAGCCTTTCTCAACTCTTACCTGAAAACTATCCAACCCTCCTCCCCTTTCAACTTGTACCACTTCTGCTCTGCTCTCGTCTTCTTTACCTTTGTTGTCATCAGATTCAACCACAAAACCACCATCCTATTCTGTTACACTCTCTCCTAAATTGACTTTGCAGTCACTGATCTCCTCCAGATTACCTCGGCTATACAAAATGTAGTCTACCTGTGTGCTCCTTGCTCCGCTCTTATAACTTCACCTATAATCTTGCCTTTTAAGAGAAAAAAAAACAACTATTGCCATTTCCTTCCTTTTTGCAAAGTCTACCACCATCTGTCCTTCTGCGTTCCTATCCTGGTTACCAGACCTGTCCATCACTTCTTCAACACCTTTATTGCCTGGACCAACATACCCATTGAAGTCTGCACCGATTACCACTCTCTCACTTCTAGGAATATTCTGCATCACTTCATCTAACTAACCCCAGAAATTATTCTCTTCTAACTAACATCCCACCAGTGGGGCATAGCCAAATGAACACTGAGCATTACACCTTCAATTTCCAGTTTCAGACTCATAAGTTCATCTGACATTCTTTTCGCCTCCAGAAAATTCCTAAACTGCTCCTTCAAGATTGTCCCCTACTCTTTTTCTCTTCCTGGTGTCAGGCAACCTTTCTTGGCTATTTGGGATTATTGAGAACTGCGATGTATAATCTTTTGACATGATGTAGTCTTTTTTTAGTCGAGCTGAAAAAATAACGTGGACACTTGGTCTTCATTTCCATACAATACACATAAGTCAACTCAAAATTTGTTGACCACACACCAGGTTGAGCATTGAGTGGTCAAATGGAAAGACACTTTTTGTTTTCAGGAGTTTCTTACCCTTTCAATATCAATATAATTTGCATCAATTGACAAGAAAATATTAAAGCAAGAGGACTACATTGATCATAAGTTTAAAAAAATGTCCTTTCTATGTTACTGTACTTTCAAAGTTATATAAATAGTCTTTACTGATGTCATCAGTAGAATATATCTCTCAATCACATAGCTTCAATAGATAAAATTTGGGGAAAAAAAGATAATGAACTGAATGATGCCAAAGTACATGTAAGAGCTGAGGATTAAATTCAGACTGGGTGATAATCCCCATCAATGAGAACATCTACAGTACACCGCAAACAGTGACAACAAGAAAATCCTGGATAATTTGAAATATGTATGTTTACAGTTTTCCATACCAGCTAGATGTCTGGATTAATTTCCATACATGGGGTTCAACACAAATCAAACAATTATCCAGTGTTTTTGCTCTATAATTGGATCCTAACGCACTGGACAGCTTCTTCAGCAGTGTAAATAATGCATGGCCAGACTGAGCAGCAGCCAGCAGGCTTGACAGGGGAATGTGGGCAGGCAGCAGTTCACAGAATGAGGAGGCCTCTGGAGATCCTTGACACAAGGAAGACAACTTATTATTAGTTAAATCACAGAGAGCTTCAGACAAGAATTCCTGAGAAGGGAAGATTGAAAGCTACAACACTAGGTTTCCTGATAAAATTGGAATCAGGTGGTGGAGTCTACAGGGTGAATTCTACGCCTACGCCAATAACTCACAGACACACAAACAAACTGACAGAACAGCAGGGGAGCAGATGCTGCAGCATTAGTTACTTACTCCAAACTTTATTCATGATTTTGGTTGTTGAATCGAAATTTGAACCACTTCATTGGAACTTTGGCAATTGCTGCAAAATGGCCAAGCACAACTATCGATGAGCACAAAGTCAGGCTTCCTATGATGAAACGAATTAAGAGATTTGAGGACATAATTCAGCATAATCCATTTGCATTAAATGCGTCAAATGGCGATCCCCACTTAAACAGTTAATACATAAACTCTTAAAAACATCTGTCTGGTAATCATCAAAAGTGTGGGAGTGTTATACAAAGAGACCTGACAAGCTGGAAGTGGTGTGTTACAGCAGTACATGTTTCGCGTTCATGCTTGATGTGAAAGCATCCTGGCCACAATTGTGGCAAGAAAGCTGCAGGAAACTGCTTCCCTAAATTGTACAGAATAAATCTACTGCAAGATGAGGACAAGGGGGGGGAGATGTTTGTGTTTGAATGATATCATTGTTAACATTTTGCAACCCCTTTTTACAAGGAGAGAGGGGAAAAAACAAGCTTATTGTCCTTCCTGGATTTACATTATTCCATTTATTGTTGTTGCTTAACACAGAATTCACTATTTATTATTATTGTTTTACATGCACAGTGTCTTGAAATTTGTTTGTCTGATAAAAATTAAGTAAAGTGATCTATAGATAAGGCTCATATTAATATCTCTTGATAGTAGCTTTATAGTAAGTAGCTTGATAGTAAAACACTTTATTGGGTAATTTCAAAAAATAGGGTTAGAGTTAATTCAAAGACAGTGTTTCTTTTGTACAGTAATATATCATCCAGCACCACTGTTTGTTAGATCGATTAAATATTTCAGCCATTACAGTTCCTAATATTTTTCAATAATTTCAATCGTTTTCTGCTGGGCTCCCATGCTCCCATTTAGAGATGTTGCTTACATTTGTTTATGAACAAATAATTACCAAAAAAAATCTATTTCAACAGTCCAGGACCTCCCAAAGTGTATAGCTTGATTTCGGGCACATGAGACTACAAATAGCAATTACCAGGCTCACTGGCTTGTGAAAGACTTAAACAAGATTTGGAGAAAAAGGGGCGTGGGACAAAAAAGAACAATTCCCAGACTCCTCTTTCTTTTTTCTGACAATTGTAGAAGCAAAGAATCTACAACAATAATATGAGGAGGAGGGAGGCTTTCCTTTACCTCAAAGACTTCATTATTTTAAAGACTCGCTCAAGTTGATATGTGTTGTGAGGAAGCAACAACATCAACCTACCCTATAATTAATTAAACGGTTCAGTTGTGATTCATTAACATCTAAATCTGAATTCAATAGACCTCCTCATATTTTATAGTCACATTAATCATGCCAGTCAGAGTAGCAGTCATTCTCCTGGCAGCATTAATTGCTGAACGGTAATACAGCTATAGTAGTCTTGTGAGAATAACACACTCAGTTGTGACTGATTAAGAGTTAAATGATCATTGATTTACTGGTCTCAGGGTGCTGAATGAGGCGCAGTTGACTAGTTATGTGAAGACATATTATTGCCTTGATAAGGTCTTGGAGTTGAGCCACTGGCAGTTTTTGAATAAACCAGATTTTGAGTCAATTTTCATTTCAGAGGAGTTTGAAATTAAATCCTGTCCTGATCCCAAAATGTGCTTAGTGTTTTTCTCATGGAAAATATATTACGTGTTAATATTGAATAATATTTTGCTTTTTCTGAATTGCTACATTTTGAGTGACCCAAAGACTGTATGGGGGGATACAAAGGTTACCGCCATCTGTCCCTATCCTGGTTACCAGACCTGCCCATCACTTCTTCATCACCTCTATCCCCTGCACCAATGTGCCCATTGAAGTCTGCACCAAATACCACTCACTCACCTCTAGGGATATTTGGCATCACTTCATCTAACTCACCCCAGAAATGATTCTTCTCTAACTCACATCCCAACTGTGGGGCATAGCCACAGAAACATTGAGCATCACAACTTAATTTTCCAATTTCAGACTCATAAGTCTATCTGACATTCTTTTCACCCCCAGAAAATTCCTAACAAATTCCTCCAAGAAAGCTCCTACTCTTTTTCTCTTCCTGTCAGTACCATGATAGTACAACTTAAAATCTGCTAGTAAATGTCTGACCTTCCTACCATCCCACACAGAATATCCACCTTCCAACTCTATCTTTTCCTGTCATTATCCCAAAGTCCTTACTCTCAGTGCCAGACTCTTGCCCTTCCTCTTCTTTCTCTGCTTCCAAACACACTTTCCTCCTCTCCTTCTTTGACCAACAGTTCCCCAATTTCCACTGATACCCTGTAGGTTATCGGCACCAATGGCGGTCATTGTTAACCCGGGCCTTGACCAATCTGGTATGAGATTCTTAGGTTCGATTCACATATTTGGTTTTGGCACAAGTTTTATGCTGGATCCCCTTCCTGACGCAACCCTCTGCATTTATCTGGGCTTGGGACCGGCTCAGAGAGACGAAGGCTTAAAGCCCCCTGAGGCTGTAGAAAGCTAAAATGCTTCATCACAGTACTATTGTTTATTGTTTATTGTTTATTTGTAGTTTTGTAAAGATGGTACGAGGATAGAAAATATGCATCCTCACAATTGAATTAAACATAATATTTGATAAGGATAAAAAAAATAAATAAATACATGAAATCACAAGTTTAAATGAATGGAGTTGCACTCTTCACTTCAATTCCCTCTCACTTACCCCCACAACAAACTGCTACATCCATCTTAGAGAAATGCAATTTCAACCGTCTGTATGTGCAACAAATACGGCAGTAATGACAATAAAGTTGACTTCGACAAGCTACACAGGGTCTCCTTATTGAGAGGGTCCTGGGTGGCATCCCACAATCTATAAGGGGTTCAAAGGTTGCAAGCTCCACTTTCCAGTAGCCACTCCTGATGTCAAGAGTTCAACCAGTGGAATCCAATGCGTCATAGACCCTGGGCAGAGTGTAGGAGTCAATTCAGGTGATTCTGGTGAGAAGGTAATAATGAATGCATAAGCAACAGATTTCAGCATTCCTCCTGATCAGAACCACCGGAGCTGCTTTGTGAATGCCCGCCTCCGGCATTTCTTTAATCTTCTGTTTTAGTCTTGTCGCTGCCATTTCTGTCGTGTTTCTAACCCCTGGCTCTGGTGGTCCCAGTGGTGCAGCAGGCTTGCTCTCCTTTGTCAATAAAAACCTCTGTCGATACATCCTATGTATCTAGGTATGTTACAACTGCAGACACACTGTCTCCGTATAAGAAGTAAATTGTGACCAGGAGAGGAATTGTCCCCTGTAATTGATCTAAAAAGTTTTGCACCTTATCCACAGACTGTTTTGCATTAGCTGAGAATCTGCCTGGCAACTCAAAGGATATATATTCTGTACTCCCTTCTGTTCAAAAAAACAATCTGTTCTGGCTGCCATGCCCACTGTCAGATTTTTCTGTAGAATAAAGGCCAAAAATAAAGGTTTTTGTACAGAATCAGCTCTTCTTTTCATACATGGGCTGACCAGAAATTGCCACTGCGGTGTTGATGAGGTGGAGGGGTCTTGAGCGAGCTACAAAGTGCACACTTATCCCTTCTCACCTGCAGGCTCGAGCACAATTGCTTCCGAACCTGCATAGTGTAGCTCCAGATATGTGAACTACTGCTCTTCATTTCTCCAGCAAGTCTTGTATCTTGGCCGGCATGATCGACAGATCAACACTGTGAGTAGTGACGGCCTCTGGGGGTATCCATTCCTCATGCATCTTGGTTGGCTTGAGCGTCTTCTACGGCCCCGCATTGGGTGCCATGGATGTTGCAGTCCATGTAAAGTCCATGAGATTAGCCCAGGTGCCGAAACCATAGTTGGGACCTTGAGGGGAAGGTGGCTGTGGTCATGAAGGGAAGCTTTACAACTGTGCCACCCTGTCTTAGTTTTAACACTGGGTGCAGATGAGAGATGAGATGAGAACAACTTTATTTATCCCGAAAAAGTTTGCCAGAGTTTCAAGTAAAAACATAACAGTAATAGATAATAGTAGGAAGGAGGAAGAATAAGAAATACAATGAAATATAAATTATCTTAACTGTTAAATGTTAACTACAAAGATTTGAACATTCCCTGCGGCTGAGGGAAGAGGAATTAAAAAGTCTGATAGCCTCAGGTAGGAAAGACCTCCTGTGGCGTTCAGTGGAGCTCCTTGGTGGTATCAGTCTACGACTGAAAGAGTTCTGACAGGACGTCAATGTGGCATGCAGGGGGTGATGGACGTTGTCCATGATGCTGAGGAGCTTCCTCAGCATCCTCCTCTCTGACACCTTCACAACAGACTCCAGCTCCACTCCCAGGACAGACCCAGATGCTGGACATCTTGGCACCAGTGTTGGGAAATATTGTTTTATGTGTCCTGGTTCCCCAAACCAATGACACCCTTCCTTTGGTCATTGGTCAGCCCTCCTTGCTCCTCATTCTGGTGCCTTCGGGGATGCACTTGCAGCCTGTCTAGTAACTCCTTTGTCATCCTCATGGACAGCTCAACAGTTTTGTCTTGCAATGGGGACATGTCCTCTTGCTCCTGGAATGAGTTCCACTCATTTACTGACAGCTTCTGCCAAGGTTTGTTGGAGCACACAAGCAGATATACCCGGGGGGGTCATGCTGATTGGAGGCCCTGGATTAGGGCTGGAAGGGCTAGCTCATCTTTTCTGTCGGGGTATCCCTTTTTGTGCATGAACGTGAACATCTGCGTATGCACCCAAGCTCTCTCTTCCCTCGCGGAACAGCTTGTCCAGGGAATCCTTGGCAAAGGCACTGTTCAAAATGCTGCTGCAGTGATCTGTCAGGAGACTGCCAGCTGAGCTACTCCTACAGTTGGAGGTCTATAAGGATCTGCAGGGTTTGAGCTTCCAAGGTTAGACCAAATTGGGCCGCTATTTCTTCCAGCACAATTCATTCAACTGTGCCATCGGCTATACCTGGATGATGTAGCTCTCCGGAGGCTCTTCTCCTATTGAGCAAAGCATCGCCATCCCCCGATGATGTATCTCTGGCGATAGGGCATTGGGCAGGACGGAGCCATTGGGCATAATAGCGGATAGGGTCATGCAGGGGGGAGGCAGCAATTTCTATTCTTGGCACTGGAGGCATGGTAGCTCTGTAGGTGTCCTTCAAGAATCTCTGGTACTGGTCATTTGCTATATGGGGTTTACTGGTTCCATCTGAACAAGATTGTTTGTCCCTCTCCAGGGGGTTTCTTGATCTTCAGCCCATTGCTGCTCCCTTTCGATCAGGCACACTCCAGATTGTGCACGGCTGTGATGATTTCTTCTATTACTCCTTGCCATCTTCCGTCCCTGCATCTGACACCAATGTGGCAAGCTAGCATTGAATCAGGCAAATAGACCAGAGAACTCAGGTCTGATGGAATGAAAGCACATTAGTTGTTCTTACCCGTACAAACAGTTGCACTGGCATTGCTCCCATAGTTTAACAGAAAAACACAGGCGAGTGCACAGTGAGTGTAAAAGTACAGCACATTTAGGTGAAATAGAACAAACGTATTATTGCACTGCCACTGTTCTATTTGCACTGTACATATTCATTTCTGTAATCATATTTATAATAATGTTTCCACTCTTCCTATCAGTACATATTCAAATGCACAGCGGAGAGCAAAGTAGGAATTTCACTGTACACGGAAACACTGTCTACACTGTGCAAGTGACATTAAACGCTTACACTGGTGACATTTAAGTGCTAATCAGTAGGTTCATTAGGGCAAAATAACCTGGATCCGTACATCTAGACAGCAACATACACAATGCAAATTTTAGCTTTAGATGTGATATTTTGTTTTTTAACAATATGTGAGTTTATTTTAAATGAATTTGTACTCACAATTTCATGTGAAGTGCCTGATCGAAGTCTACCATTTGAGTTGTTTCGATTTAATTGGCGTCCAGGTCTTAAGTCTTTTCTTCAGCATAGAGGGTCAACTGAGAAGTTACTTCCAGGAAGCAAATCATACTTGATATTTTTTTATTTCATTGACCAAAAACAATTGCCTTTTTTACATAATCATTGATAATGAAAAAGTTGCAAGGCTCTGATCTGTTTTGCTCAGAAAACTGACTCAAAATAGGAAGTTAATTACATAGATTAATCTTTTAAATGATCTACTTCAACATGTCATTTTGAACTCAAAACTTTTCATCTGTTTGTGGACATTTGCTATAATCTCAAAACATTCCCTTATTTGTGCCCATTGTCAGCCTCTGACAAAGCATCCTATATCTCACTGTTGTGATAAGCAATCTCAACTGTTTCACTTGAAAGCCCTTGTTGTCTTTGTCAGTGTGAATTTAATTCAATTCAAGAATGTCAATAGAGGATTAAATAAGCTGTTTTCCAGAGGGTTGCAGGGCTATTGTGTCCAGACCCAGTACTGTGTTGTGTTCCTCATGAAAGGGACACTACGCATTTTTAAAAATTATGGTAAGTAGGCCACATTTTGCCAACGCAGGGGTGGTGATAAGCTAATTAACAAAATCAAATAATGTCAGGATGTGCACAATGTGGCTGACTGGTTTGTACTGTCTCCTTCTGACATTATGGGCCTCAGCTCAACTCTCAATTCAGTGTGTTTTTCAAGTGTGCCCCAGATTGTCCTGATTTCACCCACTGAATGACGGGGGGGGGGTTCAGAGAAGGAAAACTACACATGAAAATGACATACTTTGGCTAAAAGCAACTAAATGAAAGGATTAATCAGGCAATAAAGTAATTTCAGAATATTTATCCAAACAAAATGCTCAGGATACTGACCAGGAAATGTGATTCAGCCACACAACTCAGTGACGGCCGGTTGCAATGCATCAGCATCAGGTGACATGTCAATATATACATCTGGTGCTGTAATTTAGGTGGTCAAACACACAGATTGATATATGAGATCTATTTTGCAAAGTAGTATATTTTGTTTATATCACGCTTATGTTTGTTGAATTTAAGTCTTTCAAGGTAACCATTCGTATGACAGAAAGAAGCCCACTCCTACACAGCCCTGTGGCACACTATCAAATGAACACACCACATCAATCAATATCATATTTCACTTGGAGACATGAAGTGTTTTGTTCTACGCTGTCACTCATTGCCTCTTTCGAGCCCTTTGTATAATATATCAGACTTCCCTGACAGCAGATACTGGAAGGAAAATAAACAAAATAAATATTTTACCTATAATGTGACAGAAAGCAATGCATCATTTTTTTTCCCCCATTGCACTCAAAGGCCAATAATCCAATAGAATTAGAAGACAGCCGAGAAAAGGTGTGTAGAGAGTTGGAGCTTGCTTGAGAATATTTTTTTTGAACCTGGCATCTCAGTTAGAGGGCCCACCTTGGGGGTCCCAAACCAAATTTCCAATCCTGAAGACCCATTAACTTCTAAGTATGCTAAGACTTAATAGACCTTCTCACAGTGAACTTTCAGATTTGCTCATAGAAAAATAAGAGTGAAACTAATAAGATAAAAACGTTCATTTAGCTCAACAGTTCAATGTAGCCTTTGCAATGGATGAGTCATATAATAGTCTTTGTCAGCTCTCTCCTATAGATATAGCTCAGCTCCACCCCATACATGTATGCGCTTTCTTATGTCAACCTCGTGACTTTGCCTACATCACCTTCAGTCAGGTCAGTCCTTCACTAAACAAAAATGACACAGCCTGCTTACACTAGAGTTCTGTTGCTTCCACTTCAGTTCTCTTGGTTTATATCAGCCAGCATGAGCCATGACCTGAAATCCACATCCTTTGTAAACTGCCTGTGCTATGCAAGAATGTCAAGCCTTGAACAATAACAATGATGATGGCAGACACTCTCAGACATTTTTGAAAGTATAGGTCAAAAAGTCAGAGAGAGCGAAGACTATGCTTCTTACTTTCAGCTGATAACCTTTGACTTTTCCATCTGAATTGACAGCATCTGCCATTATCATTTCAGTTACATATAAATAGGTCATTTCACAATTTACCACATACTTTTTTTTTTTTTACATTTTTTCAACAGGAATTACTGCACTAGGGTGCCACGGTGGCGCAGTGGTTAGCGTCTCAGCCTCACACCACAAAGGACCCTGGTTTGATTCCAACCACGGGACCTTTATGTGTGGAGTTTGCATGTTCTCTGCGCGGGTTTCAAAAACATGCAGGTTAATTGGAAAAAAAAAAATCGGGAAAATTGCCCAGAATGAATGAGTGGGTAAAATGGGTCTTTGTCTGTGCATGTGGCCCTGCAAATGACTGGCGACCAGTCCAGGGTGCACCCCGCCTCTCACCCAATGGCAGCTGAGATAGGCTCCAGCATCCCCCCGGAACCCAGTGTACAGGATAAGTGGAAGCAAAAGATGGATGGATGAAATACTTCACTAAGCTTTCTGTTTTAAGCTAAAGGTTATGAGAGACTATTCTATACATGTATATGATATATCATGATAATCAAACAATTACAACATTAAAAAAAGTGAGTTCAGATAATGACTCCTACCAGTGTTCTTCATAGGAAAAAAAGGAAAAATAAGGATGCAAGACATGCAGCAAAGGAATATTGGACTCAGATTCAGTATTTTCCAATCCCAGCATTTTTTTTTTTGTTTGATTTTTTTTTTTTTTTTTTTTTTTTTTTTTTTACAGAACAGTCTGGCTGGCTTGGACTGAAAGGAATTTTGTGAGGAGCACAAGAGGATGAGTGAGTGTGTAGTTGGAGTACAGTGGATACTCCTAGAGACGTTTACGTAATAAAATATGCTGGAGTGTTGTAGCAGAAGAGCCTGAAGATAACTGGGAGTTTAATATGTCTGTTGGACTTCACAGCACATGAGACATATCAGAAAAAAACATCTCAATTTCAGCCCTGTGGAAGGTAACCTTATGATTCAGAATCAGGATATATGACAAGCTGCACTGCCAATGTGCAGTCGTGGGATTGAATAAGCTGGCAAAACACTTAAGTATAAAACTACTTATTATGGCGAGTTTGATCAGAAAAAAACGCAGATGTGACTTGTCAGGCTAGAATGGAAATCTGCAACACTTCACCACAGATAATCTGATTGAAGGAGAGCCATGCTTTTGCACCTTTACATTTAGTTAAGCCTTGTTTGTTAACTTTTTCTGACTGTAAAATATGCGCAATGATATAATACATGTTTTACATACATATAAAATACAAATAGCCTATCTTACAGTATGTGTACATATACATACTCACTCACAGGCAAGACTGAGAAAGTGAGTAAGATTGAGCATTTTTAGCCACAATATCGTCATTTATTGTTGCAGTATTGGACATCAATAATTCACTAGCTCACAGCGCAATAGTAAAACTCGGGTTAACATTGCAGTCAGGTAAGCATCACAGGACAAAAACCCCTAAAAAATAACCCTACACACCTTCTACTAGCTCACCGAAGTAACAATTGAGAAAAAAAGTCAAACCTGTCTGGCAGCAGAAAGATTTTTACTTTTTAAACAAGCAAAAAAATAAATACCAGAATCAGTCAATGCCCATACTTTGTTGGTTTCTGTCATTCAATAAAGGGGAATCCTAGTTTCCAGAAATTTTGCAGATGAATAACTCATAATTTGTAAAATATCTATACACAGCATGTCTTGGGTTTTTGATTATCTGCTAATTGCATTGATTATATAATGATGGGCTCTGCCTTTGCTCTGACTGGTACAAAGCAATTGGGAAATCTATGGACCACAATTTGGGTCAAGCGAATCAGAATCTACAATCAGCTTTATTGACCAAGTGTGTTTAGACAATGATCTGAGCGCCAGGTTTCGGTTACACCTCACACTAACATGAAGGTAAGCAATAAATGGACGAGAAAATTATAAGCAGTGCGAATTGCAATGTCTATTCACAAGTAAGAAGGTGATAATCTACACAAGTAATGTAGTTTGTGAAGTGGTACATGAATAAATAGAATTATAAACACAATTCTGATCAGGTACACATATTATTGTCAGTGCATGACATGGTTTACAAGGTTGTGTGAAGATTTATGAATTTAGCAGAGTGATTATTTTGGAATAAAAGCTGTTCCTATGCCTAGTAGGGCTGGCAAACAGTGATCTGTACCTCCTATCAGTGGGGAGGAGAATATTCTGTGTCCTGGGTGTGATGGATCTGCAGTGATGCAGAGTACAGGGAGTGAATGTCCTGAACAGGACTTGAGTTTTCTTTTTCAGATTGCTTTTGATAAAATCCAGGCTGGATTAATGTTAACCACTTCTGTTCTTGGGCTACATTGATATTGTTAATAATTGTCCTCAAAAATGACGGAAACTTCTAATTTTAGGGTAATGTTGTTTCTTCTATTTTGAACAATTTACTGGCCCAGGGATATGTTTTTACAATCCTATAAACAAAATTACAGGGTAGGTGAAACTAGCCATGTATTTGGGTGTTGGCTATCACATGGAGGTATTCCATGTCAGTTTTTTCTTGTTTGTGTGTTATTTTGTTTTTAATTCTGCTATTATGAAATTTATTTGTTGTGTCGCATTAAAAAAAATAAAGAAAAAAATCTCTCAAAGACTAGGAATGCAAGTCAATGCCCACAGGAGAGGTGCATTGATGACCTCTGTGACCTTTTTCCATTAGAGACTGAGCAGCATGAATCAGACCCTGAACAACACTTGGGGGAGACTGACATGTAGACACAGAAAACATTTACAACAATATGAAACCACTTAATGACCTTGGAGGTCAAACACAGTGGACCAAGGAAACATTATCACCCAGGAGTACCCATTTCCTCTCACTTTAAAAGTTACTTGACAAAGAATAATATTTAAATGCATCAGTGACTCACCAAACCTTGAAAGATTCTTCATATTCAGGCCCCAGAAATATCTGTCTCCATGTGTGTCTCTTTTTCAAAAAAGAGAGACAGACATTTTGAACCTGCATGTTATCACTCACAAGTTAATGTGGGTCACCAATTGTTCAGGTCCACCTTGTGCAGACTTACAATGAACTACAACTGTCCCTTTTCATTTTACACTCATTATACAAACCTTCAAATAGAATAGAAACTTTTATTCTGGGACAGTTGAATGAATCAAGAAATTATAAGTCATCATAAACCCCATCTAAAAAGGCTACCTTAGTTATTTTTGCATCTGTCACAATAAACAGATATAATGGTGCTGGACCATGCGGTAGTGTAGAACATTAGACCCAATCCTTTTAGTTCTATACTCTTTTCCCGCCAGGATCCACCATTGAAATTTGGTCCCATGCAAAGGAAAGTTGAAATATAGTCAGGTTTTCAGGTAAGGAAAAGAGAACCCAGATGGGAACAATAATGCATTAGAAATAGTCTCTTGTTCTTTTCATTCATCATTTTATTAAACTTAATCTAAATTCTAAATCAAACATAGAAGGCAAAAGATGCAAAAAAAAAAATGAAACAAAAAAAACAAATGTACAAAAAGAAAAGGATTAAAGAATACTAACAATGTGTGAGACATGAAAAAGGAGAAAAAAAAAACACTCCAGGCAAAATTTAATTTGGCATCCAGGCAGATACTCTAATCCCCTATAAAATGGGAAATCCAAACCAACTGCAAGTCGTACAGACATTCATTTGTTATTTATTATCAAGTTAAAAGATTAGGTTGAGGGATGAAAGTGGAGATGTTAACAGCTGGTTAAGAAAAGGGGGGGGTTGAGGTTGAGGTCAGAGAATGTTAAAACTAGGGTTAGAGAAGGGGATGTCTGGGTTATAAATGATTGGATACAATCTTATGCTTAGATGTTAAGCTTGTAGGAGGATGATTAATGTTAATTTCCCGGAGGAGAAACTTCATGAAGAGAGATGAAGAGGGAAAATTTACATTATTAATTGTATAATTGAATATAATCTGCAACAACAATAAGGTCTAGTTGGTGGTACTTTTAAATATTGATTGTGATTTAAGCCTGGGGTTCGGGTTAAGGATGAGCAATATTTTATTTTCATTTTTCATTTTATTTTTAATGAGGTGTCATTAGTTTACATTACTTTTTCTGATCCGACATAAGCTATAGGAATTAAAGTCATGAGCCTAAATACTTGAAATAAATGCTTAGAAATTAACAATAAAATAGGTCAATATGTAAACTGAATAAAATGAGATGAAAATACTTGTTTCTTTGTTTTAACATTATAATACATGATTGGACTTTAATACAGTTTTTTTACTGGTCTAATATGATTTTTTTATTAATCTAAAATCTATCATTTATAAAGACTAGTGGACCATAGCGTATGGTAAGTGCAAGGAGAATTTTAAATTTGATGAATGTTGATGAATTTCGATCCCAAGACAGATCTCTGAACTGCACCCTGCAAACCACCTGGTTAAATAAGTAACACAAACCAGGTGCCTGCATTTACTGCCAAAGCATCAACCAAAGTTAACTGTGTTTTTTTTCTTTTTTCTTTTTGATTGTCTGTTTTACGCATATGCACATTAACATAACCACAAGATTTGAAAACAGTTTACATTCCAGTAACACAACTGTCCGTCAATATTTTCTGATATAGTATAAACATATGAACCTTTACATTTGTCAGCCAAATGGAAAAAGTAGTGAATGTGCCTCAGGAGAATGTGCCTCATGTGGTTCAGTTGCATATTTGGGGGTAGTTTAATAAAACAGTTATTTATTCAATTTTTTGGCACTGGTAACATATTAACTGTTAACTATTTCTGGATATTCATTGACTTTATGAGCTTTGTGATCTTTGAACTCACAGCATGTAATGTAGGGGACATCTGAGGCTTGATTGTAGTCTTCATGCCATTATTAAGCCTCTTTAAAAGTGTTAAAGAGTGTTGTTTTTCCACCTTTAAAGAGGTAGTTAATGTTGCTTCTCTATGGCATCACTTTATTGCATTTCTGTTGGTCATGGGTGAAAAGGAGTACCATACTACACTTCTTATTTACTCTCTCACATTCATGATGCTGTGACTGCTGTGTTTGCTCTGACCAGTGAAGTGAAGGCACTGAGGCTTTGCTTGGCTGAGCTTTGCAGTGAGACTTTGGCTTCAACATCCGATAGGCTGCCATAATTTTTTGACCATCTGCAATATAGCCAGGATGTTTTTTTTACACAAATGTTACACGTAAAACTCTCAGAAGTATAAGCAAATTGCAATTTTAGTATTAGCACAGTTGTATCACAATATGCCATAAAGTATTGATTCCAAAATATCAACTAGCGGCTATCAAAGTATTGGTATCAGAATATCCATACTCCCATCTTGAGTTTTGGTTAATTTCAGATCTTGAGGTCGGTTTCTGATCCGATTCAGACAAAAAAAAATATGACCTGACCTGTTGGCACTTTCGGACATGGATGAAGATAATAAAAATATGGTAAATCATAAAATATCAGTCCTTTACTTTTATTGATGACAAGGGGATGCTAAAAACACTGCTTCCATTGTAGAAGTTTCTCTTGTTCAAATATGTAACACATATCTACAACCCCCACAGTTTACATGAGTATAATAGAATACCAAATCATTAACATCTCCTTCAATGTTTGTACATGAATATAACACTGTTCCCTTGACCTTCCTCTGCATGAGCGGAAAGATCAACACTCCAATCTGTGTTTCCATGTAGGCCAGAATGTGGTTTCAGCGGTTTCGGCACTGCAAATGGATAGAAGCCTGGAGCAGTGATTTTTTTTTAGCTCACATGTCTGATGGCTATGTGTCACTGGTGGGTAGTAGAAAGTCAGACTTATGATTCACCCACTGTGAGTTCACTGCTGCTTTTGTGGATTCACTCACAAAACGAGTCAACTCCAAGAGGGGTTACTCTGCATACATTCGAGTTTAACTACTCTTTGGCTAAACTGAGAGGATTTTTAAGGATGCTTGGTGTACACGCTGCTATTATTTTGTTTTTCTCAAATCCTGCATCATCTTCTTTTTTGTGCAAAGATCTTTTCTTACGAGATCAATTGAATTACACAAATTTGCTACATCCATAACATTTTGAAACATTAAAAATATGGCACTTATGGTAATTGTGAGTGGAATTGCCGAGCAGATTTCATTCTCTAAGCACACTCCTTAGTGATTCATACGTCTAAATGAGAGTGATATCTGAAATAGTAAAAATAAATAACAAGACAGTGAAGTACAACAAACTATAATCTCGCAATATCACTTACCCCCATTAAAGTGTAGCAAACACAAGCCTTAAAAGATTGGAGTTTAATATGAAACTGTATTATGGATGGTGGATAGTAGACTGTCGGGGTGCGGGGCAGTATATGCAACTTTAGTATTTCTTTGTGTTACGCTGGAGTATATTGGTAAAGTATTTGACTGCCAGTATGTCAGATAAACATATCAAACAAGCTAGGATGTTGTCAATTACAATGATAATAAAATTGAATTGTTATCTTTAGATTAAATCTAAATGTATACAAGAGCTTTTGATAACCCGTTGATGTTTTCCTCCCATTTTATCAGTGATGAAATACAATAAATGCAGGTGCATCATGCAAAATCTAAAGTCCATTTACAGGATCTTTTGTGCTGCCTAGGAGCACGGCACTTATAAGAAGCTTAAAACATGGGTACGGCTTACAGATTGGTTTTACACGAGTAATATTTCTGATGGGATAAATTACAGTTCTCATGATGCTTATCAGGAGGGAAAGCCTTTGAAAAATATTAGCTTTTGGTTCTGACTTCACGATTATGTGGATGGTGAGTTATGTCAGTCACGGTAAAGCTCTTTAATGTTACTATCATGGAAAAGACGTAACAAGCAGTCCGTAGATCTTTTCATAGGTGACGTACAGCGTAGTTTAATGGTGGACAAGCAAATTTATCCATTCATCCGTCCGTCTTCCTCGGCTTATCCGAGTTCAGGTTGCTGGGGCAGCAGCTGAGGCAGAGAAGCCCAGACTTCTCTCTCCTAGGCCACTTGAGCCAGCTTTTCTGGGGGAATCCCAAGGTGTTCCGAGGCTAGCCACGACTCGGGGGCCTCCTGGAACACCCAACCAGAGAGGCGTCCAGGAAGCATCCTGACCAGATGCCTGAGCCACCTTATCTTACGCCTCTCAATGGCCGAACTTTTCACCCTATCTCTTAGGGAGAGCTGCGGTCACTACCCACAGCTCGTGATCATAGGTGAGGGTAACAACGTTGATCGACTGGTAATTTGAGAGCTTTCCCTTTTGGCTCCGCTACGTCTTCTCCACAGACCGAGTCTGCATCATCACTGGTGCCCACCAATCCCCCTGTTAATCTCCTGTTTCATCATCCCCACTTGTGAACAAAACACTTCAACTCCTCCATTTTGGGGCAGGGTCCCAACCAGGACCAAGAGGGGGCACTCCACGCTTTTCCATCTGAGAAACATGGTCTTGGATATAGAGTTGTAGAGATTTCCATGTCCATTTTGCATAGCAGGGACATTTTAAATATTTAAATAACATGGCATTTATTGGTCTAAGTGGCACCAATTAAATCTACTACTCTCTACTAGAGACTACTAGAGATCCATGTGAGATACTATGTTACATCATACTCTTAAAACAACATATACATATTTGTATTGAATGTATTTTGGTTCAAATGCCAGTATCTATTGCAGTCAAAATCCATCAAATGAAACCATATTGGAAAGAAAAAGACAAAAAGAAATGGGGGATTGGCAGTTCGGATTGGGTGCATCAGTTTGGATTCAGACAAAAACACTGGAGGTTGGTCTATTGTTTGCAGACAAATGATTCAAGATCAGTATGAACCATTAGTTCACATTGTTATTTTTCAAAGAAGGTTGACAATTGTTATCTTAAGTTTCAAGGAAAGCACATGTAATAAAATTATTTATTTTAACTTTCAGAACATGTTCTTCGAGAAAATTGCTTATTTGAGAACACATCTGCAGATTTCATGACAAGTAGAACTTTTATGATTCCAGAATAAAGTACAAAAACATCCCTGAGCTGATGATTGTCACCTTTTGAGGATATGCATTCAGTATTACTGTTAGAAGAGGACATTTTCTTTGAAGCCAGGGTGTAGAAATAATTTGTGTAAAACTCAGAATTTGTATTTCTTTGTTTATTTTATTTATTTTATTTATCTTCATAATGGACTCCACACTCCATGTGCTGAAGTATGAGTAAACAACTCTGGCTTCATTAAAAAAATAAACTTGAGTGGATATTTTTGTTATCACTGATCCATAAAGTTTTCCAAACACTGCATGTTTATTTCGGTAAAGCTGGTATTTCTCAACAAAGCCTTTGTCCTCCTGCCTTTTTGCAAGCTCTATTTAGCTAAAGGAAGGTGGTTATCAGTGATCCATGAAAAGTTTTACGAACACTACATGTTTATTTCGGTAAAGTTAGTATTTCTCGACAAAGCCTTTGTCCCCCTGCCTTTTTGCAAGCTCTATTTAGCTAAAGGAATTGTGGCTTATGCTTTGAACAGTTTACGTCTAATTTATAATATGTATGTATGTATATATATGTTTATATTTAAGCAGCTTCCCTTAGTGTTAGAATGCCACCGGTTCTCAACGGATACTGAGATGGGACAATTTAGAGATGTACTAAATCAGGTAAAATATGCATACAATTGTATCTGTGATGCACCATAATCTTTCAATACCAGGATTTTAAACTGGTTGAAAGAGGATTGAAGTACTTCAGTCTGAGAGGATCAAATGGGTGTTTTGAGTGATAGGTGTGCAAAGTGTGTTAGCGCTCAATAAGTTGAAATAATTTATCATTTACCACAGCATCATCTAATGCCTGTGTGGTATATAACTATTTTAGTGACAACATTTGTGAATTAAAGCAAATATATGCTGAAAAATATGTCAACTAAAAAGGAAGTGAATTTGTGTGTCTTGGTTAAAAATCAAAATTCAGTCATGGGCTGTTCCAACCGGAACTGACTATTTAAAGCAGATGAGTGAACACACCCGACAAGGACTGGAAAAGGAAAATTAAAGTTGAAAAGAAGAGCTGGATGTTGGAGAAAATTCTGCTTTTTATGTAATTGGAACTCTATCAGACATTATGGTATTGTATACGCTGCCTTTACGATAAAATACTACTATCCTTTTTTTTAATCAGTACCACCATGAGGAAATGTTTCTACTGACCAACTTACATCTGACAAATCTTAAGCTCGGTTTTCGCTCCCTTCAAAGTAACTGATGAAAATGTGTTATTTTTGGCTGCTAAATGAGCCGGTGTTTACATTGGATAGTAAAATCTCTTTATAACATTCTGCCAGGTACCTCTAAAAGATGGTCAAAGCCATAGGTTGCTTTTTATTTTGATCCCTCTTGAAAATAGTCCTCAAATTTCATTTTTCATGCTGTCAAACAGTAGCTTTCAAGGCTCATGTGAAACTGAGTGTATAAATGGCCCCATTTATCACAATTCAGGGTGGCGGGTGGTCCTTAATTGAAGTAAAATGTGTACACTGCAACCTATGTGTTTTCTGAGGACCTGCTGCACACGTTCCCATTATATCTCTAATAGCAAGCTGTCAGACAATTGAGATTTACTCTTCGAGAACTGGCGAGGTTTTATGTGATTATCTACTTTAAATCTGATATTTTCCTGCAATCACCATACTGTGATTGTACTTTTATTTACTTATTTAATGATGTTACCCAAATAACCTTTTTAAAGTTTTCTAAACACCAGTAGTATTTAAGATATAAGCAGAGAGATGTACACTTAAATCTTATTGGATTTCTTGTGTGAAACTCAGTTTTCACAGTTTTCATCACTTCTTTCGATGAGGTACTGTGTCTGAATGAAATTCCAGTCTGTTTTTAATGCTGCTAAAGTGAATTAACCTTTAGCCTACACATGTGATGCTGACTACCATGACAGTCTGAAGAGCTGCGGTAAGACAGATTGCACCAGGGATCCATGGGCTAGTTACCCTGGTACTTTAGTTCAGCATTTTATCTGCCTTGTGTTAAAACACATGTGAAAGAAACAGTACAGTGGTCCATCGAGAAGTGGGATGGAAGATCAACCTTTTAGAAAGAATGAAACTGGAGCAATTGATGTGTGATATTCTGACATTTTTGACAATTTGTTGTGGCCCAATGTAACAAAACACTTAAGACGCTATATTAGTCTGGGAACAATAACAACTAATAAGATGCCAGCTTGCACCTTATCATGGTAACAAAGTACTTCAGCACCTATAAGAACCACCAGCTAACTCAAGACACCCCACTTGGTTGGCACCGGCTAAAGACGATGTCTCTCCCATCCTCATTACAGCGCCATTCAATGGCAGCCTTGTTGGCGACTGAGAGGTGGTTCAATGAATCAGGTCTGAGACTCCCAGTCCAATGAAATGCTATTGATGATTTGTGAAACTACATGGCTGGACTTTTCTAATGTCCTGTCTAATGTGGCACTGTCACGGAATAACAACTTGAAAGACTCATTGAAAATCATCAGTCTGGGTTGCAATAGGGGAAAAAACTGAGGATTATGTATAAATCTAGACACAGCAGACCAGTTTGTAGGAAACTCAGAAGGCTAGATTCAGATAGCACATAAGTAAACTATAATGTTGACTAGGCTTTCAATTGTCTGAAACTGCAGATGTTTTAGTTTACACGGGCAGAGAGGACAGGCCTTAAATAGGGAGCAACACCAAAACTCATTCTAAAGTGTTTGGCAACGACATGAAAGAATTGGACTGAGAAAAGTGCTGAAAGATCAGAGCTGTGAACAGGTACCAGCAAGGCAGAACAAACCTGGGAAGCAGTCATCACTGGCTGACACGTTAAGAGAACAGTAACTTGAGCACATGCTTGACCTCGGAAAGAGATTTGTGGATCTCTTTCTTCACAGTGCCCAGAAACTGCAACATGAGAAGTATTCTTTCTGGGTGCAAGACGGGGTTGGCTTACGCAGATGACACTTGGATGAAATTTTCCACGAATACAAATGCCGGAGACATGCGGGCTGGAAGGCTAAGAGGGCCATCCAAGCAACATAATCACAGATGATCAGGCCAGAATGGCTCTTAAAAGAGAATGGTCCCACTTGTCTGCGTGAAGTAAGTGGAACATGGTAGCTGACCACAAGCTGAAGTTTCCCAGCAAGATCACCATCTCCTTACAGCTTGATCATGTCCTCTGGTCCTGCCCCATCAAAACAGTTATCATGGTTTATTTTACTTTGTCATGTGAGGGTCTAATAGAAGGGGGATGAGACAAAAACAACAACGCAGAAGTGCAAAAGTGGGGCGGCTGTGTGCTTACAAGTCTATGAGCACAGACTGAGTAGGCTTTTTCTCACCCAGTGAAAATTGGCTTCACTAGAACACATACGGAGCAGTTCATGAGGTCTCTTGGCATCATAATCTTCAAGCAGAAAAAGCTTTGAAAAGACCTGCCAGAGGAGGCGGAAAAGGGGAATCGCTGGCTCTGTATCCACAAAAGCGACAAAGGGTGGGTTAAACAGAAATCCTTGGGCTGACTCCCGAGGGTGGTCTGGAGATTTCCCAATCACCACTCCGCCACTTCTAGACATCCTGAGAATAAAGCTGAGAAATATCAGTGAAGGCTGGTTCCTAACTGAGAATCCGACAGCTGGCCAGGTGACAATGTGGAAAGGGCTTGATGAAGAAATGTCAAGCTGATTGGCCCACCTGTGCTTTCTCTAAATGTCAAATACAATCAAACAAGCAGTAGGCACATATAATGAGCTGTCTGCGCTGGTAAGTTGATACCATTTGCTTGATGTTTTTTATTTATTTTATATCATTTCTGACTATTAAATATCAATGTTGATATGGGCAAACTTTTGTCTGGATATTGGCAGTTCTCTAAACCAAATTGATAGGACATTTTCTGAATTCGCAAAGCAAACTATTTATGTGCTTGCTGTGTTCTATAGGTAAAACACAATCTGTAAGAACTTAATTTGTCACATCTGTCAAATGGTGAACAATATCCTGCAATAGTATGGAAGTGCTCATAAGACATTTTGTGTGCATGTTAATGCAGAAATTAATGCAAGGAAAAACATGTGCCACTTTTTTTTATTGTGAGCAAACTGACATTTTGAACTATATTAAGGAGAATAATTTTATCCATTTATCCATCTTCCAAATATATTAAAAATATAAGATCAGGTGTAACTCTTGCTTCTTGAAAGTGTTCTTTTAACATAGTTTTGACGGAGAATATTTGTATTGTTTGCTGCAGTGACATTAAAATCATCAACACTCTTTTTAAAAATGCATTTATTCTATTAATTATATAATGTGGGGAAGGAAAAAAAAAAAGATTCCTGCAGCTGCTGGACATCGCTGTACACAGAATTAATTTGAAATGTGTCTTTCATTTTGAAAAAGACCAGGTGTGCCTCATTAAATTTAGGTGAAATCCCCAAACATCTCTTACATACACCCACACATGCACATGCGAATGAACCCAGAGAATGTTAGGAATTTCGTGAAGTTTGTGCTGCCCTTGACTCACTAGACAGGTATACCAAGAGACTGGGAGATGGGCATCGGAATTCATTACATCAGGTCATCACTACACTCACTATAAAAATGTTGAGTAGGAGAGATTCATTTGCGAGCATTAATTATCGGAGTCCTCTAACTGTGCTCTTTTAGACTGCAATATATTCCTGCTGTGACACTAGTGTGATACTTCAGGAAATGCTGCCAAATAAATTATGCTGTATGTGCTGGCATGTCACACTGAAATAATTTAGGTGTATTCAATTGCAAGATTTTTAAAGGACCCCCAAGCAGTCTCTTATTCTGTCTCCTCCATTAGTGGCAGACAAGAGCGTGTCACATGTGTTACACGAGGACATATTGTATTGTCTGTCATCCATCTGGAAGATCAATTTATAATGGTTTTTTTTTTTTTTTTTTTGGTGGGACCTGCATCGACTGTAGCCAGATGATTTAAAACCCAGCTGGTTGCTTCCTTTGCAGCAGAGCTGCAGAAAAACAGCTCTTGCTTTGTAGTACTCCATCTGTTGTCCTGCAAGAACCTATTCTCAGAGCTGGCTGAGGACCAGTGTACCAGTCTACATCCATTGCTCTGCCCAGCTCTTTCCTTCTGCCCCAGTAGTTCATCTTAGGTTATTTGGGTTGACCCCTCAGTGGAGCTGAGCCAAGCAAAAAGTAGCCCAACAATTTATTATAGTAATTTGTGAGAAACACATTAGGTGAATGGGCATTCTCTTTATTTTGGTATAAATTTGGATAATGACAACTTACAAAATATTGGTTTTTTTTTAAATAACATGACCAGAGACTTATATTAAAAGTTTGTGAGCAAAAGTTTATGTGATTTATGATATTAAGTGATCGACATATCTGGACACCATTATTAATAAGCTTTATATTGGTGTAACCCACCTGAAGGCCACTAGGAGTATTACACAGGCTGAGTTATTCAATAGAATGAATGGAGAAAGGAAGGAAGGAAGCTTATGTTTAAAATTAAGTCAGTTTTATTAAGTCATAAATGAGGTAAGATTGTGAGTTCATATGTTCATTTATGATAAAAACAATGGAGATGACAAGGATGGACAATCTAACAAGAAATCAAAATAAGTGTAACTGGTCAGCTGTGGCCAGGAACAAATACTAAGTATTACACCTACACCCTAGCAATAAAAAAGCAACCTTTTTGGGAATTCACTCCATACAAAGCGTAGCCAGATGTTCTTCACAGCAACAGAAGCCAAATCACAAAGGCTATTCACAACACAGCAAGCAGGAGCCACACTCCTTTATACGACAGCACACATAAGTTCCCGGGCCACAGCATACACCAAAATAAAAATAGAAAGAAGAGGATAGAGAAATAAACACAATAATGAAGTAAAGATGGTTTCACAATATAACTGGAGCTACAGGCCTAAAAGGCAAGCGCCTAATTAACACATACTAAGCATTATTAGGTTGAGGGTTTTAAGTGTTATAACCTCAATATAATGTGTGTGTGTGTGTGTGGGGGGGGGGGGTCAAACGGAAGTTACACTAATGGTCTTCTGTAGTTTCCCTTAGCCTTCAGTCCAGGTCAGCGCAAGGAAATGGTTAGTAACCTCCGTAAAGTTCAGTCCCCTAGGAATGTTGTTCTTAAGTGCCGTTTTCCTTGTTTCACGTTCAACTGAATTAGAGTCTATAAAATCCAAAGAGAAAGCTCCGTCTTGGCGTGTTGTTTTTTCACCGCCGGCACCGCTGAGCTGTAGAGTTGCTTGACTCTCGGCGTTCGCCGCGTAAATTCAGTTTAAAAAGAGCTAGGAATCCTGTGCTGTGAGAGCGCGGCGTTTCGTCATGTCACGTGACCATGCAGCTCCGAAAAATATTAAAGGGCCAGCGTTCCTCGTCACGTTGGTGCTCATGTCAAAGATCACGTTGTAAATATTATGATATAAATGCAATTACTCCTTTTTTTATTTTCAGGGTATTAACTCATCTTAGATTTTATCTATCAAAATAATTTGTGTTTGCATTTGATATGTTGTGATATATGTGTTTGCAAGTGTGATGTAATATTTTATGCTTTAACTTACTACATAGATTGAAAAATGTAAACAGATGGATAAGCAGTGATAGCTTAATTGTTTCTTATCTGTTTTCTATCTAATTATTTTTGAGTGCATTGAATCTGGGGAAGTGTATTGTCAGACAAAGCAAAAGATAAGTTGATTCATCATTTCACCAATACTGTTGTCTGTAGAGTATTTGTGTGTTATCATAGTTATTTAAACTATTTAAACACAGCAGATTCACAAATGAAAAGTTAAGAGAAAAAATTGTATAAACCACTTATTAGAATATAAAGTATGACTAATAACTCTTGAACCAGAAGAAATATTTAATTACATGAAAGCACTCCATATCTTTCTTATACTTCATAATCCAAAAACTGGACAATTCTCAGATCATATTCTCCATGGAAGATGATCTTCCCCCATCTGTAATGGTGCTGGTGTACCAGCTACCAGTGCCTGTCAAATTTAGAATCAGCATCAGTCTGATCAGGAGACGTGACTCTGGGAAAAGGACAAACGATAAGGTGTAAGTGAAGGGAGAGCCCATTTGATCTTGGAACGTCATTAAATTAAATCTCATGTCTAGGATTTAATTTCAATAATTTTGTACCCAGTTTAGTCCTTTTAACTGTCCACTTAATACTGGATCATTCAAAAGTGCTTTATTGGATCATAGTCATTCACAGTTATGAAAACACTTAGAGGATTTACTGTAACATTAAGGTAAGATAATACTTTATTAATCCCCAGGTAACAAAAGACATCATACAATAATAATGATAAATATAAATAGAAACATTAAAAGGGTGAGAGACAACAGCAGTAGAAGGCTAAAAATAGATAAAAACTGCTATGCGAGGACAGGAGTAAAGTGACATGAGCGGGTGACAGTTGCAGATAATGGCCAGTAGTACAAACTGCTTTTGTACATACTGATAGCCATGGGCTCAAAGGGGGTTCTGAATATATGTACACACTATATGGCCAAAAGTATTCGCGCATCCTTCTAAATAATCGGAATCATGGCCTCAGCCGTATAAAATCAAATATCTACGCATGCAGAATGTTTTTAAAAACATTGATGAAAGAATGGATCACTCCCAGGAGCCTAGTTATTCCATTGTGGAACTGTGATAGGATGCCACCTGCGCAGCAAATCAAGACATGAAATTTTCTCGACCCTAAATATTCCACAGTCAACTGTCAACTGTATTATAAGACCATGGAAGTGTTTGGGAACAACAGCAACTCAGCCACAAAGTGGTACACTATGTAAACCGATGGAGTCGAGTCAGCAGATGCCGATGTGCATACTGCAAAGAGGTCACGAACTTTCTGCAGAGTCCATCACTACAGACTTCCAAACTTCATGTGGCCTTCAGATTAGGTCAAGAGTGCACAGAGAGCTTCATGAAATGGGTTTTCCATGGCCAAGCAGCTGCATCCAAGCTACACATCACCAAGTGTGATGCAGTGGTGTAAAGCACGCCACCACTGGACTTTAGAGCAGTGGAGATGTGTTTTCTGGAGTGACAAATCTGCAGTGGATCTATTTGGTCTGTGGGCAAACTGGTGTAGGTTGGATGGAGTCTATTGTTATGAGAAGACGAACCTCTCAAAATACTTCATTTGAGAGAGGGTCATGGGCTAATAGTTCAGGGAGGTAATGTTTGCTTTCTTTGGCGCTGACATGAAGTGGCAGATTTCAGTAACTTTGGGATTATCTCCAGAGACAGAAACAAGTTGAAAATGTCTGACAACACCAGCTAGTTGTCTTTCACAGTTCTTGAGAACCCAACCTGGGACACCACCCTACAGCTTTATATGGGTTGACTCCTCTCAGTGTTGCTGAAACTCACCTGTGCTCAGTATAAGGGGTGGTTCCTCTTCTGTCACAGGGATCATTGTCCTTGTCCCTCTTGCAAGGAATAAGTTGAGCCCTTTGGTCACTGTGACATCAGACTAGAGGGATAAAAAGAGCTATGGTACGTGGTGAAAGCTCTGATGCATTGCCACATGTCCATGGTGTCTATGACTGAAGTGTTCCTCCATTCATTAACTGTGTACACATCCTCCACCACCACCCTGAGCACAGGGACACCACAGGGGTCCATCCTCATTCAAATTCAAGCCTCCCTGTTTACCAGTGAATGTGTTCCAGCATTTGATACTAATATAATAGTGAAATCTGCAGTGAACAAAACTGGTTCAGCTGATTACCAACACTGAGAAATCAGCCACAGGACCTAAATAGAGAATCTGGTGCACAGTGAATAACTTCTCCCTAATTGCTGGAAAGCCCAAGGAGCTCATCATTAAATTCAGAAGATCGCAGATTGAGGAAGTCTCCCTGGTCTGCATCATGGTGAGAGTGGAGAAGGATGTCCAGCATCAAGGTCCTAGAAGTACATGTCACAGAGGATCCCACCTGCGCAACACAAAGCATTGCTTCTCGACATGGCACACCGTTGACCTGCAGCAGATGGGAGCGCACTTTAGCATGCTGTGTCCAGTGCTCAGTGGATAGTCAGGACTAAACTCTGCATGCTAGAGGATATCTCATTTTTCACATTTTTCCTAAGTGGATGACTAGTTTCACTCCACTCTTTATAATGTATGTAAATGCAAACTCCAACAGCCTTCTGAAAATTGCACTCTCTCGCTCTCAGTCCATTCTATTTCTTAGTACTTAATCTATGTATTTATTTACTTACAGTATCATTAAGGTATTCATATGTATATTAATGTCTCACCACCAACCACAATATCTGTATATTATCCTATCATGTCAGATTTATATTCATATTTATGTTCCAATCTGAACCATTGTACCTCTCTGAGTTGAACTTTGATAATTTATCTTTATCTAGACTGCATTCTGTTCAAGTTATTTACTGTTATTCTTTGCATACTGAGCTTGCTATAGAGCTGGCAATCGGATCTTGTTGCACTGTGCAACGTGTATGATGCAATGCTTATAAACACCATTCTATTTTAGTCTGTTCTATTCCAGTCTAGCCATATTTTAATTCTGCTTACTTTAGTTTGTATCATGGTCAGCATGGGTATCATGACTGTTCTGCAGCAACAACTACCCGCATACTATTCAACCAAGTGTGATGTACTATCTCTGACATCTTTCTATTTAACTAATTTAACTAATATAACTGGTTACAAATTTGAGTGACAGTAGTTCCTCTGGATATATTTCCCTTTCTTGCACGTGTGTAGATTCTGTTCTATGATTGGGGAGAAGGCAGTGTGAGTCAGGCGGTGAGAGCAATTCTCTTGGAATTGAAAATTCAATTTTTAATTCCAGAGCTCTTAGCCTGTCAAAGTGTTGTTGAGCAAGACACTGAACCCCTGACTGCTAGCCTGGTGCCACTCAAGTACAAGCCCCCTCCTTAGGGTTCATCCATGATGGGTGTAATTGGAGAAATTAATTCACATGGAGCAGTTGCTCAATGTCTGGCTGCCTTGTACAAATCATGCTGACTTCTGTTGGGTCATTTATAATTTGAGGACATTCTATTCAATGCGGCTGAATGTATCAAGAAGTGCTACCTTCTTAGGCAGTCTGAGCCTAGAGGTTGCAAGCATGTTCGATTTTCTCTCGACTGCCTGGGTGTTCCCTTGATAGAAGTGCCTATCTTAATATTCATCTCAATAAATGTCCATGACTGATCAATTAGTTTTCAATGAATGCCATAGTAAATATGTTTTATGAGTCTTTGCTTTTTCTAGCCTTGGAGAAAGGAGAACAAAAAAAACATCAGAATAAATACCTACTGCTATTTTTTCAGGTTTTACTAAAGAGAAATTGTACGCAAAGAAAAAGTAAATACCAAGTACACTAACTAAAATGAAGCGGTGGGCCCATGTAGCTCAGGTTCAGCAAAATGGAATCAATGCTCAACTATTTAGATATAATGTAGATGCATAACATTTCCAAAGAAATGTACCAAACTGTGTTTGATTTGATAGATTAACAAGACGAATACATATGCAGCTGTCCTAGAAAAGTGATTCAGTATAAATCTTTTTTGTAACTTTTCTAGTTTATTCTAAACAGTTTTGTCTTCATACTAAATTATCCATGCATTTTCCAAAAATGTATTGTAGCAAAATAGCAACTGAACAAGTCCAATTTCTGCAAAAAGTTGCTCTTTTGTTCCAACAAACAACACCCCATTCGCAATACCACCCCTCCCCCTTGCACCTAGTATCTGCAGGTCGACTCTCGCATTTACACAACTAGCCACCATAACCTAGACCCGCTCAAAACCCAGGCAGTTATATTCGGAAACTCCCCATAGGTCATTTGAATTAATGACGCCTCTTGAATGAGGGTTGAAATGTCTTAAAGTAAAGAAATTGAAGTCCAATTGCCAAGACAAGAAAATTTCGACAAGAAATGTTCCTGTTCTAATGTTTTACTTTTTACCTTGCCTCTTGCCGTCTTTGTTTCTATCATCCAGACTTTACACTTACAAAGACGAAACATTGCTTGAATCTCACAGTATATTATGATGGAGATGACCTGTGTGTGTGTGTGTGTGTGTGCGCACGAGTGCGGAGGGGGGCATTATGTGTACTGTTAGAGCTGTGTATTTGCAGACATTGACCATTCTTCAGAACTAAAAAAAAGGTTGTTAAGACAAAATAAAGTCATTTAGTGCTACGTGGTGAAAGATGTACCCAATAGATGGTAGCAAGTGCTGGAACTCAGGCAGCTGACTTGTCTAAACTAATAATAAAGCACAATGAAGAAGGTTATTAATTATAACATAACATCTATCCCATGTATTGCTATATATTCATCGTTTAGGTGATGGACCATATAAGGAAATATAAAATAACATAAGGAAATACATCCATCTTCTTCCGCTTATCCTGCACACAGGGTCGCGGGGGATGCTGGAGCCTATCCCAGCTGTCATCGGGCGAGAGGCGGAGTACACCCTGGACTGGTCGCCAGTCATTCACAGGGCCCCTTGTATAGCCAACCAACCATTCATTCACTTATACAATTTTCCCTTTTTTTTTCTAATTAACCTGCATGTTTTTGGATTGTGGGGGGAAACCGGAGAACCTGGAGGAAACCCACGCAGACATCAGAAGAACATGCGAACTCCACACAGTTCTGGTCGGAATCGAACCAGGGTCATTCGTATATAAAATAAAAACACCTGCTTGTGAGGACCTATTAGAACCCTGTTGGGATTAAGTTTCCCAGACCAAAGAGACACTTAAGTTCATTTTCAACAAGACTGAATCCACTTTTTGTAGTAAGTCTCATATGTGGTTGTTTCATTGAATTACGATTATATCACCCTTGTCCAAATGAATAAGAGTGTGTTTCTCCTCGGCCAGACAGTCTGGTATGCAAAAAAAATCATCATATGCATGTGCTCGCAAGTTAGTGCTGCAAACAAAAATAGTCATTTGTTTTCTTATCTAGAATAGTGTTGATAATGACAGAAAGGGGAAAAGACCTTGAGCTTTTACTTTGTCTATAAAATTCTAATTAAATGTCCCTTTCATTAAACACGCCCCAGTTAATGAGTTATTATTCAGTGCATGATAGATATTGACAGTGAGCTGTAACATTTCCATGATTAGAGAAGGCAATACAAGCCTGCAAACTCTTATACATCATATTTTGGTTGCTGCCTGCTTAATAACTGCCATTTCGTGATATTTTGTGTGCTGTGCATCATTTGAGCTATAAATTCTTTCACTGTGTGGGTTAGTATTCTTGTTCAGCTCAGTGAGATTTTGCAATCAAGCACAAGCTCTTTAACAGATGTGACCTCACCTTATCGCATTTGATGAATCCGTGATAAAGGTTTTTTTTTTCCTGATCTCAAATTCAAGATCTCATGGAATGTCCCAGTATGGGGTAAATGTCTATGTGGGCCCCATAGTCCAAAAACGTGCAGCTGGTTAATTGGGAAAAAATTGCCCCGAATGAGTGAGTGAATGGTTGTCTGACCATATATATGGCCCTGGGATTGACTGGCCACAAGTCCAGGTTGTACCCCACCTCTAGCCTGATGACAGCTGGGATAAACTCCAGCATCCCCCACAACCCTGAGTGCAGGATGGAAGCGGCAGACGATGGATGGATAGGTGTTTGTAGATTCGGATAATCATTCAGATATATTTTTCCTGTGTCGAAGATGCTCAGCAATTAGCATTTTCACAACAAGGACTCAATTGATTTAGTCTAATTGTCAGATGTGTGTCTAATCTTTGTATTTTACATTTGCACTGATAGACTCCTCTGTCTAGAGACAAACATGACATTCCCATACCGAAATATTATTAATTTTCATGCCATATATAGCCAGACGGAATTCAAAGCAGATCAATCTAGTCATATTAAACTTGGAATACAGTCAACTCAGGTCCAAGATGTATTTCTCACTTCCTTCCCAAGAAACCGTAAAATAATTCAAATGTGTGGGTCAGTCATTATGATTTCTTGAACTGTCTCTCCAGGATTGGGAGATTTCACTCATGAACTTCCTCTCCTAGGGCTATGGAGCACTAGACATTGTATGTTTTGAAAGGCAAGTGAGCAAAAAGCTGAATGTCAGTTTAATTGGTGTGTTCCTGCTGCCGTTGCACACTCCTCACCAGCTGCAAATTAGTTCCAGGGTGCAACTCAAGGACAAAGGCCTTGACACATTGATATGTGCACACAACCACAATCAGTTACGATGCCTGAGGAACGATGAGTGCTGCTGTTAAAGCGAATGGATGTCTGCTGATAGTCTTTAGATTATGCACTTATAATAAAGCTGGGATTCATGATTTTGTGTTTCTGTGTTGCTTAACAGTACTATGCCGAGATGGAAACTGCAGAGCTTCTTTGGACAACACTGAGAATTATCTACAGTAACAATGGCAATAATGGCCCTATATTAACAGTAAATGATCAGACCAAGGACAAGGTTATCATGAGATGCTTATATTGCTTCAGAACAATAACCTTGCCAGAATGTAGCATTTACAGTAAAACTCTTACATCAGTACCTGTCTCCTCTGTGGGGCAAGCTGGAGAGATAGGTATCAGACTATCAAGCTCAAGACTTAGGGCAAATATTTTTTCTCCTTGGACATGTCAAACATGGCTGATTCTAACATTGATGCACAGCGTCAAGTTTACAGGAGACCCCAAATATTTATATATCTCTTTAGACAACATGGATGTGAAAAGATGATGATACGAAATACAAATGTGCAGCGCAGTGGTTAGCGCCTCACAGCACGAAGGACCCTTGTTTGATTCCGACCATGTTCAGGCGTAAAGGTGTCCATATGTTGGCACCAACGCACTTTAGGCCACAGTTCCTTGATCGACCTTGTGGTTGTATTGTTGGACTTGCGGCCGCGTGTCCTGGACACTCGGGTGAAAGGGCAGAGCTGTCAACTGATCACATGGTGGTGAGCTGGCTCCGATAGTGGGGGAGGATGCCGGCCAGACCTGGAAAACCCAAACGTGACGTTTTGCGTTTGCTGGGAACATCTTGCAGAGTACTCTGTCAGAAGGAGTTTCAACTCCCAGCTCTGACCGAACTACAACCACGTCCCGAGGGAAGCGGGGGACATTGAGTCCTGATGGGCCATGTTCCCTGTTTCCATTGTCGAGGTGGCGAACTGGAGCTACAGCTATAAGGCGGTCGCCGCCTGTCAGGGAGGCGACCCTTGAACCCACCGATGGACTCCAGCGGTGAGTGATGCCATCAAACTGAAGGAGTACTATCTGACCTTTTTGGCCTGTGGGGCTGTGGAGGCAGCTGGCAGGTACCGGCAGGCCAAGCGGCATGCGGCTTCAGTGGTTGCCAAGGCAATAACTTGGGTGTAGGAGGAGTTCGGGGGGGGACCAACTTATGTTAGGTGTCAAGGGGATTCTGGTTCACCATCATGCGGCTCGGGAGGGGGAAGCAGTGCTTTGTCAACACTGTATACTCTAGGAGCGGGATGCTGCTGACCTCAACTTGAGATGTTGTAAATCGGTGGCAGGAATACTTCCGAGACTTCCTCAACCCCATTGAAATGCCTTCCAATGAGGAAGCTAAGCCGGGGGACTCTGGAGCAGACACACCTATTTCCAGGGCTGAAGGTGCTGAAGCAGTCAAACAGCTCTTTAGCAGTGAGGCCCCAGGGGTGGATGGTCCGCCCTGGGTTCCATAAGGCTCTGGATACTGTAGGGCTGTCCTAGCTGACACGCCTCTGCCGCATTGTGTGGATGTCGGGGACGGTGCCACTGGACTGGCAGACCTGAGTAGTGATCCCCCTTTTCAAAAAGGGGGATCACACTCCTCAGCTTCCCTGGTAAGGTCTATTCAGCGGTGCTGGAGGAGAGGGTCTGCTGGGTTAAGATCCTCGGATCCAGGAGAAGCAGTGTGGTTTTCGTCCTGGTCGTGGAACAGTGGACCAGTGGACCAGCTCTATACCCTTAGCAGGGTCCTCAAGGGGGTGTGGGAGTTTGCCCAACCAGTCCACATGTGTTTTGTGGACCTGGAGAAGGCGTTCGACCGGGTCCCGTGGGCAATCCTGTGGAGGATGCTCTGGGAGCTTGGTCCGCATTGCCAGTTGTGAGTCGTACCCGTGTCCAGTGAGAGTTGGTCTCTGCCAGGGCTGCCCTTTGTCATCGATTCTGTTCATAATCTTTATGGACAGAATTTCTAGGCGCAGCAAGGGGATCTGGTTTAGTGGCCACAGGATCAAGTCTGTGCAGAGGTCCTTCCCCACGCGGAGGAGTTCAAGTACCTCGGGTCAATGAGTGAGGGAAGGATGGAGCGGGAGATCAACGGGCGGATCGTTGTGGCTTCTGAAGCGATGCAGACTCATCTGCCATGGTGAAGAGGGAGCTGAGCCAAAAGGCAAAGCTCTCAATTTACTTATCGATCTACATTCCCACCCTCACCTATGGTAACAAGCTGTGGGTAGTGACCAAAAGAACGAGATTGCGGATACAAACAGCCGAAATGAGTTTCCTCTGCAGGGTGGCCGGACTCTCCCTTCGAGATAGGGTGAGAGGTCCAGTCATCCGGGGAGAGCTTGGCGTAGAGCTGCTGCTCTTCTGCACAGAGAGGAGCCAGATAATGGCTCGCGCATCTGGTCCGGAAGCCTCCTGGACACCTCCCAGGGGAGGTATTCTGGGCATGTCCATCTGGGAGGAGAACGCGGGGAAGACCCAGGACATGCTGGAGGAACTATGTGTCCAGGCTGGCCTCGAACACCTTGGGGTCCCCCCAGAGGAGCTGGATCATGTGGTGGGGGAGAGGGAGGTCTGGGCCTCACTGCTCCGGCTGCTGCCCTCACGACCTGACTCCGGATAAGCAGGGGAAGATGGATGGATGGATGGATATATCCAAATTAGGGCTTGTCTTCAAACTGCTGAAGTAACAGATACAGCATTTGAACTCCAATGTGAGTAGACCAGAGAAAAGACAAATGATGGCGGGGGTGTCAAGATGTAAATCTATAACTTTTTTTAATTAATCAATGGAGTTCACTGTTGCAATAACAAATTATTTTGTTTTTACTTTATTTTGTATATGCTTTGTTTTTGTATTTGGGGGTATTGAAGTTGTAAAAGGTGAAGAAATTAGAGTCTTTCCCCACTCTTTTTCTATTATATTTCTTATTCTTCCTCCTTTCCACTATTGTCTATTACTGTTATGTTTTTACTTGAAACTCTGGCACAACAATTTCCTTCAGGATTAATAAAGTTGTTCTCATCTCATCACTTGTTTACATTTTTAGATTAATAATTTCCATCCCAAACTATGCGGCTTGAAGCAAGAGTTATGTCTTGTGATGTTAAAAAAATTAGGAGGTGGTGTGACATACTCTTGGCTTGACTATTATTAACTGAATGATTCCCTTTTTAAAGGATTTTATTAGTGTAGTGATAACTGGTGGACTGATAACATATGCCGCAGTCACAGAAACTTAAATTCATACCGAAACTTAGCAGTGCAGCGAATGGATTGATAATAACCAGGTGATATCTAGAGAGCTTGCCGATCAAGGTGCAGACCCAAGATTCTATTTCATTTTATTATCTTTTTTTTTTTTCCTTATCTTTTTATCTGCTTTAACACTGTGAGATAGGTCACTTTGACATTTTCACTCTCAACCAAAAACGAGAGAATACAAGGAATGTTGTGATGGTGCAGCTCATTGTGCAAAATCGAAGGTGGAGATGTTAAGTTCGCCGGTATACTGACATTTGATTAAACCCTGGGTGCTTAATGGGATGAAGGCTTTGGTGAAAATAAAATGCAGGCTTCATGTCACTCCAAAGTAATAAAAAGAAAGAACAAGAAAAAATAACCAATAGTACCTGTGGGATCTTAGCCAGATGTATCAAACTGCCATGACGAAATCTACTAAATTAGGATGATTGCCACTTTGCACCTACAAATATATGGGAATCTTAACTATTATTTTAAAGAGCGAAGTAAATGTACTCAAAACAGGGTATGATTTATGCAGGGATACCATTTTAAGAGCTCCATTATTCATAATTAGGTTTCCTTAGGGGAAACCCCAAAACATAGTTTACAAATATTTTTGAGAAAATCTGTCATCTAAAAATGACAGAAAAACAGTTGTTAAAATGTATTGGTGAATTAAACTCTCAATGATATATCAACATAGTATTTAACAAGAAGTATACGACATGCTTGTAGAATACGACAAACTGCATCATCATCCTGAACATTATTCAAAAGTAACACCTTTACATTGTAAATGAAGCTTTTTTTTTTTTCTGAAGCTAAACAACATCACAACCATTAAAAATTTTATTGATCCATGTTTGTAAAAAGACTCAATTCTATATGTACATGCGCCATATAAGACACAACCGTTATAGACCTGTTATGATGCCATATGGATTTCCACAATATCATTTAGAATGAGTGTCTGTGTGCAGCGGTGAGGGAGATGTTGAAAGCAGTTTACTCTAACTGCCATGCTGCCTCTGCATGTCGCCTTGCTCTGATAATTGCAGCTTGCATTGCAATCACTTTGGTCCCAGATCCCATCGGCAAGTGACACTGGCTGTTTTTCAAGTCGCTTCTAGGGACAGAAGAGTGCAGGGCTGTAAATAGTGTAATATTTCTCTCTCTAGGGAGCGCTGAAGCATTGTTCCATTCACTCTTGCAATCTGCGAGCATCACAACACTATTTTTCACTGTGGAAAATAAATGACAGAAAGAAAGAAGGAAAGAAAGGAGGAAATGCTCCTCTCTATTCGTTTTATGCTACTTTTATCCTGCAACAGGTCACATACTGGTGATGTGTTGTCTGAGATACGGATCCATTAATGTGTTTTGCTGGTGCAAAATCATGCCTGATTACAACCAATTATGCTAGAGTTTGTGATACATTTATTCACAAATTCCTCGTGATTATGTCTGATTCTCTAGATATTTCAGACTCCCTTTGCGTCCATTCAAGGATGGCTGGAATGATATTGCTTTGTCAGTTTTAGCTCACATTACCTGAGCTACAGGATGTAACTGCTGGTGCAGAGCTTCAGCTCAGGAAAACTGGAGCCAATAATGACTGACACTTTATCTTCTTTGCTTTGATACTCACCCTTTATAAAGAGGTTACCTCCATATGCTTAAACAGGAGCACATTCTTTCTCACTTTGGAAATTCAATCAGTATGACTGAGTCAATGGACACTTGTACAGATGTTCAGGAAAAAAAATTACCAATTGCATTAAGCTAGAAAAGAGAAACATCCATAAATTCAATGCACAACACACCAGATCCTTAAGCATATTCTTAAACAGAATTCTTGAATTGAAGATATCATCAGTGAGCACGATCCAACCTCAATTGCTGGCTATAAGCTGCAACCCACTGGCTGCGGGAGGATAATTAGTGTCAAAACAGTGCAACGGTACAAACAGACTTTGGCTTTGCTTTTGGCATGACATGGCTACAACGCACCAGCGGGCTTCAGAGCCCTCCCAGCATTTCAGTGGAGACACATTCCACCAGACTGCACTGCAAAAAGCCGCCTCTGACTAGCCCTCTAATGAGATGGGGGATTGTCAACAGCCTTCCCCAGTGCTTTTGGCAGGGGTGTCTGCTCTCAAAACACTTCTGCATTTTTATTTTTTTCATTTATTTCCCATAGATTGTAGGTCTTCAGACACGATCATGGCATGTTAATAATTAGAAATTCTCCTGGACTTGTTAGCAAGGCTAAAGTAAGGTGGTGAAAATGATCCTGTTCTGTAATTAATTATTTGAAACAGCGAGAGTGTTTGTCCAAAAGCAGTGACAGTGTTTGTGCAAAAGCTTTTTGATATAAGACTGGCCAGGGTGTGTTTTACTGATATGGGCTGAAAGACTTTGCTGTATACACACACACACACACATATATATATTTATTATTATTCTATATTGTGAAAGAAGACATGAACTTGGTTGGTGTGAGAGATGAGGAAACAGAGAATAGGGTTAGATGGAGGAAGTTGATTTGCCTCAGTGACCCCTGAAAGTTGCAGCTGAAGGAAGAATATATATATATTTTATTTATTTATTTTTTCTTATTGATTGAACATATCTGTTACATATATTCAGAGCAAGGGTAGCAGTGTGGCGCAGTGGTTAGCTCTTCTACATGTCCAGGGTCACCCCTCCACCCTACCACCAATACCCTGAATTGCAGGTACAGCCAGTAGGTTGCATGAGAATAAATGAATATATGAATGAATGAATGTAGTACAAATGTCAAGATTTTTTTCAAATATATTTTTATCTATGTATTTGTATTAATATTTGTATTTTTAAAAAAGTGTGTTAAACTGGATTATCCTCATCTTACTGCTGGTGTGACACAAAGTGAGACAAAGAAAACAAGGAGTCCAATGCATCTTGGTGAAAATTTAGCTCTCTGGGGCCTCTGGGCACAACCTAATATATTGCCTCAACAATATTTTACTTGCCTTTTTTATCTTTTTTTTTTTTTTTTTTTTTTTTTTTTTTTCTTTTAGCTGCTCAACTTCTTTTGTTTTTCTCTTGGACCCGGAATATGTGAAGCAGAGTCTGCTTGTGCTGTTCAAACTGGTTTTGAGGATTTCTGTAGAAATGCTGCACTGATAATACAGAGTCCAGAAAAGTTCCTGTGCTGCTTGTTAAGCCTGGAAGATACAAATGTAGTGGAGCTTGCTGGATGGGAAGGAAAAGAAAAAAAATACATAAACATAACTGTTCACCTGCAATGTGCAGAAGCTTATTTGGCTAAGGGACAAAGTTACACATATCAGCATCTGCTCCCACAGATACCTGCATTTTCAAGCATCCTTACCCCTCATACCATATTGCAAGAATATTCAGTGTTGTATGAAAGAAAGAAACCCCCTCTTTTTTTTTTCTTCCACGTTTTGGTAGTTGCTCATAAAAAAATCACACAATGCCAACAATATATCTTTCAGTTTACTATTATATTTATATTGTTAAATACAAAATAACTTAGTTTAAGTCATATCTCTGCCCTGTACATTCTGCCCGTTCAAACACGTTAAACGCTCTCAAGAACATTTCAGCCTTCAAGGCAGATGGTAGTGTAGAATTCAAAAGGCATTTCAAGATTTAGCTATTTTATTTCATGTTTGAGTGGTCAATTAAATCTTAATTCAAGTCAGTTTCCTTACAATTTAAAGCTCTTCAAGAAATGTCTTAATAAAAATAAATACATCTGGATGATCACCTCTTACTTCACCTTTATTAATGAAGATGATAAATCATAGAAAGCAGAAATAATTGTTGCTGTGATTTTTTTTTTTTACTGAGAAAAAAGTTGTATCATCTCTTTTATTGCATCATTCATATTTTCAATCCACTACCAGTACATAAGGGGGTCATGGGTGTAGTATGTTGTCATAATGAGCATGCCCTAATAAACCGCACTACATGCATTAAGGGATTAATGGCATAGATTTAGACTGCGCAACCAAAGTCTTTTGATGAAGGCTGGGGACTCTGGCACATTTTGTCGGCTATGTTTTCCATCAATGCTTGATTTGCTCATAGAAATATTTCATAAATCCCCTGCCAAGAACACCCATCCCACTGAAAGAGTTATGGAGCATGGGAATAGATGGGAATAGGAACAAAACAAAAAATTTACAATGTAGCTGAACACAATTTTGATATATTAATATAAATATGTGTTGGCAAGCCAAAATAATGATATAAGGCACGTGTGATTATATATGTTTCTGTGTAGGTCTCTGATGTACCCAAATTGCTCTAACAAAAATGACAGTAGAGCCTGCCAAAATTCCTTGGTTCAATTTACAAAAACACTATAACCTAAAAAGCCACATAACAGGTTTTGGATCATGATATGAAGATGCCGGCGTATAGAAACACTTTTAAACCGATCAGTTTTGACAAGTGAAATGCACACACACTCACACACACACATATATATATCATCTATCATTATATAGATGCCATTTTTATGTTATACCTTGTTTTTCCCTTTTCGTTTGAAAGCCCTTTGCTGTTGCGTGTATGGGTTGTACCTACATGCAGCTGCAGAAATAAGGACTGCGCAGGCAAAATAAACATAATGGCTGTATAGGAGGTTAATGGGTCACTGGCAAATAGTGAGGCTGTTGGCTATTGTCAAAAGGGTGGGGTCACTAGTTGACAGGGAAGTTGATTGGACTCTTGAAAATTCACAAATAAGTAAGACAAGAAAACTAGACGGATAGTACATTGAATAGAGCATTCCCGGCTTCATTAGCTAACCAAGTGGGGGGGACAGGGAGATGAAAACAAGAATAAATACAGCAAGGCTGATGAGTCCTAGGGTGAAGGGGTGCATCTGGTGCGGGGAAGCCACACACAGACAGATAACAAGGTTCTGTCCCAAAACTCATACTGGCCATTAAGAAGATGGCAACTGGCTGCTTGTTATAATATCTGAACCATAAGAAACAAAGCGGCAGGTTGAGTCTAAGGCTCTGCTAGTACCACGTCTCCCGATATTAACTGTCTGATTTTTAAAACCATGCTCACATTTCTCCTAATTGCCTCAATCCCCTATTCTCTCTCAATCATGTGGTTATCTTAATCCAAACTGGTTCAGCCTCATGCACCTTATCTGTATCTTGTTCTTGTCCAGCCCTGTCTTGAACAACTGTTTTACAGCATAAGAAACATGTTTAACAGGTGGAAAGCTAGCTGAATGATTAGTTGTAGCATTTTAATAGGAAGCTGGAATGTTTTGATAAATGGGGCCATGCATTGTCATTATCCATCTATTATCTACCACTTATCTTGGAAAGGATGTATGTACAACAGGTCCAGGTGATTAAGGATGGAGAGGGAAATGTATTGACAGATACTAGATTTGTGATGGGAAGATGGAAAGAGTACTTTGAAGAGCTGATGAATGTGGAAAATAAAAGGGAGGCAAAGGTAGGAGAGGTGACTATTGTAGACCACAAAGTAGCAGAGATTAGTAAAAGTAAAGTGAGGAAGGCATTGAAGAGGATAAAGAATGAAAAGGCAGTTTGTCCTGATGAAATACCTGTGGAGGTGTGGAAGTGTCTAGGAGAGGCAGCGATAGAGTTTCTGACTCGATTATTCAACAGGATCTTAGGGAGTGAGAAGACGCCTGTTGAATGGAGAAGAAGTGTGATGGTGCCCATTTTTAAGAATAAGGGGGATGTGCAGAATTGCGGCAACTATGGAGGGATAAAGTTGATGAGCCATACAATGAAGTTTTGAGAAAGAGTAGTGGAAACTAGACTGAGAGCAGAAGTCAGTATTTGTGAGCAGCAGTATGGCTTCATGCCTAGAAAGAGCTCTACAGATGCAGTATTTGCTTTGAGAATGCTAATACAGAAATACAGAGAAGGCCAGAGGGAGCTGCATTTTTTTTTGTAGACCTCGAAAAAGCATATGACAGGGGGCCAAGAGGGGAGCTCTAGTATTATATGAGGAAGTCTGGAGTGGCAGAGAAGTATGTTAGACTGGTGCAGGACATGTATGCCAGCTGTGAGACAGTGGTGCAGTGCGCTGTAGGGGTAACAGAGAAGTTCAAGGTGGAGGTGGGACTCCATCAGGGATCAGCTCTGAGCCCCTTCTTGTTTGCAGTGGTGATGGACAGGCTGACAGGTGAGGTTAGACAGGAATCTCCATGGACCATGATGTTTCCATATTCATTGCAATCTGTAGTGAGAGCAGAAAACAGAGGAAAATCAAGAGAGGTGGAGGTATGCGCTAGAAAGGAGAGGAATGAAAGTCGCAGCAAGACAGAATATATGTGTGTGTGAATGAGAGGAACTCAGGTGGAATGGTGAGGCTACAGGAGTGGAGATCAAGAAGTTGGATGATTTCAGGTACTTGGGGCCAATAGTCCAGAGCAATGGAGAGTGTGAGAAAGATGTGAAGAGACGGGTTCAAGCAGGTTGGAATGAGTGGAGAAAATTGTCAGGAGTACTATGTTATAGAAGACTATCAGCCCGAATGAAAGGAAAGGTGTACAAGACAGTGGTGAGACCAGAGATGCTGTATGGACTAGTAACCATGACAATGACCAAAAGACAGGAGGCAGAGCTTGAGATTTCAGAGATGAAGATGTTGAGGTTCTTTTTGGGAGTGACCAGGATAGATAGGATTAGTCTGTCAAAGGAACAGCAAATGTTAGATGTTTCAGAGAGAAGGTCGGAGAAGCCAGACTGAGATGGTTGGGTCATGTACAACGGAGGGATACTGGATATATTGGTAGACGGCTGCTGGAATTGGAGCTGCCAGGCAGGTGGTCTCGAGGAAAACCAAAGAGAAGATTTATGGATGTAGTGAGAGAGGATATGAAGGTAGTTGGTGTGAGAGAGGAGGATACATAGAATAGGGTCAGATGGAGAGAGTTGATTTGCTGTGGCGACTCCTAAAGGGAAAAGCTGAAAGGAGAAGATGAAGAAGAAGAAGAAGAATCCTACACTTATGGTTCTGGGGATGCTCTAACCTGTCTCCATTATTGTTATTATTATTATTATTATAGTTGTTGTTGTTTATCATTGCTTTAGTTATTTGTTTTATTTATGTATTTATTTACTAATTTACTTATTTTGGCTCTGTATGTTTTGATGCAAAATACTGTATCACAGCAATGCTACTGTGTGGTAGGAAGAAAGGGCGTGCAGAATCTGAAGATCTTAACCAAGATGCAGAGTTCTGTTATTAACATTACCACTGATTCTCCACATTCAATAGCTTGTCAGGGCTTTGTGGCTACACGTTTATTAAATTTGTGTATTTTGAAAGCATATGATAAAAAAAAAGAAAATATGCTTTTCATTCAGTATTCTTTTTGTTTGCTGTGCCATCTCAGGTCTAAATTAAAGGGTTTAGTTTTTTTGTTTTTTTCCTTTTATTCCAGAAAAAAAAGGTTATGGCCTTTTATGTAATGACTTTAAAAAAAAATTGCCTGAAGCATGACATGGTTTGCTGACCCTTAAGATTTTTTCTCAAAAAGCACACTTTTGTGACAAGGAAGGAATGAGGCCTTCGGGGGCATAAATGCTCAAACAACAAAAGTAATGAGGGCCGAATCGGGACAGGCATGTTGTTTTCTCTGTTTGCACACAAACAAGACATAGTGCTGACCATGTTTTGCATCTATGTGCAGCAAATCATTTCACAAATAATATTGCTGATATTGGATGGAAAATGCATGTATCATAAACTTTCATCTGGTATCCACTGTGCGTATGATTGAAACCGTTTAAATTGGGGTGGAATACAAGAATGAATGAATGAATACTTTATTTATCCCCAAGGGGAAATTTGAGTGTTTCAGTAACAGTTGAGCTGGTGCAACAGACTGCTATCCTCCAACACCATCTAAGAGGAAAGAAAAGAGATCAAGGAGAAAGGAGAGGGGAAAAAACCCAGTCTCAAACTGAGCTCCTGTAGGTGGCACAGTTTGAGATTAGGAAAAAACACCTAAGCACATAGCAACATTATAAGACATTACAGATAAGACTTTACAACGGTACTCGAGACTTGCTTGTGTAGGAGGGTGTTTGGGTGGTGAAGGTGTCACAGCACAGACATCGAAGGCCCTGCACGCTGCCCAGCAAAGTTGGTCGTGCTGGCCTCCGTATGCTGCTCTGCGACGAGGGGGAAGGAGATTTTTATTTCTAAGAGTTTAGATTCTAATGATACCAAAAAACTTTTCACTTTCTTTTATATCACCTCCCCCAGAGTCCGGCATTGCTGTTTTCTCTCTGGCTAATGATTCATCTCTGTCGTGATCGTACAACTGCATGTAACAAAGTTACAGCAATGAAATGATACTGACATAAAAAGCAGATCCATTAATGGCACATGGGGTTACAGAGAACAAAGAGTAGAATTGGGAAGAAACACACTGTTTCGAACATTAGTTAGGACGCACCAATGGAAGTGTCCCTGTATCCGGGGCTGTCTAGTGGTTGCCCTGTCTCAGATTTTTGCAGGAGTTCATTGTCTGATTCCAGAAACTTGCTGTAGTAAAGGTAAAAGACAGGGGATAACGGTTCCAAGGAACGCACCAAATGCCAAAACCTAGATAATTTTAGAGGAACAGTCTTTTGTGTTTTACTCTTCATACTATACTGCAGTTATAGCATTTGCCGATCATTCACTGTACATCCAATTTTCAGAAATTATCTTCAGAGTTTTTGTGAGCTGTGGAATAAATGAAGGGCAGCTGGTATGTTTTGTGATTGAGCAAACACTTCACCTTGTTCCAGAGCTGCTTTCATGTCACAGCTTTTCTTTATTTAATTGCTTTTTCAGTGAATTGTGTCAATGGTCAGATGTGCAGTGCATTTTAATTACTATAATATACTGTGGTGATTATTTCTTGAGGACCAAATGCACATATTCCTATTCATGAATAACTGGATTTCCAAGTTCATGACAGTATAACTTGTGCAGATGTAAAAAAGTAACTATGGATGTTGCTCTTGCAAGTATATGGTTTAGCAAGCAAGACTAGTTTTTTTCCTTTTGGGGTTGTGGCTAGTCATTATAATATAATTATCTTGGTCAGATTTGTGCTGTCAATTTTAGTTTTGTTTCATCTGTGGCCTCAGTGCTCCGCTATTTGTTTCTTCCATGTGATGTTTTATGATTATAATGCAGGAATGAGGTAATATAAAGGCAGCCATGTATGTTGGTGCAAATCATCTACCCTCTTTGTCTCTCAGTGAGGGCTTTCGAAAAGACATGTCTGTGGAGGGACTTGGTGTTTTAATTTCAGCTCTTCTTTAAACTATCTACCTCCTTCCAGGTGATTTGTAGGAGCAAATTACCTGGCCTACCTGAGGAGGTGTGGTTTTAAAATGAGCTAAGAAGGCTGAGAGAAGTCATTTCCTGGCTGAGGCCCATGTCCTTGAAGGCAATGAGGAAAAAGCATATCATATGTAACAGGCTCATACATACTGTTATAAATGTTCAGTTATGCTAATAGATTCTTTATGCCTGTCATTCAAAAGGACATCAAATATCTATTGTAAACACATGTTCCTTTGCTGAAAGTGCTAAAAATTAAGTAAGACATTTGGGAAATTTCACCTGAAAATCATGCATCACAGCGAAACCTGATGAATGTAATGATGATACACAGGAAAGGAGTACAGAATCAGATCCCTGCAACATGAGTGCTTCTATTTATTTACTATTCTGCCAATGTAATAGAATACTCCATAGGTCAAACATGTTAAAATTTGATAACTTGGATCAATAAGCAAAGAAGTAGCATTGGGCAGGCAGACACATTACATATCCCATTTTTTACATTTTGCATGATTGCAGTCCGACAACAAATGGTAATGATCTATCAGCCTCCTCTCAGTAAGAATAACATTATAGTATCAGTGCAGTATAAACAGTATCATTTCAATGCTTAATAGGTGACTGTATAGGCACCCTTACTTATCCTCATTTATTTTATTTTTTCAATTTAGAGTATTCCGTTATGTAATTTTTTTACAAGAAAGAGGCATCTTCTTTTCTTCGACTTGTCTCGGTTTTTTTTTTGTATGTTTTTTGTGTTTTATTTTGTCTAACCTCCCAAAACAGCGAGGATTAGTCCATAATACCCAACATGAAAGTTAAAGACGACCCTGGAGTGAACTAAAGTGTCAACATAATGTTCACACTTTACAGAAACACAACAGCCTGTTGTTTCACAGCATGTGGTCTGACCTTATGCTTCCCAGGTGTCTTTGTAAGGGATTTTGCATAAGTTTATATTTATTCTCCTCTTTGCCAAATGAACAAATAAATGGTGCCTTTGTCCCTTTGAGCTCAGAGGGCGACTGTTATGCTCAACAAAATGTTACCTTTTTCAGCGAGACGGGTCACTAGACTTATCTTTTAATTTATTTGAAATATTTTGTAATCCAATTTCATAAACGCATAACCAATTCTCAAATTTCCCCAATCATAAATCATGTTTTTATGGGAAAAAAAAATCCTCTTTTTTTTTTTTTTGCAAGATAACCAAAAGTCCTCTGTCATTTCTGATATCTCATATTCTGAGTTTTCATAATTAAGATAAGCCTGATTTGGCCATCCCGCTTCTTGGGAAGAAATTTCCCACTCTGCAATTTTTTTTTGCCACCATCTTCTCTGGCTGGTACTGCTTGTTTCTCAGACATGTCAACTTCTCCCTCTTCTCTGTAATAATACCGCACTGCACACTGACCAATATAACCTTGAATATCCAGCACTATAATCATAATTGGGTAACAATACTGAATCAATGCATTGCATGCATGCAAAATTTAGAAGCATACATGATATACAGTCTGCTCAGCAGTCCTAAAGTCCACCAGATGATGTTTTTTGCAACATCTGGCAGATGAGAAGCCAGCTGTGGGTTCAGGCAACATGGATGGGAGTTAAATGTGTTTCATTTGCATATAGTATCCCTTGTAATGATACCAAATTGGCAAAGTTCTCTTTTGAACATTAACACCAAAAGTTCAGGTTCTATAACTCCAAAAGTAAGTCAACTTTGTGAAACATTCAAGAATATGCAGATGTAAGAGTCTTGAGGTTAAATAAAAGGACAAGTCCAATCCCCTGTGCTCTGTTTTGATGATCCATACCACAGTTGGCAGTAGATTAAGTCAAGGTGTGGCCAAATCCACTTCAGCTAATTTTTAGATGGAAAAAGAAAATCACCAAGCGAGCCTATGACCTTACTTTAAGTCATGGATTTGTTTGACAAAAAAGCAATAACCTAAGCAGGCAGTCATCCCTCATGCTCTTAGAGTCAGTTGGGTCAGCAGCACAGGTGCCTGGGCATACAGAAAAAGGGCAGTGCTTCTATTGGGAGGAATATATGAACATTTCCAATGAGGTTTTCCTTGAAGAATAAATAGTAAGAAGTCCAAAAAAAGAGGAAAAACAATTTAAAAGTGGCTAATCCATTTAAAAACAGTCTGATAAAAGAAACTTGAAATAAAAATACAGCTCTTGATATTGAAACTTAAAAAAATACCTGATTTGCCAGTATATTTGCCAGTCTGTGGTCGTCCCAAAAGATTGGCATGTTTTGCAAGCATGTGCATTTCTTTGGGTAATAACTGTTGAATATTATTCATTACATTGATATTTCTTTTTTTGTGTTACCGTGTTACATTGCCTGATGCTGGTCACTGGATACTCTGGGTCCTTCCTTACTAGTTTTGAGATTGCAGATTTGCTTTGAGATGCAAGAGAGTTTTGATGTGATGTTCACAGCAGAAGATGGTTGTTTCAGGGCTTAAAGTGCTGTTCACCTTCACTTTCTCATCCTTTTCACACATCAAATCTCCACCCTTTTTAGACTCTGTATTGCTTATCCTTGCTCTGAACTGAAATCAGATGAATCTTGATCCTTGCAGAAGCCAACTTCATATCAAAAATTAAATTTGATCATATTCTCTGTCACCAAATCATGCAGATTGACATTCAAGTAATAATGTTAATATTTTATTGGTTGCTTGAAATGTAACTGCTGATTAGAGCCGTCCCCACATTACAAACATTGAAATTTGATTAACAGTTACGTTAAATTAATTGGAAAAAATATGAAGATTGCAAATGTGGAATGTCTACTCTGACGGTCTTCACTCCATGGGTGTCTAGCAGAAGATAGGAGCATAGCGAAAAGATTAAATGGGAAAAGTAGGCTCATTAATCCATAAAGTAATGAATTATACAATGAAGACCATTTATAGATAAATTTAAGCCTAAATACTTCTTTACTGTTTCTTGCTTCTAACAGAAAGCAGCAATAGAATGCTATTCATTCACTCATCTTGTCACACTGTGGTGGTCAAAATGTACATTTAATTCAGAGGTCATTTTATATGAGCCAGATAGTTTATGATATATTGTAGTTTTTAAGTTTTGGAAAATAGGCAACCCCCCCACAAATGAGTGTATGTGGGGGTGGGTGATACAAAGGACTGTGTATAACTGAATGTAGGATGTTTTTTTTCACTATTATTATTCTATTTCTATCTCCCACACTGCACTTAGCAATGGGGGAACAAAAAGAATTGGGAGAAAATGGGAATAAAAGCATAAAACACTGAACTGGTTTGAGTTTGGTACCTTGAGTTGGTGCTGGTGGTGATAGAGCCATAATGGTAACAGCAGAAATGTGGCAAGCAAGTGAAGTACTTTAAAATGACAGAACACAGCAAGGCAACCCACATACTCTCCCTAATCAATGTCAAATGATGGAAATGCAGCCGATGCTGTTAGATGCTTCGATGCTTCGTTAAATGCATTAAATTCATATTAGATGACATTAACCTTGAATCAGACTGAATATGAAAGCACCCTTTAATTGTACCTTGAAAAAAAAAGTGTGTGTGCGTGTATGTATATATGTGTGTGTGTGTATATACGTATATATATATATATATATATACATACCTATATATATTAATCAGGCGTCAAAGGTGTCGTACTTGACAAATTCCATTCAGTCACTATCTCTTTTATAGGCAATGCAGGTATCTAAGGAAGTAAGTGTTGAACTCGGGTCAAGCATTAAGCATGCTCCCAGGCTTTACCCGTCACCCAAGAGAGAAACGTCAGGGACACAGACACACATCTCTCTCTCATTTATGCAACAAGACATGACACAGTGGGTGGAGGGGCTCTGAAACTGAAACAAGCTTTTTATCTGGCATCCATTGTTGACTTATCTGACCTTGCAGATGTCCTTGACCCACTAGCAAGCCCCTTAACCAGCCTCATTTACCAGCCTGCTTCCTTATATGGCTCTAGCTGCTTTGCATCAAGGCACAAAATGTGAAAGTGATTAGTTTGCAAAAATATGTTTCCTCATGTCGCTGATTTTAATGTTTTTGTTTTGATATTTATTTGAAACCGGTTTCGTTATACACTATTTGATTATTTTGTCTTTTATTTTTGTCAAAATCTTCTTGGCAACTAGACACAATTTTCTCCCCTTGAAGAGAAGAGGGGGTCCTTACAACTGAAGAAGCCTCGGAAACATCATCAACCATGACCTGAATGACTGAGAACCTCCACAGACATTTTTCTTTATTATTAGTAATTTTCACATTTAATTTCTGTATTAGGACAGCCAAGGTAGAAAATTCTATTGATGCAGCAAAGCCCTACTTACCTTTAGGGACAGTGTGAGGGTGGGGTTGTGTTCTGCTGTAATCTCATGCTCCAGTCAGTTTTATTAAAACTGGTCAATATGTGCAGAGGCGTGCATAGCATGTGTGGTTTCTCCCCACAGAACCCTGGATGCCAAAATCAGGGGGATGGGGTGAGATGGGGTGGGGGTAGAGGGGGGTTGGGGGGCAGCAGATGGTGTGGTGTGCAGGATTAGACTGGCATTGATGCATTTCAGGAGGCTGTGTTATTGTGAAGTAGCTGCTGGTATGAGTTATGTTCAGAGATCTTCTCTACACATTTTAACATTCCTGTTGTGGAAGACTACATTTACATTACTGTCTGTATGGCTTCGTGCAATGTTTCTCCAGCTCCTCTAGGGAAGGATATTCGGTGCAATTCATCATTTTTTTCCGTCTTGAAACAATCCAAAGCAGAAAGCTTCGACTTCTATATTCCTTTAATGTTTTATTCCTCCCTCTGGATTTAACCTGTGTATCATAAGTTTATGAATAAAACCCTGAATTACTGAATGATCATTGACCAAATATAGTTAGCATGAACCTGCAACAGCAGCACTGTAGATACTTCTTGTTTATATTACTGTTACCTAGAACTGCTACTGGAGTTCATCAATAAAATAGTTGCCACATAATTTTTTTTCAAAATATGAGGTGTGTGTATATATATGTGTGTGTGTGTCTGTGTGTGAGAGAGATGTCTTTTTTTATTTACTTTTTTTAGTCTAAAACACATTACAACAACTGTATTTTACTGGAGTAATTTAGGACAGGAACCTGCTCAAGGGCAAGAATACAAGTGCCTTGTTGGATTCATTTCCCTGGTGTTAAATCACTATTAGGTGATTGACCCTGCACAATATCCCCCACTGACACGGTAGAGAAGAGACTTTAATCATATTCAAGAGAAAATTGTGTAAGGAAATAATGGGATGCTCCAGTGGCAAGGGGAGCTCAAAGTCAAGGGGAGCCTAAAACAAATGTCAGATTCACAAATATGGCATGTGAGATGTTATGGGACATCCATTCCTCTGTGGGGTTTAATTATATTGCAATACTACAACATTAATGCATTCTACAACACCACGACTCTAGATTTCAAGCGTGCATGTATGTAAACTCATAAGACAAGCAGCATGATGGGTTGGTCAAACGTGTGCTGGACTGAATTTAACCAGTAGATGGCAACAGATACACTAAATGTGTTCAAAATCATTCTGATGGGGGAGCATTGTAGCACATGAGTTTACCAAAAGAGGGAAGCAGAGTTAAACTTTACTACTCATTGTGGGTTCTAAATTGTGCTGTTTGTTTTTTGTCCTATGAAATATATACAGCAACATTTTATTAACCCTCATATTATGTTAAGGGTCAATTTGACCCATTTCACCCATTGACCCAATGGGTCAAATTGATCCATAACATAATATGAGGGTTAATGAAGTATACCAGAACGAAGGTAGTTATCTAACAATAATATTGTTCGGTAAGAATTATCATATGTATTTGTGTGTGTGAATGTGTGTGCATGACTGTTAGTCGTGGTGTTGTGATGGTGCTGGAGCCAATCTCAGCTGTCACTGGCCGGGAGGTGCGGTTCAGCCTGGACCAGTTAACAGATGATTGCAGGGCCGCGCATAGAGTGACGGTGGTTCGCGCCTCAGCACTCACACACACATGAAGGACCCTGGTTCAATTCCGACCAGGGGACCTTTCTGTGTGGAATTTGCAAGTTCTCCCCATATCTGCGTGGGTTTCCTTTGGGTTCTCCGGTTTCCTCCCACAGTCCAAAAACATGCAGGTTCATTGGTAAAACGGCCCCGAATGAATGAATGAATGAATGAATGAATGAATGAATGGTTGTTTGTCTATATATGTGGCCCGGCGATTGATTGGCGACCAGTCCAGGGTGTACCTCATCTCTCGGCCGATGACGGCTGGGAGAGGCTGTTATGAAAGAAATTAAGTAATTCATTTGCATTTTATTGTATGACATGAGTATTTGATCACCTAACAACCAGTAAGAATGGCAGCTTTCACAGACCTATTAGTTCTTCTTTAAGAATCCCTCCTGTTCTCCACTCATTACCTGTATTAACTGCACCAGTTTGAACTCCCGTCGCCCATCCCAGCACAGGACCTACAGGGCAACAGGCAAGCAGCCTGGTGAGAAGGCAACGACTGTTGGCACAATTATTAGAAAACAAAAGAAGTTCAAGATGATGGTCAATCCCCCTCGGTCCCTCTGGGCATCAATGATCATAAGGAAGGTGAGGGATCAGCCCAGAACTACTCTGCTGGGTCCACAGTCTCAAAGAAAACCATTGGATTAAAATCCTGCAGCGCACACAAGGTCCCCCTGCTCAAGCCAGCACATGTCCAGGCCTGCCTGAAGTTTGCTAATGACCATCTGGATGATCCAGAGGAGGAATGGAAGAAGGTTATGTGGTCTGATGAGACAAAAATAGATCTTTTTGGTCTGAATTCCACTCTGCATGTTTGGAGGAAGAAGAAGGATGTGTGCAACCCCAGGAACACCATCCCAACCGTGAAGCATGGAGGTGGAAACATAATTCTTTGGGAATGCTTTACTGGAAAGGGGACAGGACGATTGCATCGTATTGAGGGGAGGATGGATGGGGCCATGTTTTGCAAGATCCCGGCCAACAACCTCCTTCCCTCAAATAGAGCCTTGAAGATGGGTCGTGGCTGGGTCTTCCAGAATGACAACGGCCCAAAACAAACAGCCAGGGCAACTAAAGAGTAGCTCTGTAAGCAGCATCTCAAGGTCCTGGAGTGGCCCAGCCAGCCCCCAGACCTGAACCCATAGAAAATCTTTGGAGGGAGCTGAAAGTCCATATTGCCCAGCGACTGCCCCAAAATCTGAAGGATCTGGAGAAGATCTGTATGAAGGAGCGGGCCAAAATCCCTGCTGCAGTGTGTGCAAACCTGGTCAAGAACTACAGTAAACGTCTGAGCTCTGTAATTACCGACAAAGGTTTTTATAACAAATACTAAGTTCTGTTTTCCAGATGTATCGAATACCTCTGTCATGCAATAAAAGGAAAATGAATTCCTTAAAACATATACACAAAAAAATACACAATGTATCATTCTGAATTTTTGTCACTCACAGTTGAGGAGTACCTATGATAGACAATTACAGACCTCAACATGTTTTCGAGTGGAAAAAACTGAAAAAGCAGTCCATCAAATAATTGTTCCTCCCACTGTATACATATTGTAATGTTTCAGTGAAGATGTCTACACCGAGGCTTTCACTCCAAATGTCGTTGCTTTATTCCCAACGACTTCTCTTGATATAACCGTACTAGACTCTGCGCTCTACATCACTACCTCTACATTCTCCCACCTTCCTGCTCCAACAACTGCCAATCATCACCCCCTGTACTGTCTCCACCAATCACCAGACCACATCCTATTTGACAAACCTGCAGACTAGTGATCAGTGAAGGGTGGAGAGTGACATGTCAACAACCTATAGCTTCTGTTTCTGGGTTGCTACAATATATATATATATTGAAGCGTTCCACCAAGCATGTTCAGCAGTTACGAGTGGTTGGTAAACAAAATCTTCTTTTATTCTAGAAATTACACACACACAGACACACACACGTATATGTGTTTGTGTCACGTGTGTGTGTGTGTGTGTGTGTGTGTGTGTGTGTGTGTGTGTGTGTGTGTGTGTGTGTGTGTGTGTGTGTGTGTGTATATATATATATATATATATATATATATATATAGATGTGTGTGTGTGTGTGTGTGTGTCCTCAAAACTCAGCATACCCATTGTTGTATAATTATCCCCGATATTGTGTTGTGACATTTAATCAAGTATTGAAAAAGTCACAACACATGGCCAGAATAGAAAATTGTTTATCCTGTGCCCATATTGGTACTGAATGCAGAATCCAAATTCATTGGCAAATTAAAAAAAATCAAGCTTTCAATAAATCATTCAGGATGCATTCAGTTTCAATGTGAAAAGTAGTTTTGATCAGCATCCTACTATAAGGAGTATAACTGCCACATTTTGTGATAAATATTCATTGTGTTTACTGAAGTGGGAAATAAGTAGACATAAACAGAGTGGGGGTGCCTATATGGAGACAGGAGTGGAGGGGCGCACCTCATCAGAGCTTCATGTGAGCACAAGAAGACGAGACAGAAACTCAATTACTTGGAAATGGAAGTCTCCTGTCGTGTTTCAGTGAACGTGTGTGTGTGCATGTGAATATGTGTGATCTTGTAGGGGAGGGTGCTGCGACAACTCAGAGATGATACCATCAAAGTCCTCCTTTATTTTGCCTGATGAGGAAGGTACGCTGCATCTCCACAGCTGCCTGGGGCCGTGGTGATGTCATCTGGCTGTCACAGACAATGACAGAAAGGCTTCCTGCTGGCGATACCTGGGCATGAATGAATGAGCGAAAGGATGGATGGATTGAAACCCCTCTGGTGGATTGATGAGGTCTAATGATAAAGCTGGTCCAGGATAATGGACAGGTACATTCGCATTTTCCTGGGTACCTGTGGCCCGAGCTGGTCTGCGATAGGTTCGGCACTAACAATAAGTTCTACCCCCCATTTGGTGAGCCGCAATTGCATTTCATTACAACTGCATTAATTCTGTTATGAATTCACATTCCAATATCAGTTGTTCATGTGTCTGGGGATTAGTGCAGTGCTTGTGTTTCTCATCGCTGATGCTCCACCCTTGATACACAGAGACACAAAAGAGCTCAAAGACAAAAAAGCAACAACTTCTACTGTGTATTTTTGGAGGCTCATGCAAATCAAGCCAAGCTAAGTGTGTGTGCCTGTGTCTTGGGAGGACTTTGCAGCAAACACAGATTTGTGAGGACTTTGTTGGGTCGACAGATTTATCAGTAGGCTCTTTTGTGGCCATCCCCAGCCCCCAGCACCTTTTGGCTCTTGCGAAGTGAATGGAGACAAATGCTTGCAGTCCGTCCAGATAACACCCCCTATGAGATCTACAAAAGCTGTATTAAAGCATTTAAATGGACTCTGGAGTCATGAAGTTTCATACTGATGACAAGTCATTGATGTAGGAATTGTTAACTAACCTTTGCCCGTTCAAGCAAACTGCTTGAAAGACATTCATCAATACTTGTGAGATTGATTCTTTGGGATTGGGGAGGATTAAAAAAGGAAAAAATCAACCATACAGTGTTGCCAGACAACGCTTAATTGGATGCAACCAGATTTTAACTGACTTCATGAGTTCCATGTAGCCTCCATCTCCATGGTAACAAAAGTAGACCTCTCTTTTTAAAGTAATCAAAAAGGATATCTATCTATGTAGATAGATGGGTTGGTAGATAGATGTCTGTGTACACTGTACACATATTATTTTTATTATTTTTATTTTGTATGTTTTTAATATATTTTATAAACCTATTATTCTTTATCCTCTAATCCCTCATGAGTTCAGGACATTTCATTGCAGTACTACAGAAATAATTAATAAATGCAATAGATTATTAGGGAATCATATCAATAACATGTATGATTATTAACGAGCACAAGGTAAGACAGTCAAAATATTAATGTCAAGGAAATTACCGTTAAAAAAAAAAAAAAAGATAGGTGATGTGTTTGGCCTGTCACTGTAGTCCACCTCCTCCTAACAACAATGTAACCCTCTCTGTCTGGTCTCTGTCAAAGTGACGTCAAACAGTCCCAGATTAACCCTGCTTCTGGCCCCTCTGTGATCCCCTTTCTCTGTGTAACATGCTGACCCATCAGTGGTTTAGATCATGTATCTGCATTAGGCAAGTAACAAGATCTTGGATGTCTTGTGCAACTGCACAGACAGGAAACAGCCAATTCAAGAGCCTGTTGCAAAATGAACTTGAGTGTTGCAGACATCACCTCCTCCAAACAAAGCTTAAGTGTTTAGAACAGACACCTGATTTCCTCTGTGTGCTATAGACAGAGGACAATATGTGTAATATGTCAATTTTATATTAACATTATGATGCAGCAATGTACTACATAAAATCATAATAATCATTTTTATAATAATAAAAAGAGGTTTAAGGGACAGACTGGAAAGAATCATCATCACTGAATGAATTTGCTAAAACAATAAAATAAAAATAAATCCCAAAAAACGATGAAAATCGCTACACTTCAGACATGGATTGCAAATTCCGCATTTTACACGTAAACACTCAAAATAGGGCATTTGCAAGGACCTTGAGCATCACAACCAGTGAGCATAACAACCTGAATTAAAATGTGTTCGGATGACGACTGTCTGAGGCTGTGTGTCCCACACACACCATGTTAAATATTGAGTGAAAAGCCCAGCGGATACATAGAAACATATACTGTAATAGTCGCTTGCTATTGCAAAAATAGACCGGGCTTCTTTTTCCTTTAGATCTCATCTCTGCTATCCAGTAAATTGCATTGTGGGACCACTCAGAACAAAATGGTAAGTCTAACGACATTAGTTGTAACACTGAATTTTGTTTTCATTAAAGAACAAAGAGCTTTGCATGTGAATTTCCAGACTGCTGTTAAATCATTCAGAAGACCTGTCTTTAATTTCCTCTTAAAAAAAACAGTCACGCATGTGTTGTGGATAGCTATTTGTTTCAAAATGTGTTCATCCTGTTTAGACTCTGTTCTATTTGGAAGTCATGCAGCATATATGGGACAGAAAACAGAAAGTTCCCATAGGATGTGTATTCTTAACCTGCAGAGCTATATGTTTTAGCTTAAGTCTGATGTTGTAAACATGCAACATCTCATTATTCTAAACTTTTGTTGAGTGCTTGCATATTTCATATTTTGATATTTTCAGCTTTGGGAAATTGTAAGATTTTGCAAACATTTTTTTAAGAATTTTAAACATTATAGATTACTTGTATTAATTGCCATTGTTTGGGCTTAATTACCACCAGGGCCAAAATCTTGACTATTGATCTAACTTCATTGATTTTTTTTTTTTTTTTTTTTTCTTGGTATACTCCTTTAAAACCACTCCTCTAGTTATTATCAATCGATTCCTTCTGTTCCCTCAAGGACAATATTCTTCCCATTACCAGGCACATTACTTGCTCCTCATAATAAGGCTCATGACGACTCTTAATTGAAAGAGACAAAATAACACCCCTGTTATCCCATGAGCCCAATTCCATTACCTTCATATGCCATCACCCACATCCCTACCCTACCTGAGAGTGCAAGGTGTCCGAATGGCGGCTCATTCATTTATTAAAACCGCACCTAAGAATGATCTCCCAGCCTGCAGGCTGGTCAGTGCATGAGATGTATAATAATGCTGCTGTATGACATCTTCCTTATCAGCTGGTTGAGACTGTTGTTGCTCTTCAGCACGCATTTACACACATAATAAACAAACATACATCCAGTGTCGTGCATAATCGTGGGCTCTAATGTAACCGTACATGTCGCCCCCTAAGCCTGTATATAACCAGGGAAACAATTATACGCATGATCACGCAGCCATTGTGTTGTATTCAACCATATAGAAATTCAATTATCTGATGGTAAATTCCTTCATGGGAAAAAGTAGTGATTCGAGCATATCTTTTCTTGCTGCACTGATTCACTTTCAAAAGCAAGCATGGTCAATTACATTTTATGTTTCAAAAAGAAAATATGCTCTGAGTGTAAAATATATTATGAACATGGATGTCTTTTTCTTGGTGGTTTAAATGGATGTTTGATAACCTACAAATTCAGCTTACACTGCCAAGGTTTGCCTTTTGGATCATAACAGTACTCATCCTGTGTTACAGTTATTCATGGTTTTCATGGTGGCTTCAAAAGGCTTTGCAGCAACACATACATTTTCTCATACACACTCTTAACACCAGTTCATATCTGATAATGTACTTCATCCTGTCTAATGGGTTTGTTTATATTATTTTCTGATGAAAATGAAGGGCACTTATTTATCTTGAAGTGACTGACAGCCATTTTGAGTCTACCATCTGAGTTTTTATTCCTGTGATATGTGGATTGCTATGGAAACAGCATGTATTCTGTGAGCCCATCCCTTCAGTCCTTGTGCAGACACCACAGAGCCTCCCAGCCTTTATTAAGAGTGAGGATCCTCCCTTTTTTTCCATCCTATCGGTAAATTATTTCGCAAAGGCATTTGCAAAGCATCGTTTCTGGAGAAGGCACCAAGGCCCTCCCCCATCCAGCAGCTTTTATTAATTACATAGCGCATCTATAACCGTGCCTCAAGCGCTTCCTGCGTGATGCAGGAACATGCTGCAAGGCTTCTCATCTGGAGCCACAGGGAAGCTACAGATGTTAATCACATACTCTTAACACAAAAAAAAAAAAATGGGGAGAAATCTTTTGATTTCTCTTCCTCTCCTTCCCAGGGAAGAAGTGAGCCACTGGAGGTCTTTACAGAACACCATTAGTCAATAAATCAAAGCAAAGATTTTTTCTTTGCCCATGATAGAATTTGGCAGTGGAGCCTTCAGTATAAATGACAGCCCATATTGCTGAGAATCTTCATGAGTACTCTACCTGAGGAAAATGGGAACAATTAATGTTTTCATTTGAATTTTGAACTCGGCGATTGATAAAGCTGATGGTTAGACGCAACATTTTCCAGTTGAGTTATCTTTCAGCATCCTCAACTTGTGGTTGGATATTGGTGGTGTGAGCAAAAATGACTTTTTCCACTAGTTGTCAGGTCAAAGTAACTGCTCTCTCACACTGTTATATTATACAAATCACATTGTCAGAATGAAAGACTACCTTGTCCCCAATGGACAAGTCCACTGGTACAACTGCAGCTTTTTTATGCTACAGCAAGAAGAATTATAATTCTTGAATTCTACATGGACTCACTGTTGGCTCAGGGGATTTAAGTAAATAGTATTGCAAGTCAGCGTTGGCCTTGATTGATGAGGGTAGACCAGTTATTATACAAGTGTTGTATGTTGTTGAGGGAGGATGTAGGTAGCTCATATTCAGTTGAACAAACCCTTGCAGGCAAACAAGAATCTGGAACAATTGCCAAACCAGAGTTGATCATGGTCCAAGTATACATGGTGATCTGGTGGTCAACAACCCATCCAGCCCCTGGAAGGAGAAAGTCTCATTTTCCCAGTATTATTACAGCTATTAGCCTTACTATAGCTGATACAAACCTGATACATCAGCCAAGACATTATACAGTATAGGATGGGCTTGAGATCATGAGATGTACACACACACACACACACATATAAAGTACCAGATAAATCCAGGTGTAAGGATATATTTTTTTTTTGTCATGGCTTCTTTTATTTATTCATTTTTTACATCTGGCAAAACATTTATAGATATTTTGACTTGATTCAGCATAGAAAAAGCACAGCTGTAACACTGAAATTTAAATTGGAATTCATGTCAGAGATGGAGCCTGCAAATTGTCAGTCTAGTAGCTTTTCATATACCTTTTGAATTGTGTAGTAATTATCATATTCATCCTCTGCAGTCTTTTTCTTTCAAATGTCACAATGCTATGTCATGAAAGGCAAAATGCAGATGTTGCTAATAAAAATAATTGATAACCTCTATGCAAATCTTCAACTTTCCATGACAGCATGCTATCCTGTTCTTGAGCTTCTTGCCTGCCCACATTTCCAACTGATCTTCTGGACAAACAATATATCCTATTAATTATTTTCTGCACATCAACGAACTCTAACTTTTCCTGTCATTGTCCCAATATTCAGTGTCCCTATACTCAATCCCAGACTCTTACCTGTGCTCTTCTCTCTCTGCAAAGAAACACACCTTTCTCCTTCCACCCACAGTGGCCTAATTTCCACTGTTGCCCTGTAGATTATCAACACCAATGTCAGTTGTTGTTAACCTTGTTAACCTTGACCAAATTGCTGTGTATGTAGCAATTGCCCGGAGGGGTAAAATAATTTTTTTTTTTCATTGAATGAAATGCCGGTTATTTTCTGTTCGTCTCACATATTTAGTTTTGGCAGAAGTTTTACGCTGCATGCCCTTCCTGGTGCAAACCTTTGCATTTATCTGAGGGACCCGCACAAGGAGCCAAGGGTTTATTCACTACCGTCAGATATAGACCATCTCCTTTATTTATATCAGGAAATACAAGAACTTTAAAACATGAATATTGATCATCTTCATGTAGATTTGCAATATTTGTATGGTAATTTAAGGTTTGTCCATGCATTCTTTTCCAAATTAGCATGCTTGCTTAAGCCTGTAAGCATATGTAAAAAAAAAAAACTGTTCATGCAGAGAAACCATTGAGGAAAAAATAAATTCAGAAAAACATCTGATGTTTTTTTTTTCTCTCTCATTGGTATCAATTATCAAGTATTTTATATATATATATATATATATATATATATATATTGTATCCTGTGTTCTGGGACCATAATTCGGTAGAATCAATTAGCAGAGGCATATTTGAATGTCAGTATGCGGATGGGGGTGTGATTCTGAAGAGTGTTAGGATGCTTTTGACACCTACTTAATGAGGGATGGTGTTACTATATTTAACCTTTCATTTGCCATTCCTGGCAAGAAAAGGATTTGGTCTTAAGTGCAAAGTTCAACATCAGCTGTTGCTTAATAAAAAAAAATAAAAAAAATTCAGGAAAATGTATCAACATGTGAAATGTCATTATGAAGCATAAACGTATGCTTAAACCAATTGACTTGAGTGTTACAAATTGGGATAGACATTGTCTATTGTGAGTATAAGTGACTGGTTTGAGTTTTGATTCACACGAATAAGACATTTCACTGTGTTTTCATGGTCATTTGGCTAAACATCTTAATTTTTGATGAAAGCCTATAAGCTGCCTGGTATAGCCAGAAAGGCATCTCCCAGCCTGCATATTTACTTCCAGCTCATTTATTCTCATTATGCAGCCCTGCAGACTTCAATAAAGGGATTTCTGCCCCACAGTGATGTTCTATGATACAGAAGGTGAGAGAGCGAGAGGGAGAGACGGAGTAAGCATCAGAAAACAAGACGGAAGCACAGCAATAGGGGGAGCGTTCATTCATGCTCTGTGTGTGAACTTTGACATCTTTGACAGAGGTACCCTCTGTTTTCAGGCCCTTGTTCACGACACCAGCTCATTCTTTCCCCCTCTCTCAGTCTCCATTGGAAATATCGCATTCACTGGCACCTAATGAGGGCTTGCCTTGTCAAGGAGCTCTTTCAATTTCATATCTTGGGTTTCCTTCCCTGCTGTAATTTTAGTCCAGTTGTGTGACAACATGTCACATGCAAGATGTATCAAAAAATGTATCCTTCGCAGACAGATATATCTAATAATATCAAGTTTACATCCCATATCTAATTGTATTTATTTAGATTAAGAAAAGCCCTACTGAATTTTATAAAATGCCTATATACTATATTTATTCATTCTATTATCTTTATAATTATCAATATGAGGTCAAATCCAAGTGATACTAATAAATAATGCAGTGTTGTTGCAATTTCTATTAAAAATATATGTAAAGTAAAACAATGCATGTGGGCCCCCTTGCATTTTGGATTTAATGAAAAGAATACTTTTCTACTTGCTATTAATCACAAAAGTAAATAAAACTATTTGAGTCAATAAATTAACGTGACTTTAACGTGAATTTGTAATTTTTCTACTTTGGAACAATATTTAATTTATCACTGATCCCTTCTGTTTGTTTTTTGGCTCCATGAATCTATAAGGATGGTATTGTAAACTGAGACATGCACCTTAACCCACTGTATAAAATTAAACACTTTGAGATGAGAAAGTCTGCCGAAAGAAGGAAACAGAAGTTCCACAAAATTTAATTTGGTTCAATAATAGCACTCACAATGGCATGGATCACTTCACAAAGGTGTCTTGTTACATTTATTGCCCAGTCAAGCCCTTGAGTAATCCATTCACAGTGATTATGATACCCTTAATTAAGTTATTTGGATTCAAGTCAATCTGTTCATTTCCTTTCTTTGTGTAAAAGAGAAACCTTTGCTTCCCCGCTACAGTGCCAGTTGGATAAAGACATGGGCACAATAGAGAGGGCAGTGATACAATTTTGAGTTCTGTTGTTGTGTTGTGCATGACTCCTACCTTTTGCTAGAGAAAGAGTGGTCATGCTTTTTGCGTATATGAATTTATATATAAATGTGTGCGTGTCTAGCTAAGTCACCTATATTCATTTGTGATTTATTTTGGCTTATTGTAGACTTTGAAATCGTGCAGAATCTCATGGCAATTTGGGCAGGCAAAGTTAAAGGTGACTTTATCCGAACCTTCCTAGTTTCAGCAGTGCAGCTGAGACTGACCTTTGGTTAATGCACAAAACTCCAGTCCAATAGGCAATCAATGAAAAAATATCCAGATATCATAAAGGAGTTAATTTGCATTTTCTTTTCAAATAAAAAACATACATGACTGTTAAGTGATAATGACTGTTAATGAAAAGGAGTAGAAGCACTATATGTCATTTCTAAAGAAATACCCTCAGCAAAGAGACTTGATTTGTAGGCTTCGGGTGAAACACACAAGCGCCACTGAGTCAGAGATGGCACTAAAGTGAGCCTCTAAACATTATGAGAATGGTGATAAAATCTCCTCACCTCATCATTTCTAGTTTAGAGACCTACTCCGTTCCCGTCTAGGGTTTATTGCGTAAATTGATTACTCACTGACCTTTACTGTAAGCTCCTCTGATGCAAAGAGTTCTTAATGATCAGATGCTGTCAGAGACAATGAAATCACAGATACCTATATTGCTTGCCACTCTATGCTTGCAGACTTTGAGAACAAAAGCCTGAACTCTATTTATATACAAGAGGATTTCACAACAAAGTGAACTCTGTTTAAACAATTTAATGAAACAGCCACACAGTTGCCGGCTTGTGAGACTTACATTGTTTGATTGTGTCAAGAGCAGTAAATTTTTTTTTTATTGTTTCAATCTTACTTATCATTTGCATTTGATCAAAGTATGAAAAGCACAGAAAGATATTAATCACCAACCCAGTGACATGAAACTAGACTTTACAAGAAATAACTGTTGCTGTTGCCTTGAAGTGGACAAAAAAGCCAGATCAAATTTGCATTTCTAAAGGAACTGAATAAAAAGCAAGACATCCATTGTTTTTTAAACAGAGGACAAATGCCTGCTGCTTTGACAATTCATCAATTTTTATGTTCTACAAATTGTATTATTCATCAGTGAAGTACAATTCACTGCCCCATCTCTGAGATAAAAATTAGAGGCTACAGGTTAATACATGAGACAATGTGTTTATAAACATTTTTTTAACAAAGTTGTAAAAAAAAAAAAGTCACATTTAAGGACTAAAATTGACAATTTTTCTATGGTAACTTCTAAATGACTGAAATCTACAACAATATTACTCCTTAACTGACTCCAACATTTTTTTTTTTTGCAACCAAGGACTCCACAAACACACACACATATATAAGTATTTCAGTGTGTCATATGCAAAGCATGTCATTAATTTTGATGTATTCATTTCTGACAGCACTGGCGCGTGACACAAATGTTCTCTATGCTGGTATCTGGTTGCATGTAGATTGTGTCTCTGATATGACAACCTCTGTCACGAGCCAAATAATCGATAAATAACCAGATTTAATATTTACCTTATTGGTCCTTTGAGTTGTTCAGTTAACTTACAAAATCTGACCTCTTCCAATTCTTCAAAACTGTCACATCAGGGAACTTAATGGCCTTGAATGCTGTTGTTTTGTTAATCCGGTGTTAGCAATTAGCAGAACTTGATTATGAAATTGCACCTAAAATATAACAGCTGATGTAAAGTGCAGCGGGTTTTAACTAATTTCTCCTCAGTATCATGACTTCTGAACAACTCTGGTGTGACGTTTAAACGCACCTAGGGAAATTCCCATGTGAGATTATTTCCCAAGATCTGGTATTTGCAGGTTTGTGTTTAATTTCTATATTTATTTATGAACTGAAAGAGCAGAATGGAGAAATTAAAGATTAAACTTTCAGAAAGACATGTTAAATATCACCCCTCATTATCTATACAATACTCTGGTCCCACTGAGCAAGCGGCAGAATGAGAATCAGCAGAAAAATAGCTCTTAGGTAGGATCCGAAAGTGGCCATAAATGAAACATGGGTGTCTTCAGTCGCTGTGTGGATTAATATGTCAAGATAAAGTTTACACATATCAGCCGTATGACATTGACTACAACTTTCATCACTCGAAGAAAAAGTTGTGTTCGTTTTGCGATGATGAAACTAGGATCGTCATCGCCATACTTCAAACTCATAATTATCTTTGCTCAATATCTAAATGCAGAATACCAGATACCAACACCGCATCTGCAATATTTTCCATGTGTGCATCCATCCATCTATTAATTCATCCATCCCTCCATCTATCAATCAATTAATTCATTTATCCATCTATCTATTCCCATTCTACGACTCATCCCATAAAGACCTGCTACTGCCTGGGCATGGGAATAATGTCACTGTCACTGTTTGGGAGGGGGTGCGCCCTTAACCCGGTCACAACGTGGGGAAGTTGCGCACGGATCTCCGGCGTTGCCATGGTTTTTTTGTCTCCTTCAGCCCATTGACTGCTAAAGGGCCCCTCCTTTTCTCTGAGCCGTTCTTTGTAGTAGTGTGGAGGTGGTGGTAGTGCTGCTGAAGGAGGAGGAGGAGGAGGGGGAGGAAGAAGAGGAAACGGAGGAGGAGAGGAAGAAAGTGCTATTACTTTTTTTTTTTTTTCCCCCAACCGGAGGCGGGCGGGTGTGATCGCAGCAGCAGCAGGAGCAGCAGCAGCAGCAGCAGCAGCAGCATCCACGGGAGGGGAAGAGACTCTCCACGCAGACCAACGGCGAAGCGGAGTTACACCTCCTTCCTCTTCAAAAGCAAGACAAATTCCAACTTTTCTCCACAACCGGCACGGCATGAGTTGCGCCTGAGGGTGAGTTTCTGCAATCCCTGCAAACACAACACCGAGGGAGAAATCTGCCCATAAATCCTGTTCTCTCCCTGTCAAGTTTGTTGTTTTGCGCTTGTCGCGTTTTCAGCTTGAGGTGCGTGATCTCAGTCGGCACCTGTGTGGAGTGAAAGCAAGATGTGCTTTTTGTTGGAGGTGTTAGTTTCATGGTTTTGTGAATTGTATTTTATTATGCTTCATTTTTAATGAATGGCTGATCAGCTTGTAAAGCCTCCTCTTGTGTTAGAGCATATTAAACTAAGCACCTCAAACCAAATTAACCAGGTATTGTCAGGAATATTTCAAATGGTTTCATGAATCAAAGTCTGCCTGAATAGTGAGATCATTTTTGTCAATTTTTATGACTGTTTAATGCCTCATGAGTGTCATGGAGGATTACAATAAGCTCTGACGCTTCTTAAAACAACACACTATCCCAGAACACAGTTATGACAACCGCTTCTACCTCTTACTACGCTGGACAATCGACCAAAGAACTGAATAATAACTTCACTGAGTCTGCTGACAAACACAATATATTCCTGCCTTGAGTTGAAGGTGTTAGTTTTTGCTCAGAGATAAATACAGACTTATCAGTAAACCCTGCTGCACAACAATTTTATCTGCAGATGTTAATATAGGAGGGGTGTGTAGGCTGTTTAAGCTGGAACTGGGGAAAAGTAACTGGTTGCATGTGTTTCTACAAAGTCTAATAAACACTGCTCTACTAAAGAGATTTCATTTTGATTTGATCCTCATGCTTGTTTTTAGAGCGAATAGATAACAGTTGTTTTAAAGAAAAAGAGGAGATAAAAAGAATAAACTGAAAAAAGTTTCCCCGTCCCAGCCATAAGGAAATTGTTCTCCATGCGGCTCAGTTGCAAAACTGCAGAGGCATGTCTGGAGGTGACTGATGAGATCCCAGCTAGTGTGATTAAAATTGTATTAAAGTGACGATTCAGAGGACTTATTTTATAGTTGTTACTTGGAGTTTTATAAATTGATTGGGGCTGTGGAATGAAGAGTTACTCAGTTACTGTGCATTGGGGATTTCTGCCAGAGGTTTTTGTTGAATTTATTCACCAGATGCATTGTATGCAACAAACCTAGTGATTCCCTTAGTATGAATATTTACACAGTATGCAAATTTATCACACTACACCGAAGCGCTATAAATTCCAATGCTGATTTCATTACAGCTGTAGTGTAGAATCCCTGGGAGTGAAGAGATAATTCATACTTAATCAATTATTTGGTGCCTTTCGATGCACCTTCTCTATTGTGCAGCATGGCGTAAGTTGTTGTTTGCATCTTTTATGACACCTTTCTAAAAAAAAAAAAAGAAATCTATGTAATTAATGAACTCCCACTGCTTTCTCTTGGACATTTTTGAAGCTCATTTATAAACTCCAGTGCCGCTCAGACTGTCCTTAAACATGAAGCCCCTTCTGAAGGTCGGACTACCATTAATACATTTAATTTTCTCAAGTTTTCCTTCAAGAGGTACAGATTCCATATAGGTTGAACCCCATTAATCTTGCGTTTGACACATATGGACTACGATTAACACACACCGGGTAAGGCAACTTACCCAGTGTGTGATAATTGTAGTCTATATGTGTTAATTTCTAGGCTAAAGACAAGGGAGCCTAATAGTACTTGTCATCACTCATGGTCCCCAGCCTTTCTGTATTCAGGGCAGTGGTGCTTTGTGTCCAGAAGTAGGTCGAATGCTTCTCACCAAACAATTTGAGTAAGAGCCAATAATTGGACAAGCAAAGTGTCGACCATCTCCCAGCGGTCCATGTCAGCCAGCACTCTCGCCACTTAATATGCAGCTCCAACCTGATGCATTTCATGGGCCTTCTTCATCCTTTTAATCGTTGAGATTACAAAATGCAGCAAAACAGGGCATTCTTTGTAAGTGCAGACCGACTTGTTCCATATGTTTTTGGGTCACGCACTCGGCTCACTGTGAATCAACAACAAATGTCTGCTCACGTATCAGGAAATAGCCCGTTACGGCACTGTTCAGATCTACCAAGCCGTGTGGTATCTGGCTCTCTTTGGTGCACACACATTGAAACCCAACCTCAGAGACAAGCAATAACAAACACGGGGCTCATACCCTGTTATTGTTTTTTTTTTTTTGTTGGGTATTTTGTTTGTTTTCATAAAAGGTGCAAACTGGCATGACAATGAAGAGAAAAATGTGAATGAGGAAGATAAGACCAGACTTTGATTTTTTTGCTTTACCTGTTCATACAGCTGTGTGTTTCTCTTGGAACCAACATGTTTGGATTGTGTTGACTGTGTGTGCACAGTATCACCTGAATACAACATGAGAGGGAAAGGGACAGAGAGCCTTGTGTCTGTAGTGTGAGTCCACACCTGACCTTTAACAGAGCAGGTGTGTGCCAAAAGATTTAGATTGTCCAGAGTCTAAGATGAAATGAGTGTGACAGGAGCAGAATATTCTCAATATTAAATTAGATTAGAAGTCTTTGCACAATCTATACAAAGGACATAGCCTATCAAAATCAGCTCTGTAATTTTAGATTATGATTAACATGACCCATGGAAGCTGGAGTATCCTATTGCTGGAAGAGAAATAACAGTTTTCTGACACCTTTTCTGAAATTGGCTGCTTGATGTAATCCCAAAAATATGAATTCTCCAATAAATGTGTGTTTCACAGCATCCTGGGTAAACAGTGTCATGGCTAGTACACATTGCTGAGTGTACATACCTGTTCCCTGCATTCTGATTTATGTCTGACCCTGACCGTTCCCAATTTCAGAGTGTGTGTGCGTCTAAATTCACTGCTTCCTTTCACCTGGTGCTAATTCATCTTGTTCATTAACCTGTATCTGTCCCCTGTTAAAGTCAGGATTGCTGTTTTATGGCTTCTTGGTTTGGTGACTATTTTCCGCCATCTAAGGGGTGTTTGGGTTTTTTCGCCATCAGATACTTTCCTTGTTGCTATTTTTTTTTTTCTTTTTAATTATCTATTTTTTTCTTTGCACATTTTTAGAAAACCTGCTCTTATTTGTAACTGTCTGAGTTATGCATGTAGGTTCTTACCTTGTCCGCCCTGGTTGTGACAATCAGATAGGAGACTTTTTGGTGTGAACGTCTTTTAATTGGAGGGCAAGACAAGTTCTGCAGAGGAATAGATACAATGCTGAGAACTCTAAATGAAATGTAAGAGAAAATGAGAATATATGCTTTGGCTAAGAGTGGCTGGCACAAGTTTAATTGCTGTACAGGTTTAGTTTTTACCCTAGTCACAACCAAATGTAATTTTTAACTTGTTGATGCTCTACTATGCTAAGACAAGTTATCCGCACTTCATGGATTTAAGTTAGCCAATCTGATAGACTTTGTCTGTAGTTTCCTTTTGACTGATGCAAAAGACCAGAGTTGAAACGCAAAAAAAAAAATGCTTTTGTGTGTCTCACAGCACAAACTGTTTTTAAATATTTGGTTTTGGATTCGACATGGCTTTGCTAAAAATCACCTTTTGGATTTCATTTTTAGAAAGACCCTCAAATTTTGGCTGAGCACTGAGGATATCCTGATATTAGCTTCTCCTATATTGATATTACCCAGCAACAGCTACAGATTGCTCACCGGAGTGACTTGTAGTCACATCAAAAAGGTCTGATATTCAGTAAAGACCCAGAACCTAATTGCATTTCTGCTCAGGTTCCAACACTACAAGCAATTATGGTGAAGACTTCTGCTCTCAGTGCTGCAGGCATAGTTGGTTTCAGTGTTGTCTTACCTGAGCCTCCCGCCTTCTTATTTGTCACAGATGACAGGCAGGAAGACACTTTCCTGCCAGTATTTTCTGGAAATTAATTATGTGATATGAAATATTCATTTTCCTACCAGCTCCTTTGCTATGCGTATATATATTTAATACATTTCGGTGTTACCTGTGAGTCATTGTGCAGATTTTAGAAATTGTCTTTCTTCGAACCTTTAAAGGGGTGGGGGAGGAGATGGGCTGGGAAGATAGGTTGGTCTGATCATTACGATCAAGGTTTATTTCTTATTTAACACACCCCTTTGGCCACTGTGTGGAATTGATCAATGGCTTTTCGCACTGGACGGACAATTTATCTACAGAGTTGATATTGAAGGATAAACCGGTGTGACTTCAATGTTATCTTGCGTCTCCAGAGCTCTTTTCCTTGGCAGGAGTGGATATGAGGTCAAGAGCAACACTCATCATTTGCAGTACATAGGTAACTGCCTCAGGGTGTATTTTGGCTATCATTGTACAAATTATGTAGTGTGAAAAAATGAAATCTTTAATGTCCACTCTTAAAGGTGTCCTCATTCTCAAGGAACAAAAAACTCGTAATGCTACTTAAGTGGCAACTATTATACACATCTATTGTGTGTTGTGCAATCCCTTCCTTGGGCTGCTTATGATTGTGTTCTCATGGAAACTTTTCATTTGTCTCAGTCAGCGAGAAAAGGTTTTTTTTTTCATTTTTTTTTCCTGGTATTGCTTCAACATTTCAAGGTTTCTCAGGATTTGTTCACTTCTTTCAGTATTGACACCTTTCCTTTTTAAAAAGACACTGGAGATACACATTTTTTATGAGGATAAAGCTGAAACCGATCAGATAATTCTGAGCCATTTAGAAATGCATAATGCTAACAATAAATCATTTGACTTGCATTAGCAATAAAAAAGAGAAATATTGATGGTGACCCAGTAAAGGCAATATGGCAAGAACATTATTCGAGTCTCACTTTGCATTGATCATTTTCAGGCCCATTTCAATTCCTGCATGTCCGCCCATGAATTCCACTGCTGTTGAATCACATGGTACGTACCATCTTGGTTCAATGTTCATGTTAAAAATACTTTGACAAAAAGAGGCGACATGACCATGAGATTCTCCAAGGAACAACAAACCTGACAGCTATGCCTCTGAGCATACGAAGTTATTGCCCTTAAGTCACTAGGATACAGAGACGATTTCCATTTCAATTGCAGGCTCTATTTGGGATAGCTCATGCATACAGAGGTAAGCTGAACAAAGAGCACTAGAATAAAAGTGACAAATGTAAAGAATAGAACAGAGGAGTACGGTATCATTGGCTTTGTGTCCCATGAAGGGTATTGTGCTTTAGTGCATGGATAAGGTTAAAAGAGACCCTTGGGATGCAGAAGTGAAGGGCACGGAAGATGAGGGAGGACACGTGATAGGCAGGGGACACGGTGAGCGTAGTGGGACGGACAGGAAGATACACCCCTGTTATCGCAAATTCTAGGTGGAAATATTTGTCACAGTCAAATGTAGCATCTTCAAATTGATTGTCCCATTCAAAAGAAATGTGTAAAACATCCGAATGTTCAAGCTACAGTCAAAAAAAAAAAAAAAAAAAGAAATGAAAGCACTATTTAGAAGAGATCCCAACCTTTATAATATGAATCCTCAATGAAAGGCAGTTGTAAATATTGCAAATACATCAACCAGGCTGCTGCAGGGAATTCAATATATATAGCCTTTGTTCATTTTTATCGATCAATCACATTTGTTTATCCATAATTACTCTTTCCATTGTCTACATAAACATCTTAGTAAATGGTTAACAGGAATTCCTTAAAATTCTAGGAAAAACTGTGTCCACAATATCATGATATTTAGTTTATTTTTTATTAAAAGTAGAGATAACAGGAAAAAAAAAATCCTCAGCCAATGAGCTGGTGGTAGAAAACTTGTTTTTTATTTCTTTACACCATAGCAGTTTACCACATTGCTGAAATGACAAAGGCTTAATTAATCTGTTAGTCTTAGCCTTCAATACTATTTTAAAATGATATGAAATGGTATGCTTTCATTGTGTGAGATAAAAACCATCTTAGTATATGTGAGAAAATTATGTTTTTACCGCTTTTCGTTTTTCTTGATGTCAAGGTTAATGTCAAATAAATGTGTTGGTCTTCTCTCTTTGGATAAAAATGCATACACAACTGAGCATTGTATGTCTTAACTGAATGAAAGATAAGTGAATTTCTAAAATACAAATATAATTTTACCGCATAAAACTATGCATTATTTACAGTTTTCTTATAATGTTTGAGGCCATGAAACAAGAATACATAGTTTGCAAATAAAAAAATGGGAAATTTAACATAATGTACTGTACATAAATGTGAAAAGACAGGAGGAAGAGCTAAAGGTCACGGAGATGAAGATGCTAAGGTTTTCTTTGGGAGTGACCAGAATGGAAAGGATCAGGAATGAGTCTATCAGAGGAACAGTACACGTTAGATGTTTTGGAGAAGGTCAGAGAAAACCAGACTGAGATGGTTCGGTCATGTACAGAGGAGGGATAGTGAATATATTCTGCCAGGCAGGAGGACTCGAGGAAGACCAAAGGGAAGATTTATGGACGTAGTGAGAGAGGATATGAAGGTAGTCGGTGTGAGAGAGGAGGATACAGAGAATAGATGGAGAAGGGTTAGATGGAGAAGGCTGATTTGCTGTCGCGACCCCTGAAGGGAAAAGCCGAAAGGAGAAGAAGACTGTGCAGAAATGCAAATTTGCTGAAAAATGCCCCCCTTTCACCAAGTACATGTAAATTACCTGTGATTGATTGTATAATGTGCTGTACATGTGTGCGCGTAGTAGTTTTCATTCAGCTGACACATTTCTATGAATGTAATCCCTATGTGTGCAATGAAAGCGAATCTAAACGTAGATGACACTTTTATGAAGAGAACAAGCTGGATATGTCTCTACCCACTAACATTAAGTCTCACCAGCAAGTTAATAACAAAGTATAAAATCACCACTCAAGAGACTCAAAACATCACAACACCTTCTTTTGAGAACACTCCACTGCTTGTTAGCAATTGTGATAGGTATTCTTAAATGTACCAAAGTAACGAACAATGCATCTTGGCTTCACTGTCTATGGAAAAGCTACCTTAGACCCCACCCCAAGAGCACCAAAGCATCTTTTAACGATTAAAAGCCAGAATAGTAAACATTTACATGGAAACATGGAGTTTCTGATATACGTCTCACTATTTGATTCATTTTGTCGCAAGCACTAGCACTAACATTCTACACATTGATATTTTCCAATATGCCCAACATGATCATTGACATGCATGAGTTCCTGTACATGATAACTCCAAAGTCTTGGTTAGATTCTAAATCATTTAATATTCAATGTAACTTGTTAACATACTGTAGATACATGGAAATAACTGTAGAGCTGTTGTTAATATAGTTAATATAATGTTTGTATGCTATGGTAGTTGTTCCAAAAGTGGGTGTGTAATAGGTGCGCATGATAGGTTATGTGCAGTATCAAGAGGCTACCCGTGGGACCTCATTAATCCTTGTTGGGGCCCAGTAGGCGCTGTAACTTCTCGGCTGGGAGACTCGAGCTAGTGCACTGCCATGTGTGTTGATTTGGTTGAACAGTTCAGTCCTGGGGTCAGCTCTGCATAGTAAGGATCTGTTTACTGGCCCAATGAGGCCTGGAGTGAAACACAACTATGCTCTCCAAATGGAAGATTAGAGAACAGATCATGCATGATTAGAATCATGAAACAAAGAGTCTGAGCTTCTGAGTGGTCAATTAGCTAAGTGAGGTAACCCATGAGCAAGATGTGTAATCCCTTTTTGTTTGCTGAAGCAGTTGTACTGACCAATTTATCCCTACTTGTCTTTAGGTTGGATAATTGCAGACAAGCTATTCTCATCCTCATGGTCCTGGAGGATTTGATAGGCCTTCAGTCACTATACTGAATTTTAAACACAGCTTGACCCTGGTGCATTGTTTTTAGATTTCAGTATCTAAGATGAGGTACATCTCACATTTTCTCCCATTAGCTCTTATGTCAGGAGTGTTTTTGAGGATGTGGTGTTTTCTAAAAGGCTTTGCATTTACCCATTAACATATTCTACTGAACGCTAGAACTGAGCGTGCCTGTTTCTAAAGTACTTACCCACATATAGAGCAAATGTTGAGTGAAAGGGCCTTGCCAAGCTGGTACCAATCCAAATTCATTAATCAGCTTGGGGGAGCGCCACTCTTTATTTTTACGAGCGTGACAGTGAGACCACCAGCTATGAACTGCAGGCCCTCTTGACCTCATTAATTTTACAGTGTCAGAATTTCAAGGGATAGACACAAAGACATCTTGCAAAACACATTTGTATGCAAATGATCGCACCTTTTAATTTTATTTATTTATTTATTTTGAATTATTTCTCTTTTTTTTTGTCAATTACAGTTGTAATTAGTATCAGAGTGCAGTCAAAAGCTCTCATTATATTTTGGAACAATATTATAATTAATAAAATAGTTTGGCTGAATTACTTGGCATTGCTGGTAGCAACATCCTCTGTTCTAAACACACAAAAGAGAGGTGGTGAGGGTAAATACTTTTTAATACTTTTTAATTGTATCAACTAATCAGTGTAATGCAATCTTTACTGGACACAACTACCGCAAAAGGCTCGTTACATATGAGTGTGGTTCTTATTGTGAAATGCATATCAGATTGCAAGATACTCTTTTTTTTTTTTTTTAAACTAGCAACTCTGGATAAAGATAAAGTCACGGATGTTTTTTATCTTTGAGAAATATGTGTATGATTTCACCACTTCTTCATTGCGCGTTCGATCACAATAGTAAAGTTGTGGTTGAATCCGATGTTCCTCCCACATGTTCTCAAAATAACAGCTTAGCTTTGTCCGCTTAGATATAGTAAATTGCTGAAGGGTCTTTCTCCTGACCATGCTCCCAAGAGTGAAAACAGACTGTGATTTCATGTGGTGTGTTTATTTTCAGTGCTGAAAGACATATTCAGAGTCAAAAACAAATGATGTTCCTTATTAATCACTTTAATATTAAGAGGAATTAGTGTGTCATAGACTCAAAAATTAAGATATTAATAGTGTCTAGCCAACTTATAATGCACTTTTTGGGTTTGTCCGTTTACATTCTTCATAATTGCTTCTCTAAACATGTTGGATTTGTTTGATTCTACCTGTAACAAATTGCCTCACGTAAAAATCATGATTATATAAAAATATGAAACCACCAAGGCAGAAAGAAAAGGATGAGGCTAGGGGTTTTTATCTTTTAACTATTTAAGTAAAAAAGATGTCTACCCTTTAATTTGTCAGAGAAGTTTAGCCTATTGTCCAGTTATCACTATCTTAAATATAGAAATTGTTTATATTTTCAATTAAGTCAGAGTAATTCTTCTGGAGACTTTGGGCTCTGGTAAAGTTGTGTTTAGTCTGGCTCAGGTTGATCAAGTACTGAAATGGCCCAGTCTCTCGTCAGGTTACACAATCTATCAGCCTGGGAATGTGGAACTAGGATTTTATAGTCATTATTTATTTATTTATTAATCTATCAATCATGAAACTCTTTTTTTTTTTTCCTGGATTGAAATTGTTAGTGTATGAACTGTGCATTTTCAGTGAGTGTGTTAACTTCTTAAAAGGGCTTAAAGGCTTGAAGCTATGGGCTTTGAGAAACAACAATGGATCAATGAAGGTGATTTTGGATCAATCCTACTTTGATATCCTTGGCTTCAGTCTGGACATGTGACATGTAACACTGACTTTTCTGTTTGAGAATGATGTTTACTTTCTTGTCGCCCATCCTGTTTTCTGTTTTCCATGATGATTCATGGACACGTGACACACAATGAAGTGTCTTCTTCCAGGAAAAGATGGCATCATTGTGCTATTCACCCCTCAACTTTACAACTCCTTGGAGTACAGTCATATGTCAATTTTTTTCCCTAAAATGTACATTTGCATTTAAATTGACTTTGTGTCATCGTGATTGATTTTCTGTGAGAGTGAATGACTTTGGTTGATGGCTTATACTGTAATTCCTTCGTGATTGCTTTGTGTATGATAACAGAGGAGGGATTATTTGGTCCAACTACAGTAAAACTCTTGTTCATTTTATGCTTGAGGCACAGAGTGCTTACATTTCAGGAATTTTGCAACAGGACTCGTAGATTATTTTTTTTACTTAGTCTTATGTGCTGGATTCACTCATGAAATGTGTGTCTTCATATATATACATACAAACAAACCGTATATATGAATATATATATATATATATATATATATATATTCTTATATGTGTGTGTATGTATGTATGTATGTATTAAACTTTGAAGAAAACATTGAAATAAGCAAAGAATGGTGTTCCTATGAAGTAGGGTGTATTGTTGCGGACATCCCAAGACCACCCACAGAGGTCTGCCACCACAGGGGGTTCTTTTCGGATCTCAGAGGAGTGTTAATCCTCACCAATGTGTTTTGTCATACATTTTAGCGTGAAAGTTAACTATGATATAATGATAAGTGAATTAAAGAGGTAATATGTCTTAGGATCTGCTTTGTAGTCAACCCTTTCAAGTCATGCTAATTTCACCTCTGATATTTAACCACCTAAAAAAAAAACTGTCAAAGAGGAGGCTTGGGGCTCAGCAGGGGTCATGTTTAATTTTAGTGGGCATGGTCGTCATGCAATGACATGTTTACACACCACGATTTCAGACATCCTTTCAGAAAGCAAAAATAATTGACCACATTAGCCTTGAGGCCTGTCAGTTTCCTGACAGGTGATGAATTCACGTGTGTCTGCCCACCAACAAAATCATACCTCCTGTTTTGAAAACCATTTTACACCTCAGTAATCTCTTTCTAACAGCTATTTGCCCCAGCTGAGCTATTCTTCACTTTGTCTTGCATTGGTGATCACAGTCACAAAGAGTGTGAAGTGGGTCAAGTGCGGGCCAACAACCCATCATGAAACCCTGTTCACAGGTCTAATTCTCCAAGGTTGTGTATTCTTGTTGAGCTGCTACTATATAGGTCCCTTAGCTCTGTCGTGCATTTGAACTCACCTGCTGTGTAAAAATTAGGATCATATCCCAAAGTAGGGACCAGCCCCTGCAGGCTTATTCGCAGCCAAACCAAAGTTGCAGATGGTGTTCTTGGTTTCCGTGGTTCAGCGGGAGACGGGGAGGGTTTGAAGGTTACAGGCAGGTCTTCCGCTGTTGCTCTGTGTCGAATGTCATTAAAAACACATGCGGCCTCTCTAAATCTTGAGCCCTTCCTTTTCTTTACCACCTGCAGTGTGATGGGCTTTTAGCAGGGGTCGAAAGTGTGCCAGAACCGCTGCTATAAGCCCTGTGTATTGTGCCATTCTGTGAAGGGCAGTTCAGGGCCAGATTTTTTCACCCTCCATAAGTGACTAAAATACATTCTTCGCAGTAAACTCGAGCAAAGTTTCTTGCCTGTTGCTGAACTTTCATGCAGATTTTGCTCTTTTCTTCTCTTTGTGGGACCCTATTCAGTATTGTTTAGCCAAAGCTTCTGCTCACCGAGATTCGTTTCACCTTCCTCAATTATAAAGAAAACAACATTCTGCCTCTTATTCTTGCCTAAAGCACACAGAGCTTTTAGAAATAGAGGAAACAATGTGTGCGCATTTGTGTTTTTATTTCACAAAAGGATAGCGATGCTTAAACTGTGGGATAAAGAAAACATGCTGGCATTGAAGTCAAACAATGACATTGCCAAATACAATTTATGATTAATGATAATAACAAAATGATGATGATAATCATTACTATAGGTATTTTATTTTGCTATTGTTAGATTTAAATAGTCATCTTAAATAAGTATATAGCTGTGAACATTTCTTAATGTGTGTTTGCTAAGTAGGTTTTTCTTTTCCCAGTTTCTGCTTGTACTAAAAGGGATTGTTGCACACATTACTGCATTTGACCTCACTGAAAAACAACAACACTGAGTGCTCTGTATTAAAAATAATATGTATTGAACTTTATGGAGGGTGCATTCATATCACACGGCTTCTGGGAGCATGGATATGGCCAGTCACATTCGTCTCTGTTTTCTGTGACTTATGAAATGGGGCCAATACTGATCAAGCTAAATATGAGACTCCAGCTGAGGGATTCCATTATGATGCTTTACCTGAAAAAGCCCCCTTACTGGCTCCAGTAGGAGCCAGAGCGGGATTTGTTTTGCTCTATAACTGCTAAAATTGTATCAAAATGCCACCCCCGGTTTGCACACATGCTGATTTATCCTGTGTTTCTCCAGTTTCCTGCCGATGTGTTAAAGCAGGAGGTGGAGCAATTAAACTGACAGTGTAGGTTTTCTCTTCTTTCACTGTCAGTAAAATGCACCCACTTTCAAGGCGGGGTTTGGCCATGAGAGTGTGCTTCAATCTGTTTTATTTGAGGACGCTTTCTTTCTTGGATGTTCCTAGATTTGGCAGTCTTGAACAAGAAGCTACAAGCTGTAAATTGTCAACATGGAAAAGAACAGACAAAAAAAACAAGCAGCTACATTTGCGTCAGTGCATCAAAGGACTTTGATTTTCTCACAGTTTCTGCTAAATGCAGCAACGCTACCATCGGCAAAGACCCCGTTGAGAGATGTGTTCCTGTCTGACCAGCTCTGATGCCTGGAATGCCGAGCACAGCAAGTCTGTAGCCATCATCATTACAGCTGAACTGCTGTGGACACTAATGGCTGTCCCCATTCTGCTGCCTCAACACATCCAGAGGTCTCATCTGAGACTCAAGGGCGTGAACAAGTGAATTAATTGGAAAGAGACGTATTCCCCATTTCTATTCGGCTTAGAAACTGGATGCAGGAAGTGAAGACCTTTGTGGTCTACAAGTCATTCCTTCAGTGCATTTGAGGCAGCATCCTCTCAATACCGCTGAACCACCAGAGGAGTGTAATCAGGGAACCTCATTTATCTTCATTTAAAGGTTTTGAAAAGCTGCTGCTGTTTACTCATTTCAATATTGCGTGGGGGGAGAAGTACTGTTAAACTGGGGGTGGGGTAGTTAAAATTAATGTCCTGTGGGTGTGCTGTCCCTACATGTTTTAAGATGTTAAATGTTCCGACTACAATATTCCAGCATCAAAACCATCAACAATATGCTTCATGTTTCAGTAAAATGAATTACCTTTATTTTTCAAGAAAGTGCAAACTTAAAAATCAATACATGGGTATGACAGGCTGCATTAATCAAATTTGTTTCTCTCATCCGTCATGGTGAAATGTTTACATTACCTTTTTTTTTTTTTTTCAATTACATACAAAGGAAAACCTTCTCTAACCCCTTCCCTTTGTTTCTGCTTTAGCAGTATAGATTTTCAGCCGTCCAGATTAACTCTACTGACAAGCCTGGAGTCATTCTGCTTGGCCGTTTCCCTGTTTTTTGAAGCACAACGATTCCCAACTCCAAATGTACACTCCACAAATCAATACGCTCTCACAGTAATTCAGTCAGGTTTGCCCCAGAGAGAAACAAAATCACTATGGTTTCTCGTTACTCTTGTCATCGAAAAACACGCGATGCCACACGGCCTACAATTTCTGCTTATTTCTATTATTTTCTGTTTTTAAATCTCACTTAGAAAGTTAACACAATAGGTTCTGCTTGCTTTGTTGACTGCATTTTAAGTGGATTTATCATATTTACCTCAGACAGACAGTGATTTATGTTTTCACATCTAAATCCAATGTCATTCTGACAAACAGGGCTCCCATTGATAGTGATCAGCCCAGTGGCCGTGCCATGCCCTATCTGATAGCGATCAATACTCATACACTGTAGAAAGGAAACTAGATTTCACCATTCTGCTTTGAATTTGTACTTTGACCATAATTCTGACATCTGGTTTACATATCAAGCTTTAGAAGTCAGACATATCAGATGAGTTTTATTTCAGATATCACAGTGTGTTGAAATCTATAATTGAAATAAGATTTGATGTTTTCAGCTCCAAAATGTAGCTCCACTATCAGCCCTCAACTTCTGTTAATAATTTGTCTTTCTGTGAGGAAAAAAAAAATATCTATAATTCCGGAACGATATCAGACCCAGCTTATTTCTTTCATTTATTCCCCTTGTTGTTATTTGCTCCAGCTAAAGCAAATATCCCTACTTTTGACATTCAATTGTTGGGGGCAAAACAAAAGAAATGTTGGTAAGCCGGCAGAAATCCTGCTTACTGGTGTTTCTTTAAGAAATGTAGAAAAAAAAAAAAAAAATCCTCACGTTTGTTTGGCTCTCACACCGTACAAACATTTAGCTTTGAAACAGTGTCATTTATTTTATCCTCTTGACATGTTGTTTTTTTTTACAGAAGCATAAATGTATTAACCACCAGCTTCAAAACTAGATTTTTACAAATTTGTAGAGGTTTTATTTTTTTTTTTAATTTGTTTAATTCTTTTAATGCTTGTCAGAGGCCAACTGTAGTTCATCTTAGTTAATACTGATCAGTTGCTTTGTTAGTCAGTTTTTCTACCTTAGCAATAGTGCTTAACACATAGCATATACACAAACACTAATTCATATTAAGTACATCTTATTTTCAGATGAAGCTTGGATTTCCAAGAAGCCAGATGACAGCATGAGAAGATCACAGAGCTTTAACATATGGTATTTAACATATGGTTAAATACAATAAATCAGTTACATTTTTTTCCAAATTCAATCTACACAAAAAAAAAAAAAATCAGTTCTAATTGAACTCAAAAAAATGTTTTAAATCTGAACAGACGTATAATTATCTTTTAGCTAATTTACAGAGCCTTTATGAGAAATGTTGCATACTTTCTCATTCAGTTTTGAGTAGATCATTAAATAAAGAAATTGTCGGTAAACTCAGAAAATATCACTTAACCTTCTCCAGGCAGATGTTGCAGATTTGCGACAGCCAAATATCAGATTTTTCCTGCAACTACAACTTAATTTGAGCCTGAGAGGGTTAACATCCAGTCAGTAACTATCTCTGTCATCTGCTGTGACTGAAATAAGCACTAGTTAAGTGTTTGGGTGAGCAAAAGAGTTGATGGCAGGCGACACTGTAAAGATTTAAAATGTTTGGTCTATTAGCCAATCTATTGTATTGTAATTTATTCATGGATAAGCCCTCATAATCCCTAAATATGGTAAATTTCATATTGGTTTTGACAGAAACTAGGAGGCATCGATTGACATACTCATTTAGTTCAGTAAATTGATCATAAATTATCTGCAGAAACAGGTTTTGTCTAAATCCCATGGATGTGAGCAAAATGTTTTGCAGGAAATGCTCTGTCAAATGTTCTGGCTATGCTGCTCAAACTTTGAAATGTCCAAAACAGAGCAATTCCTAGACCCTCCATTAATAAAGTCTTTCAGGGAGGCACAGGAAGAGGAACAAATGCCTCCATTCATTTGGGTCCAAAATGCTAATGCTGCGGGCTCTTAACACGTTTATAAGGGTTCCCATGTCACGACATGGCATAGCCCTCCCCCCAACATTGTCTATGGCTCAAAACATCATGGAAAAGCAGACGCATTACACAACATAAGAAATATGACAACGTGACTGACAGTTTCCAAGTATCCTTTTTTTTTTCCTTTGAGAGTGTGCGTGCAAGCATGTTATGTAATGTCAAGGTTTTTTTTCTTTACAGCGTTTCTGGTCAATGTATTCTTAGAATAGAGCTTTTTCCTTGACATTTAGAAATAGATTACTGACATTATGTGGTTTTGTCACAACACAGAGATCAATGTAGTCTTACAGTTGTTGAAGGGGAAATTAGCCCCTAAACTCAGTTGTAAACCTGTTGTCATTAGATTGGTTGGACATTCTGTTGAGCCATATTGAGTTCCAGTGATGGCATTCTTCTAAATGTAAATGCAGTCAAAACATTGAAGGAACTCTGCAGGAAAATAAATAGGAAGAGGCCGACTTTAGTGACCACAAGCCAAAGTAATTACTTGGTATCTGTGTATGTGCAGGATGGCGCTCTGCAGAGCTCCATCCTCCAAACTGTAGTGGATTGGGATTGTCAAAACTGCACACCAAGATTCTGCCACAATTGCCAGACCATTTGTTTTATATGTGCCACTTTAGGAGTTGCTCAACTGTTTTTTGTAGATTTTTTTTTTTTTTTTCGTCTTTTCTATATTTCACGTTGCTACATCAATCAAAATATATAAAAAAAGGAAAAAAAAAGGAAACAAGCAGATAAGGCTACAGTCCTGTTGAACGATTCGAAATTGATTGATGCCTGAAGAATAGGCTTACACATGGCCATCCATGGCACTTTTTAGTCAGTCCTCTAGTGAAACTGTGTAATCACTTAACCAATTCAAAAGCAGTTCAAAAGTTTTAAGTACACCTTGGTGTTAGTGTCCTTGTCTCCATGTCTCCATTAGAGCCATGTCTTTTACAGTGGAGTGATTTGTACCACAATGTAAATATGAGGGTTTCATATTTACAATGTTTATGGAAGCAGAAGCATAAACCACTTCAAGGGCACTTTGGAGTAATCCAACTGAGTTTATAATCTATAAATCACAGAAAAAGTTTGTCACAATGATAATATGACAACCCTGCAAGCGCAGACACACATTTACAGTCATAGCTGAGATTGTCACAACATTGATGCTCTCTACAGGAAAGGTCAGAGCAGAGTAAACCTGTTGAGGAGACTCAGGTCCTTTGGAGTGCAGGATGCTCTCCCAAGGACCCTCTTCAACACTGTAGTGGCATCAGCCTTTTTTCTTCTGAGTAGTCTGCTAGAGCAGCAGCCTATCAGCACGTGACAGGAAAAAGATCGACAAACTGCTGAGGAAGGCTAGTTCTGTCTTGGGGTCTCCGAAGGACTCATTGTGCATGCTGGGGGGAAAGCTAAGCTATCATCTCTGATGAACAATGCCTCCCACCCAATGTAGAACATCATTGCGGGACTGAGCAGCTCCTTCAGCGACAGACTCCTTCACCCCAAGTGGGTGAAGGAGAGATTTTGCAAGTCCTTCCTGCCAGCTGCAATTCAAGTATTTAACACTCAGCTCTGCTCTCAATAGACTTCTTCTTCACTCATTCATTCATTCATTCATTCATTCACTCTTTTATCCATCTGCTCATGTGTCCATTCATTCACTCTCCATCACATCCACTCACTCGGACACCATCGCTGTTACTACTGCACTCTTATTACCGCAAGTATTGCTGTTGTTTGCTGCTTGTCACCACATTTGCGCATGTTTATACTGTTTATATATTGTCAACATTTTATTCAGGTGCAACTTGTTAAACAAGTCCTACCTGTTGGTATATATCGTTAATGCTTTTCATTGTTTTCTATTTTTGAAAACTTTTCTCGCACTGTCCCCACTGTAGGGGACAGTGCGGATCATTCAAAGGAATATTCTATTCTAGTCTATTCTATTCTATGAAAAACTCATTTGAAGGCAGAAGAATGGGATGTGATTCAATGCCAAATGTACCCAGGTAGTTGATGTCAGGGATTAGCATAGACAGGTGTTTGAGAAACACCAGAGCAGGCCAGCTGCTGCATTATCTATTTATTTATGTATTTATTAATCTCAAATCAATGTGAGTCTCTCACCAACCCCGCCCATGCCCCCAAGCTGAACCCTTCATCTGTGTCAATATGCATCCAAATACATATATTTCATACTTTTATTTATCTTCAAGGGAGAAGTAAACTCATATGCATCTTCAAATCTGTTTCCTTTTGTCCTGCAACATTATTGATTTGGTTCGGTGAGAATGGAACTCGTCGTCTTGGATCCAGTTATCTTTGTTGCATACATGTGATCAAACCCAAACACATTTTGAACCATACATTGAAAAAATAAATACATAAATAAATAAATAACCCAAACCCCATAAATGTACCTTGACCGTTCATTCTGAGGGTCAGCAATTAATTGATATGACATTTTGATCATTGCTTTAACCTATGATAGATGTTGTCATTTGGCAAAATGTAAATAATGTATTTACAGGCTTTGCTCGATTCTTAACCACATCTAAGATCTTAAACTGAACAGTCTATGGGAGCACAGCTCGCAAAACTGCTTGGACCTCCTGTCATGATAAAATGGAGTTCTTTTTTGGCCACATTCAAAGGTACGCCCTTGTTAGAAACTACCGTTATTATTCCCTTTCATTGCACTGGCATGAGACTGCATTCTCCTGACTTTTAATTTGCCTTTTGTGTGGCCCATCGTTAAACTCAGTGTATTGTGTATTCAGGCGTCAGTTAACACGATTATATAGTCACAGTGTGGAGCTGTAGAAAGATGAGCTGTGTGCCCGAATCACCGCTGGCTAACCTAATCCTGAGATGTGGTCCAAAACACAAAACAAATGCGTGCTACACCACTGTTTGAAGTACCTTGAATGATGACAATACACAGTCTGTTTCCATGGTTGTGTCCATGGTCTGAAAGTTGCAATGATGATTTAATCTCCTCTGTCCATCCTCAGACTGTTATTAATTCAATTTATGATGAGGCATATAGATTTTATCATTCAGCGTACAGAAGTTTAACACAAGGCAAGGACTGATGTGAGTGGCAACTTGCCATTCTTTTTTAATTGAGCATCCAACTGTTTACATTAAATTGTTCATAATGTGCATTTTGTCGATTGATTGTGTCATGTTTGCTGGAAAGAATCTTACCGTTATAAACTGACAAAAGGCTCGCATTGTCATGTTCAGTGGGGAAGTCTGTGAAAATATATTGAAAAAGACATTGACAAAGGAGGTCTTTGAATCTACCTATCCTTTCAATGTCTATTTATTTATTTTCTTTAGATCAATACATTCTTTAGAAGTACTGGGTAAATAGTCCTTGTTCGATTCAAGTGTTGTTGAGCAAGACAGTGAACCCATAACTGGGCGAAATGCAGCGGCCAGATTTTGTACTTTATGTTACAATAAAGGTCTTTCTTCTTATTAAATTCAGAATTTAAATTCATACCATTGTTCTCCTGTGTGACTTTCATGAAACAAACACCAGACTTCCACCCTCACCTCTGACAAACAAAGCTATATTGTGCTTCAAGCAGGGCTTTTGACGTTCATCTGACAAAGGCAACAAACTCCAAAAGGCACTTTCATTCAAAAGCATTTCTTAATGCCTCATCTTTCCTTTCAAGTTGAGAACCGATAAGTTTCGGGGTGTGCCTTGTGTTTGATTTGGAAGCAGTGTTTGTTCTTTTTTCAACATCCTTTTCAAGTGGTACCAGCTAAAACATAGATATATATTTCATATTCATATTTGACTCCCTTTGGAGAGATACACTTCATCTGTTATAATTTTTGATGTACAATTTGTGAGTATTTAGAATGTACTGTGATTACTGTTATGACTTAATTTCCCCTGTGATAACTTTAGAAACAAGATGATGTCGACACTATAATATGGTGACTAGAAATTAGCAAATTTTAAGATTTAATATTAAACGGCTGCCAAAGTAACCACCTGCTGCTGAACAATCATCCATAAATCTTTCAAGTAGGCTCTGTGAATTATGAAGCTTTTTTTGTCTTTCATAACATTGTAGGTACCTGTCAGGTCCTTGCACTACTGCAACAGGCCCCTCCAGATACAATCAATAATTAATAGCGATTATAATTTTTATAAGCCACTACAATGAAAGCCAAGTTTCCTGCACTGGCTTGTTTTTTTTTTTTTTGGTACATATACAAGCTAAAGATAAGGCACAACTCTAATAATACAATATATCAAGTAAAGCCAAGAGGGAAATTTGTATGGTATTTTGGTTCCTGGTAATAGAATTGTGCTGTGAGCCACAACACTTGACATGTGTTAATTGGCCATAAAGAGAGGCACTGAGAACAATAATTTTAGGGGTTTCCCACCAGCATGTTCTGCCTTTTTCAAAAGCAAGAGAAGTTAAAAGTAGTTTGTGTGTTGAAAATATAGCTCACCCCAAATAAAAACATTTTATGGGAGTGGTGAACAGCACAGAAATTATTTGGAATCATCTTTTAAAGGATGGTAAACTTAGAAATGTTAAACAATCCATCTATGAATTGAATAATTGCATTTTGATGCATTTTAGGATATACAGTATATGGGTGCAGATGTCTGAAGTTCATTGGCCTCAGGTTCTTTGCACACATGGCTGTTTGACAGATGCATTCTGTGATGTTCCTCAGTTTTGTGTGACAGTTTAAATTCTTAAATGGACTGGTTCCTAAGCTAGTTGCAAATCTGTTTGTCATTTACTGACATGCTGCATTTTAAATAGAAGTTACCATGTTAGCAAACTGCGTATTCAGAAAATCAGCCAGTTAGGAGCAATTAATTCATGATAGTACATATAATGTTACTGTGGAAACGTAATCAAATATGGACCCGGCAACGTAGTTCACAAATCAAAGGGGCCAACTGCCTCAATGTACAAATTGAAAATATCAAACTTTTAAAAGTATCTCTTTTGGCATTGCCGAGTTATGTATGTCTGTGTTGTGATTTTCTGTACAACATGGTCCCTTACTAAAAAGGATAAAATCACTGAGATAATGGCAACCTCAGTTATGATCTGACATATTATCTGACATGTTATCTGCAACAGGTTCAAAGTGGCAATGGTGGGCTTTTTGCTGATAACTGATGACAGAGAAAGTGTCACTGCAATAATTCTAAAATAATATCCACTTTGAAGCTCAGTTTGCATTTGGTCTGAATGCACCTCAGTAGTGCTACATATGGAAAATATAATGATCAGAAAAGGAATAAGGATATTTTATGGCCAATGTGGAAATAAAAATTTGGATTGTGAGCCCCATTTGTGGGTGAATTGAGTTGCCAAGGCCCAGACAAGTCTAAAGTCGACCCGCTAAAGTCCGTTTTGTTGTTCCCTGAATGGCCATTGGGTGGAAACTTAAAAAAGTAGCCTTAGCTATTTACAAGCATGCCTGTGTCAAAACACACAGAGACAGGGCCTCACACTTCACTCTCAACTTCCCCTGCCCCCCACCACACACACACACACTCACACACACACACATATATATAGCCTTAATTCGTTTCAAATATTGGTCTGCCCCTAACCTCTTGGTGTTTGCTCATGTGAGACCGATCCCATAGACATTTTCCACTGTGGGATTAACCATGTAGGGAGACTGGCTGCTCTGCCTCAGTGCTTCAAGGGTTGACCCCAAGATGTGTGTGTGCAAGGAGGTGGTCAGAAGGACACTCCTTTAAAGGCTATTAGATCCTTACTGCTTCTTACGGGTTGGTGTGCAACAAAATGATCTCCCCTCGTTTTCTTTGTTGCAGAACAATGGGTGTAGGGAATCCAGTTTTCTGGAAATAATTAAAACTGCTTTTTTTAGGGGAGGGTAAATTCACTCTCTATTGGGGCTTTTGTGCATGGATGTTTTCTTTGACAGGTGGGGGCTGTTGAAATGAAAAGATGAAAATTTTCATCTTTTCATTAAGCTTCCTGCCTCCAATTTCTTCCCATTAAATTACATCAGGGGCTCTTGCTCTAGAGAATAAGATATGAGTCAGACTTTAGGGTGTTCAAATGTGCGTGCGTGCGTGCGTGCGTGCGTGCATGTACAGTGTTATTGTATGTATGCATATCCCTCCAACCAAGGGTTTGTGACTTGGGTGTATCTTAGAGCAGAGCCAAAGCTGGTTACCATGCCTACACATTTTACTAAGAGGTACTGCATTTATCTTAATGAATTCATTTTCAAGCTTATGTTTGCTCCTGCATTCACTGTCAGCTGTGTACACACTCCAAATAGCTGTGGAGTGAAGGCCTTTCCCATTGAATTAAAGTGACCTGGGGAAATAGCTTATTGATTCTTGGGGAGAACATGATTAAATTGAGTTCTAAGTGGGCAAGAGAGAAGATAAGGGTGTATTAAAGCCATTCTGCTTATCTCCAGGTTCAACCTTTAGTTTCCTTTTCAACAGTAAAATGAATTCCCATACTTTGTTTTTTTTTATTTTTTTATCTCACAGCAATATAAATTGCTGTTTATTTGCTTATTGTTTTTTCACGCAAAAAGGACTGCAATTATAAAGTGAAATCCATCTGACTGCCATAGATGTGGTGCATCCAGAGATAGAGCAGACATTGGCATACCTTTGTCTTCAGTAGGTGTTTTAATCAGAAGTAAAGATCTCCTGATCACTGTCATGATCACTGACTGTGCCATCTGTAATGTTCAGATGTCCTGCCGCCTTGTGGCTATGAGAGCTGGATAACAGCCTGGTACAGTCTGTCTCTTGGGCTCTTCCTGGCCTCTCAGTGCTGGAGTCAGGATTCTAGTCTTCTTGGCTAAGAACTGCTTAACACAATCTAAAAGTTCCTACTATCTAAAGAACTGAATAACTATAAAATATTAATCACTCTCTTTAGTTTAGAAAAACTGTGGAGTATGTTCAGCACCAAAACCCCTCCATTTTTTTTTTTTTTTATCATGTAGCTATCTTTTGTTTGATCAGGTCTTTTGTAGTGAGCCATGCTTTTTTTTGTAGTGAGCTGTCATCATGGATCTGGAAATGATTGAGGAGAGAATTAGAGGGACACGGATAATGGAGCATGGTACACAATGTTCAGAATTTCAAAGCTGGAATTCTGCCTCTTAGAAAGTTATAAACAGTACCTATCACATTTCTGGCAAGGTTGCTGTGGAGTCTTCCTGGGTTTGAAAAACAACACTACCTCCATTTTCCATAAATATATAATTTAGCTATTCTTGAAAAAAAATGCCACACAAACTGACACGTTCATCTAATTTATTTTAAACTATGCCACAGATTAAATGAAATATTAATGATGTATGCCCCTTTTCTCAAGTACCAGCTCCTTGTGTAAGCATGACAGTGATTGGTGGAAAGTTACATAACTTGGATTGCTCATTTTCTAAATTTCTGAAAAGAAAGGTGAAAAGAAAGTTTCAGTGGATAAAAATGAAGACTCTACAATTCTGAAACTGAATTCTTGGAGTGTGACAGAAATAGCATAAATGTAGACCGTACATGGATGAAGTTGTAGCAGTAAACAACATCAGATTACCCAAAAAGATTCATAAAAACAGTTTTGGGAGGTTTATTAGACCGAGTGCTCAGAAAATATACAGCACTTTACAGTTCCCAAAGCAGGTTGCCCTGCTTGTATCTGTGTGCCAGGTTAGAGGCTTACTGACCGTTTTTGACAGACTGACTACCAGATGACTTTTTTTGTGAAATGGGCTGCGTGCCTGAAGTTCAATTAAAGGCTGCACTAGAAGTGTAAATCACTGTTATGCTACTTCAGCAATCTTTCATTTCCCACAGGAATATTAATGCATCTGACCTAACTTGCTTTTAAAATTCCCTGTCATACTACAAAGTTTATCTTATGCTGACATTTTGAAGAAGAGTTGTAGATACACATGCTTTGCATGCACAGCGTTTTTAGGTTTAACTGGCTCGTGAACTACCAGTTTATTTGTCCTTCTGCTGTCAAAGGTGACAGGTGTATGTATTCTATGTATGTGAGTATGTATTTATGTACATATAATTTTTAACGTATTTAATTTTTATAAATTTTTTTCTAACGCATTTATTTTCACTTTTTACTTTGCTCCTATTTGTGTTTGTGCACCGGGAGACAACTGGTTAAGAGAGCATCGTTGTGATCCTGCTGAATCAATATGTTTGAAACCCTCCATATTGTTGTGGTCAAATAACCCTTGGCAATTGATGCTAGAGGGAAATAAAAGATATGACAAAAATGACTGACGCTGACGCTGTTTTGTACGGTTGATAATCAGCTTTTTTTTTTTTTTTTTATGAGTACCGCCACCCAAAATAATGAAAAAGTGGTTATTTTGAGTTTCATAAATTGGAAAGTTTGACACTGTCACATCAGGTCAATGATGACAGCAGTGTCATGGATGTTCACTTGTATCCCTCCTCAGTTCCTTTTCTCCACCTTTTCCCCATTCTAGTCTAGTGTATATATGTTGCTTGAATCCCTTTGCACAAACCAGCTAAAACAGCCCTCACTATTTCTTTGTTTTAACCTTTCCCTCTTTGAGATTTCCCTTTGCACTTTATTTAATACAGCTAGGATGAGCTTAGAGAAGGAAATGTTCTCAGGATACAGTTTTAAAAGCTGTCAAGCGCAAATTTGTACACGGCTCTATCCTCTCCCAGCAAAATCTTTTAGTTTTGCATTTGCACAATCAGGAGTGAATCGTGGTAGACGCCAGTGGGATGCAAGTGTCTGGGAGTTGCACCTGAGGTGCCACATTGTTTCTCCCTGTTCTGCAAAGCAGTGCAGGGAGAAAGAATGTCATTCCCCTGTCATTTGCTATCTCTTTACTTATTTTTCCTTTTTTTGTTTATTCTGCTGCAAGCTCTCTATCAGGTCAGAAGGTCAGAAGAGCTTGGACGTCTTTATTGGTTCATCTTAATGGTTCTGTAGTTGTACAGTAGTTGTTAAAAATGGTGTTGTACAGTCTGCAAGAGCTATTTGGTGATGGGTGTGGCTCACAAGTTCTGCCAATCACCAAGCACCTACATCATATGAGTACCTATGCAGACAGACCCTACCTTTGTGTAGGAACTAAAATTATTCTAGGATCTGCAGCAAATTGTCCTATACTGTCCAGATGCACAAAAAAATGGTCTAGTTCCTGAAATTAATTTAGGTCCTGCAAAAAAAGGCTAAAACATCCACATCAATTCATGCTTTTTGAGTCTCTTTGACCTGTTCGAGTCAACCCAGTTTAGTCTGCTTGACAGCAGAGAGGGCTGTATTGATAAGTTTATAGAATTATAAAATCTCCCTTTTTCTAATGTCCTTTTGTGGTATCTTAACATTTGGTTCAAAGTGTGGATAAATGTCAAGATTATTGCATTCTTGAATGTGTGAAAGCACTCGCTGGAAGTGTGAATGGGCCCGATCAGCAGAGAGAAAGGGGAAGAGGCTTTCCCCGGGGCAGTGCCCAGGACAATGTCAGGTTTGTCTGGCCTGTGTATATGAACACTAAGCTTTTTAGAACTGGCAGGCCGCCTTGGTACCTACCCATCTCCCTCAGTTTCCAGAGCAGCCCTGCCCCCAAGTACTAACCATTTGTGTAGAGTTCATAAGGCTTCCCTCTGTTTGTGTGGCCATAATGGCTGCTCCATCCTGTTGTAGCTCAAAGAGTGCTCATTCGGTCTCAGGGTCTGGCAATGGCGAGACATGTGAGTGTTCTCAGTTACTGACCTCGGCTGACTGCTCTCATTACTGAAAAGATCTGTGTCCCTCAGCAGCTCTGAGTCTCGGTATTCCCCGCATCATGTTCTCCATCTCCAGCTCAAACAACTTTTAGATATCATAAACCGGGTGAGATGAAATTACAAATAGAGAAATCACCCACCGTTAAATAACCGAATCAAGTGCTATAGCATATTGCCTCTAAAGATACAATCAGGAGGCCCAATGAGACAAAAAAGGTAATATATTTTTAAACATTAATAATTAATAATTGAAATCGAAGAATATGAGCGACTACCCGTGATCAAAATATTGTGCACTGGTACTGTCGCAAGAGGCCGACTTCTTAAACATATCAGACCAATATTGTAAATGGACACACTATCACCTCTACCGTTTCCTCACTGTATTTGTTTTTTTTGGTTAAATTGGTAACAACCTCGCTATTTGTAGCAGCAAATCCTTCCCAAGCAGCCGTGCCGTTGGACACTTGACTATTGCAGTACAACCCACATCAACATAATTGAAGCATGACCCTCCTCCCTCTTTTCATTTTCTGCCTTTCTCCCCATTAAAACCCAAGTTGTCCACTAGCCTCTACATCATACATCATCCAGACTGAGGCTGCCCCCCCTCCCCCCGTGTGTCGTGGGAGAAAAGGCTGTGGTTTTGTGAGGCGAGAGGAAGGCTCTTATCGTCAGTCTCAGCACTGCGTGTGAACTGGGCTTTTCCTTCGCATGTCAGCCAGCTTCCACTCAGTCCATCTGTATGGGGGGGGTGTCGGGTTCCCTGCTCTGTACAGTGTAACAATCAGTTCCTTATAAATCCAAAACCGCAAAACTAGTTGATTGGTTTTCCAACCAAATATCCTCTTGCAGTTAAACGTTTGCTGCAAAAGGCCCGACAATGCTGGACTAATGCTCGGTGACAATCTTTAGTGGTATTAGCAATTAAGGAGCTTGTCACTAGCTGGCAGAAGAAGATTGGAGCAAAACTCAACAAATTTTCCAAACAGAGGGCGATCTGGCTCTCTCCCCTCACTGTACCATTCATTTTCCCCCTTTGATCATTGCAAATAAAACACTTTTCATTGAACTTTCAGGTGCAGAAAAGACTTTCATGACACTGACAGGGAGCAGGATAGAACTTGCATTCCTCCAGTCCCTTTTGTACACACCAGTTGAATAGCCTTAGATCAGGCTTTGTGGGAATGATTGTCAGTGGCTTACTGAGGGTCTTTGCCAGGGAAGAAGCTTGGGGAACATATGTGACCACAGTGCTTCTGTTCTTCCATTTTCAGCTTGTATGATTAACCACCAGTGCTTGTTTCACCTTTTTTTGAAAATCAAAGTTTTCATACCTCTTCATGCTTACCTTTTTACACTGGACGGTGTATCAATTACTCAGGTGATGTCCCTCTTGTTGGAGCCGCAGCTGACAGTTGTAAAATACTGTGAGTATTACCTTGTTTGCTTAGTTGTTTGCAAAGCTGCAGCAACTCGGGTCTGTACAGCATGTGTCATAGCATTTAGCATGTGTGTCCGCTCATTGCAAAGTATAGAAAAAGGGAAATCAGCAGAGTGACATTAGTGTTTTATTGCTTAACATATTGCTGAAAATCATGATGCCCATTTTTATTTTTTAGATTATACATAGTATAAATTTTAATATTGTTTTTCATATTAAACTACTTCTGACACTAAATTATGGAGTGCCTTTCAAAACTTTGCAACTTAGCACACAAGAAAGCAGGAGAAAACTGGACTCCATGAAAGTATTTTTGATTACTGCAAATCGCTTGATGTTGCACAAGTATGAGTTTCAAAACAGTGTTAGAGGAAATGCAGTGCCATTTGTAAGAAGATAATAAGGCATGAACAGTAAATGTATGCAAAACATAGCAATCCTTCCCTTGGCCAGATATCACCCATCAACTCTTCACATATGCAATTAATAAAAAAATAATAATAGTAAAATACATTAAAAAAATTAATTAATAAAATAGATCAATTATGTGAACCAGTTTGCTCCACCATTTAAAATTGACCAAACATCTTATTTGTTCTAAATCTATGTCCATCAGCTATTCTTGATATTTGATCTAATTGTTTTTTGCCACTGAGAAGTAACATAAAGTGTTTAAGTTCTGAGGTAGTGTAAAAGCCTAAGCAGAATGTCTGAAATCGTTTTTTCCACTCCTATCAGTCATTGCTATGTCAATGCACCTGGCGATACTCAACACTGCGAGGCAATAATTGCATGATGTACACATTAGTAACAACGTTTGGTAAGACAGGAACTTTATCAGAGTTTAAAGTTTCATTTAGGTTTTTGAGACGCTTTTTCTTGTTTGTTTGTTTTTAAGCAGTACTGAATTTGATGCTCTGAATTAGATTAAAAATGAATTCTTCAACAACTGTTGAACATAATTTTTTTGAAGACCGCAGGTCTTAAACATTATGTTATAGTCTATAGATTTTCTTTAAAACTTTAATCTTAAGGGCATGACCTGGACTTTATGGCGATCACTTCTCAGTACAACCTCATCTTGACCCAGCGAAGTCACAAAGGCAGAGGAGATGGGCCACATATCCGACAGCTGTGTCAAACAGCTTACCCAGTAACACTGTCCAGATGCTCTCCTCCAGCAGGGAACAGGAAATTCAAATGCAGAATTATAGTCAGCGCAGAGCCTTTCATTTCACAGGCTGAAATTGCAATTTTACTCCATGTAAATGTGACACCTGAAGGCATCAAAGTAGAAGCAAGCGTTCCTAGAACATTGAAGTTTGGTTGTGCTTTTCTGCTGGTGGGGAATCAGGAATGGGAAATCGTTGGCTGGGCTAAATCACTTTAGGATCTGATGGAGACAAAGATTTGGGGATATAAAAGCCATCGATCAGCGCCTGCTGTGGCACAGATTCAGGAATTGCCCGCATCAGTCAGACGGTGTGAATAGTTATGGAGAGGAGCAGACTGCCAGTCCACACAAAATGATATTCCAGTCTGTGCGCTCCAACCTCTGAATACATATCCCTGCCAGCTACTCAGCGAGGATCACACACTAACATGATTATTGTCCTGAGCAAGGGGCAATCCTGCAGGACTTCAAAGAGAGAAACCACAGACTGAAACCGCATGGGGACTCTGTAAGTTATGATGCATACAGGTGCAGAGCGTTACATCAAACTATTTATTTTTTTTCTTTTAATGTCTTAACAGATTCACGCTGAGGACTCAACATGTATGATGTGTTTTGATGTACAGTCTATGGCATAGACCTTCTGCATGATTCATAAGTCAAATGAAATTCTGGTGATCGTATTAAGTCACAACATGCATTATTCAACAGACCAAACTTCCATGCTGTTATCCAAAGCAGAAATAATTACGAAACTGTGTAATGAAGAGACCAAGGACTCTTCCTTCTGCTTACTGCTGGTGGCCAAATGGGAAAGTGCTTTTCCAAGTTCTCACCCTGTGCATTTGTCTTTTTTTTTTCCAAACTGAGGTTCCATTGCAAATTTACAAGGTCAACATGCCACTGCTTGCTTCTCTTTGGTGCTTTATCTGAAAATTAAACATTTGGGATTCATTATGGCACTATATGCTGAAATCATCAAGTCACTAGAAAATATCCAAAATTCAATTCTGACTAATAACTGTAAGCACTCTGTGTTTGTTTGTTTGTTTGTTTGAGGTGGAAAGAGTCAGTGTGAGGTATCTTGTATTTTTCTTTTTCTTGTGTAATTTTTTTCATTAATTCTTCAAAAATGCAAATATAATCTTTGCTGAGTGGCTCTTTGGTTCTGCACCTCAACAGAGGCAGCCACTGCTAAACTGGGCTTATCTTAGGTTCATAATATATTAGTAGAGTATGATCTGGCCATTCATTAAATTAAATGGCCATTTGTTTGCACCCTAAACAAGCTGCATAGTTACCAACTTAGTTATGCTGTTATTTTTTTGGTTTATATTAGAGGTTGGGAGGTTTGTGTTTTGCTTGGTTCTATTCAGAGTAAAAGAAGGAGTTAATCTAATACTCAGAAATATCTATTGCTCTTTCTCTTATTAAAATACTTCAAAACAACAGGGCCTTAAAATAAATTAACTAATGAAGTAATAAAGTTAGAAAATTAACATCAGTGTAAAAATGAGTAGTTAAGTAAATGATAACAAAACAATTTTTTTAGTCATCTACAGGGGTACTGCCGGGTTTTCGGCAAATAATGGAACAATTTTAGTTTTGTTTTTCAATATTTTGAGAATACATTTTGAGAATTCTATAACTGCCAATTTTATCTCCTTTTAGTCACAGAACAAGTATATGATGATTTTTACAGTACTACAGGAGCATGATTTGCTGTTGTTTTTACTGAACATATTGCAGGTATAAAAGGTAAATAATTCTCAGTTGATTAATGTTACTTCCGATTGCTTTAGATAAACAGAATCCAAGTGAACATACTGAAGAAAATTTTAAAAAGTGAATCCTATATTAGCAAAGAAGGATTCAAATCAAAAACCAGAATGTGTAACACAATTTAAGGGCATTTAAAAAACAATGCAAGCACTATTACTGACATACTATATGATAGAATCCTATGCACTATCAAGTCCTACTGTGAATTACTTTACAGATATATTTCAAATATGTTTCATGCCAAGATCATCCAGGTGTGCTGTGTGTAGTGACATCAAACTGTCAAGGGGTAAAGTGAAGTATCTCATGTATTCCTAGGTGAGAAGAGTTAATATAGGGTCACAGAATTCAGACTTCATTAGTTCATATAGACTGCAGAGGTCACCGACCCCAATGTCCCATCAGTGTTGACGCTCTGTATCTGTCTCATCCCTACACCATCTGCTTCATTTCACCCCCCCTCCATCCTCGCCTGTCAGGAGTCTTCCTAGCCTCCAGTGCCCTCAGCCTGTTAATGCTACAGACCCCCTTAAATATTAATGGTTTCATAATTACACTGTCATGTTTTCTGAAGTGTTGTAAAATTGAGCAAAAAACATATCATATCAGCATGTCAACTACAATTGCTCCCACTTTCTGATCTCTCTGTGTCCTGTTCCTTCTTCTCCTTCCACTGATAACATATTTATAATAGTAATAATAATAATAAAAGAACATTTGAATGGCCAAACTTGTAGGACAATACAATCAATCCTTAATTTGAAGGTCACTTTAAATCTAATTCCAAATTTAAAGAGTGAAAAAAAAGCACTATCTGAGATGTTGAAACATGTTTACATCAAACACAAGGCTTTATTTCCATCAACTGCAAGTAAATGCCTCATTTGCTAAACAAACAACCAGTTGATCGGACTCAAAGAGCTGGAAAACAAAGACAAGACAAACAAACAAAACGGCATTCTCTTTGCAAGCAGCGAAATGCAATTCAGTTACCGCTCGTTTTAATCTGCTCAGTCGCTGTTTTAATTGTTCCTCAATGATCAAATGGGAAGTGTGGAGGCATTATCAGGAATGTAAGAAGAAGTGTGGAGATTCTGCCTTCCTGTCGCAGGTCTTTAGTGAAGAGAATATTTTAATCCAGCCTGACAAGGCAAGGATCTGCTTAATCCTATTACAAGCTGGCAGAGTAAACTACAGTACGTCCACACTTCTTTGCCTGTTGTTTTTTGTGTGAGAAATGCAGCAGATGGTGCCAGCTTGCAAGTCCACTGTACCAGACCCCCAACCCACCCCCCAACCGAAGAACAAATCGCGAAACTTGTAGAAATTCATAGAGGCAATTTGCATGTATTATATTGGACTTTTGATATTTAAATGAAAATGTAATGTGAATGAGTAAAGGTATTGGTGGGTGAAAGTCAAGGTACAAAGCCAGAGCAGATGGTTGAAATGTGGAGCGTCAGGAAACAGTGAGTGCTTGCCAAAAAAAAAATTTGAAGTTTGCCAGATTTTTTTCCTCCCATCACAAAGAAAGGTCACTCACTGTTACACACATTGATCAGAAAGATACTTCGAATATGTGCCTTCAACAAACGTGCCTAAATTTAAACAGAACACTTTACAGCTGAATATGGGCAGATGAGATGTTATTTAAAAAAAAAAAAAATGTATTTAAATTAAAAAAAATGACATAAAAAAACGACATTGTTTAGATATCAAGAGAATAAAAGTGGGTTAATGCCATAACAGTCAATGCTTTTTGTAACGCAACTAATTTTAGATCTGTGAATTAACATGTTAATTGAGTCCAGATATCCACCGTGGTCTCCTGACAAGTGTTCAGTTGTTGCAAAATAAGTTCCTGGCCATTTGGGGGTAACAATCCAAAGGCGTAGTAGTTTATGCATGATATTTGTTGGCATTTACCATTAGAGTATTAAGGGTGTTTACTCACAAATCTGTCAAAAAGCAGCAACCATATAATGGCATTAGTATTGATTAGGGATGGGACGTGATTAAAAAAATGATTGAATAGATTCTGTGGTTACTTAATCTAAAGTACGGTAATTGCAATTTCATCATAGATATTTGACAGGAGAAAAATACATTTTAGTTTGATAAATGAATTACTATACATGAGCTTGAAAACCAAAGTCTGGTTTCTTTTCCCAGCACTCTGTGACAGAGACCAATATATTATGGCAGAAAACACGTACTGCAACATGACCTCTTGTACTTCTCCATTCTCATACATTAAATTTGCTGGATTTGTTTTCACATATCTTTTCCTTTTTATTCTTGTTACACTCAAACTCCTTCATCATAAAATCCAAAGAATAGCATTTTCGTTCATACTGAATCTGAAAATGTTGTAAAATTTCTCTCCAACCAGTGTTGTTTCATTTACTTAACTATCATGTTAACCACACTGTGCGTTGTTGTAATCTGTCCCCTTGGAAAATGAACACCGGGAAATGTTCTGTTGCGCAAATTCAAGTGTGATTAAAATTTTCGTTAATTTTCATGTAGCGTGATTTCTTTGTAACTAATTAATCAAAATAAATGCTTTAAAGCCCAAAGCCTTGTTTTGATCAAATGTGGCGAAATAGCATTTCTGATTTTGTTGACCAAACAATTCAAAATGTTACTGAGAGATTGATGTTTTTCACTACTTGAGTTTCCCAAAAAGTTCCTCATTATTTTCCAAACTTGTTGTGTTAGACTATGATGCCATATCTCCCTGAAGGATTTTGTCACATTGGGATCATGCTGTGAATTTCCAAGTAGGATTACTTTCCATTTGATCTGAAATTTAAACTTTTCTTATTGTCAAGCAGAAAGTTTTGTAACTTTGAGAGAGTTATTAAGTGGAATGCCGTCCATTCTCCTCTCCATACCCCGCCACCACAGTTCTTATGGACCCTCTGAGCTTTTGGCTGAGCAAGGTTAGGGTTCATATTAGCCTTCCCACAGTGAGCAGCTTTTAACCACCTGCCAGCTTCATCAATCCCAAGCTGGTGTGATCGCTGCTGAAAAGGGCGGGGATTTAGAACAGCCTGGGGTCTTTAAATCAGGCTAGCTTGAGGGGGCCCCTCATGCGCCTCGTATAGGCCCAATAGGCACCATACCCTACGACTTCAATGTAGACATCATCACTCACAGCAGTTAAGTCCGAAGTGGACCTCCCTCAACCAGATGGCTGCGTTGGGTCTCTATAAATGTTTAATAGGGGGAGAACAAATTAAATCAGAAGGCAAGTGATCAAGCACAGTTTGAACAAAGTATAATCCAACTGAAGTGGTGTAAGACTGGTAAAGGGTTTTGGCCAGCTAAAAAGGACAATAAGACAACATTGTCTTGTGGGGATTGAAAGCGCCCTCCCTCCATCCACTCTCAGCCAGGCCATGAAAGCTCAAGGCAATTAGTTCAAGCCCTCACCTTCTGATTTTAATCAGTCCTTAGCCTCATAAATCAAAATGCCTGGGAAACACTGAAACAAAAGAATGCCTCTGGCAATTTTTTCAGGATGAATTATCACACCAAGATGCCAACACTCAGTCGGCGATAAAGTCAATAGCGGTGAATTGTGATAAAGTGCATTGAATGTCGAACACATTCCTAGTCTAAGTACTAACTGCTGATGTCATGTATGAGGGGCTGGGGTCAAAAACTAGTTCAGAGTCATAAGGCCTCTAGATAGAGTTAAATCCATTAACATGAGGCGTGGTTGTAAAGTTCAGAGTGCATGTTCAATTGAAAAGAGACGTGCATAGACTGAACCCAAATCGACTCTTTTGTTCTCTGGTCAATTATTAATTTACATCTGTTGAACAGGTGTTAAATCTTCGTGGATCATGTAGGATTTCTTTGAACAGCGAGGAGATTTGAAAAAAGCATGAGCCAAGTGCCTTATATTAAGTAAAATAAGATAATTAAGTATAATAATTGCACTGTTGGTTGAGCCTGCTTAAGTTATTCCATGACTCATTTTACTTAACTCCTCCCGAATTTAAGCCATATAAAATCCACATATTCCTACTTCAAAATGAATTGGCTTCATCACTTACAGTATGATAATTAGTTTTTATGATATCTTATCTTTGTGACACTTCTTCCATGGATAAAATGTTTCTCTCTATTAACAAAAATAACCAAAAATCAGTGTTTTGCCACCATACTCTTGTTATATTTCTTATGCTATGTGTTTGCGGTCAAGCTTATTACTACAATAATACATATTGAGTAGAACCTCAGCCAACAAGGGGAAACTAATGAACTTGCATTCCCAGAGAGTTTACAGAGAACGGCTATTTACACCGCACAGCTTTCCTATGCATCGCTCCCTTCTCTTGTGTGCAATCTTATCCCGTTATGCCTCCGCCTTTGGTCTGTCAGCTGGAAATGATCCAGTGGTTTTGCTCTTTGTACCTTGTCCGTATGTAAGTGCAGACAGTCTACTCTCTCACTGTTAACTATGTATGCCATTTAATCCTCACACCCCTCAGGCTGCAGTACTTGCTGCAGCGATAGATAAATGTGGTTCTGAATTGTTAATCTGTTTTAAATACTGCTATCAGAAATATTCAGGCACATTACAACAGCACTATAATTAAAAAAATCCCAGATATAATCTGCACTTTAATGATCACAAGATGATGTGGATTCAAATCCTGGCAATACAATTTTGTTTCCCCCATTAGAGAGGTTGAACATCTGCCATGCATTAATAAATCCACAAGCCCTTTCAAATGCTTATTTATTTATTTGAATTGTGGTATACAACAGCAGTCACATCACCAGAAATCAAACCACATGATAGACTCAAGAGGAAATGGGGGTCGATTGGAAGCTTCGATGTGTTTATTTGTCGGTGCAAAATCTAAACCAGACACGAACTAAATTGCTGTCGATGCAAAGGGAAATTTAGTCTTTGCCTGGTTATGCCTGGCTGGACAGGGAGCATTCGGCCATGGTGTTGTGTTTTGGGTTTGCCTTTCCTTCTGCCAGCACATGGGTGGATTCATGGGGCCTTCTCCGTCTGTGCTGCTTTCACAGGTACCACATATGCAGTACACTGGGGACATGAACTGAGGAGACAGAAGGGAGCACCTATTTCTTGAAGAAATCCAGGCTCTGTATTGAAAACGATGTTACAGAGGAGTCAGCGAGCAGCCAGCATGCTTGTCTTGGTCGCCACTATCTGTGCCTTTTGTATGGCAACAGCTATTGAGATTCCACTGGAGGGTGAGTGTTGGCTTTTACTATTTTACATCATCAATATCTCAATATTATTTGAAACATCCGAGGATTTTTTTTCCCGATAAATAATGTATAAAGAGACATTAAAGTATTGGTACATTCCATATTAGATTAGATTAGATTCAACTTTATTGTCATTACACAGAAGGATACAGGGTAACGAAATGCAGCTTTTGTAACAAACTGTAGCCTTTATTCTTTCCACAAAAAGCTTTTTTATAGTTTACTTTCATTTTTTACTAGTCAGGGGAAAAGGGGTATTGAATGACTGACCTAGTGAGAATCCATGCCTATTTTTCAGTGCAAAAATAAAGTAAATAAATAAATAAACGAACGCCAAAACCGAGACCTGCACTGGCGAAAAAAATAAAAACTGATGGTAAAATCTAGAAAGCACGCACTGGCAGCCCAAGGACACGTGATAAGATAAATATGACTGTGGGTGAAAAAAAGAGCTGATAAGTGGACACGAAAGAAGAAATCAGATTTCCTACATAGCGCTTTAATGTGGCCATCCATGACACTTCCTTTCTTTCCCTGTTTTTGTTTATTTATTTCTTTGTCGTTTTGTTTCCCTTGTAAGGTACGAGCCAAGTTTACGCTGCTTCCCACCGGGAAATGTCCTGGCTCTCATTATGGTGTTCACAGCCGTAACTGTATAAAATTTTGCCTAAATTATCATGTAATTTCGAACAAGCAAATTACTATACACTGTAAGCTAGTCAAAGAGCGTCATAACCAAAGTGAAAAGTACCATTAAAATATAAATCATTGAAAATAAACTAAAAAAAAAACTCCCTACCTGGAAGGAGCCTTATACTAAGGCTGTGTACCATATGATCAAAATAAAATAAGAAATAATGAATAAATAGAATTAGATGAGATTGCCTTATATCAGTCAGAAAAAACAACTGTTGAATAATTCATATATGAATGCACCCCGCCAGAAGGATCAGTGACAAATATCAGGCATTCTTTGAATGCTACCATTATCTTGTTTGAATCAGGTTTCTTGCTTCTTTCATGTTAGATCTGAATGTTAACCAGTTTCCGATGAAAAACTTATCAAACCTACCCCTTTAAATTATTCAGGAATATCTCTTGAGGGTTTGAAAAAGACTTGCTCAAGTAAGAGCACAAGGAGAAAAAAAATGGTTCTCTCCCCTGATAACTCTGAATGGAAAATGATCCAGACAAACAAGAGTAATTGCCATCCTACTCACTGTTGTTTTATATTTTTTTTTCCCACTGTTATTGATTTAATCAAGTTCGTGAATATTTTTTTACCATAACTTTACTCTGTAACTTTAAGTTTGAGGTGTTGCTTTTGTTTCTCTGGTAAACCTGGAAATGACTGTATCGGTGGACATGAGGTCCACCATCATTACCCCATTGTATTGTTTTGATATTTCATTTTATACGATCATGTGCTCATGCCTCACCATTCATAAATATATATTTTAAATTAAATAATAACTTAATGTTTTATTACTATTGTTACTATTCTTGTTGTGGTTATCATCAAGTCTAGTCCACTGCCTTCTTCCCCATTGAGCTTATTAAGAGAAGGGAGGGTTTCTGAAGTAAGTAGGTGTGTGTGTGTGTGTGTGGGGGGGGGGGGGGGGGGGGCAGAGAATATGGTTAGATTGAAGTAGATGATTCGCTTTGGCGACTCAAAAAAAGGTTCTTGCTTTATGCCACAGCTAAGAGACATGAGGGACTGACATTTCAAAATGCCATTCCTTTAAGGGACCGGAAAGCCTGATAGTTTGGAACTAAGTATAAAAAAATGTATTTCAGATACTTAGCATAGTTTTTGGGGGGATATTTTTTTATTTCTCCCATTTTCACTTTTAATGTCTTGTGTCCCAGTTGAGCAGCTGCCTGCTATCACCATTGAATCACCCAGCCCTCTCGTAGCTTTCCAATTTGAAGAGAGCTTCCCCATGACATGTGAAGCCAAAGGGAATCCCAAGCCAGAGTAAGTACCAAACCATGCATCAGCTCAGAGTAGAGGGAAGCTAGTTATCAACCAAACAGTCGATTTCAATTCCCCTGCAATTGTATACCTTTTTTTTTTAATTTGTCTCTTTTCTTATGTTGGCTTTGCAAAATGAACACCCTCCTCTGATAGTTGTCGTTTCACTGCTGTTTTTTTATTTGTAGATTCAGATGGATGAAGAATGGAGAGGAATTTGACCCCTCTCTAGACCCCCGGCTGATGAAAGAAGAATATTCTGGGACCTTTGTGATACCCAATGAAGGGAACCTGACCGAGTACGAGGGAACCTATCGCTGTTACGCCTCAAACAAGCTGGGGACCGCCACATCGAAAGAGATTGAGTTCATTGTACCCTGTGAGTAACATATTTTGCTTGTGTGTGAGAGTTGCTCTGTTACTGCATTTTTTAAGTGTTTCAGGGCCAGAACTGTTATAAGTGCACCTCTTTATTGTGAGCCCCTCATTGCATGAAATTCCTGAAAGTTTCTATTAGTTTCTATGTTTTATTCCTTTTTTGTTCTTGTTTTTGGTTGTTTTGTTTTTAATTCAGTTTAATTTATTTTTGTTCCCAATCTAATTTTCTCAAAGAAAGCCAGCTACTTCGGGTTTGAATCTGGGTTTGAATCTTAACTTCTGTTGACAATCCACATAGCAGAATCAGCTATGTTTTTGTTATTTTTACTTAAGATCAGTTTAAAAAAAAAAAAGCATTCTACAGGTACGGGATAAATTTCCCAGAAAAACATGACCAAGATACTTGTTAAAAGGTTCACAAAAACTGAGAATAACATTACTGTCATCTTGTGGTAGAAAACGAGAACTGCCATATTTTAATTCCCTCCTTTGTCATATTTCGCTCAACACAGATGTACCACAGTTTTCTAAAGAAACACTTGATCCACTTGTGGTGGAGGAAGGTCAGCCATTTATTTTAGAATGCAACCCACCAAAGGGAATACCTCCTCTGCAGATCTATTGGATGACCATAGGTAAGTAACACATTTGTGCAAGTTGTAATGTACTCCCAAATAGCTATTGTATTACTGTAATTTAGTTAATACTGGTTATCTGTAATTTTGATAGAAGTCAATATTTTAATTTATTTAAATAATACATTAGAGCGTATTCTATGGCCCTGTCTATTTACTTGCTTCGATAAAATGCTGTCTGTAGACACTAAGTACTATTCGGAAACAGTTTTGAAGTTCTGAAGTTCCATTACTCCTCTGAAATGTTAATGCATTAACCCAGAGGCCCACTGAAGGGACACAGCTGTCACATGGAATATTTCCAAATATACTTTGCCCTCTTAAAATCCTGTAATCATGCCCTGAATTAAAAAAAAAAAAAAAAAAAAAACGATAATACACCTCTCTGCGTTAAGAGATATAACAATATTTCTCCACAAAGTAACATTGTAGCCAAATATACATATTTTTGAATGTATTTTCTCTTTGTTTCTCTGCCCTCTTGAAAAAAATAAAAATAAATTGCATACTAAAATGTATATGACACTGCACAAATTCTTTGCTCAGATCTGCACCATATAGCGCAGGATGAAAGAGTCTCCATGAGCCTGAATGGAAACCTGTACTTCTCTCACGCGGTTATGAAGGACAGCAGGAATGACTACTGCTGCATCGCTGCCTTCCCCCGGATACGAACCATTGTTCAGAAGACTGCCATGTCTGTTATTGTTACGACAAGTAGGTGTCATGTCAGCGGCAGAAATAAGTCTGATGCAATCACTGATTTGTTTTCAGAGCCTTGATCAACGTTTTCACTGATATTCCGTTCATATTTCAACTTCAAAAGCCATTCAAGTGCCATCTTGTCTTGTTTTTGTGCCACCCCTTCAGTGAAGTGATCTTGATCTCGGTTATGTCTGTCATGATGCACCCGCATTGTTTTCATCCTCATCGTGTTTTTCTTTTTATCTCAATCCACCCCCCCAACCCACCCCTTCCATTTCAGAAAACAACTATATGAGTCCTGAAACTGGTGAGTTTACACGGAGTAACACACTTTGGCCTTGTGCGCTTCTGTTCCGTGTTCTGTACAGACATGTAGAAGTGTGTGAAAAAGCACATTGACATAACAATGTAGCAAAGGGTACATGTTATATCTCAATGCTTATGATCTTCATGTTCCTTCTTTATTTGTGCTTAACCCTCTTAGCCAATGCAATAATAGAAAGGAAGCCCTCTCTTTTGACGCCATCTGCTGTTGAATCAGAGAAACAGCTGGTTAAAGGAGAAGACCTTAAACTGGAGTGTATTCCTGAGGGCTTGTGAGTTATTGTGACGGTTATATCTGTTTTTAAATCAACCAAACCTTGGAACCTGGATATCTGACTAATTGGGGGTGCTTTTTTTTTTTTTGGTGTTGTTTTTTTTCTTTATTAGTCCGACTCCACAGGTCGAGTGGTTAAAAATTGGTACCCAGCTACCAACTAAAGCGAAATTAGAGAATCATGGAAAACTGCTGGTTGTGCCACAAGTTGAAGAAGAAGACAGCGGCAAGTACATGTGCAAGGTGAAGAACAGCCTTGGAACGGCAGTCCGTTACTTCACAGTGACAATAGAAGGTAATTGTGATTTAAAATTAAAAAAAAATACGAGAAACAAAACAAAAACTTATCCCTTGAAGAACAGTAAAGCATGTATAATAATGTTAGATGTGATGTGATTGTTTTGGAGTCAAGTTATAACGGGTGATGTCATTTTGCTTCAACAAACAATAATAGTAATTGGTGGTTCAGGCTGCTATTCTGCTCACACTTAAAAAAAATGTTTTGGAATATCAGTGCCAGTTTTCAAGTTGACCTTCAACTACTCTCTTTAACTAATACAAAAACTTTTTCAAATTTGCCTAATTGAAAGCAGGGCTGTAAATACTGAGTCATGAAATAATATTTTCATGATTTTTTCATGCGTTAATGTCTGAACACATAATTGATTATTTTCTATTGATCTGCTACATTTTCAGCCAATAGCTAAAGCTCTGCTCTGTATGATGGTGGATATTTTGCCAACCATGTGTGCATGCCTGTGTGTCCCCCCGCCTTGAAAAGCAACTTACGGTACTTAAAATTAGGCGAAGATGTTAGATTAGCTATACTAGGGTGTTGCCGCTCCTTCTAGGCTTCATGATGTAGCCAGAAATATAGCATATTATGATCAAACAGAGCAAGCCTGGAGTCAAATGTATTTTGTGATCTGGCGTATGTTTATGTTTTAGGCCTTCCAGAGAAAATACAAAGTTCTGTCATAAAGGTGTGGAGGGTAGAGCAAGGACACACTGCATACGTATTTGTATGCAGCCTGCGATGTGAACATCTGTTTTGTGTTTCATTGTTTTTATCTCTTACAAGCAAGTATAAATAACGTGATTTTAAGTCTGGAAAATGGGACTCTACTGTTTAATCACTTTTCTGATGTATAATTTTTTACTTCTACTGTATATTTGGTCCCCTTTAATGCGTACCAATATGTTTGTCAGCTTCGGGCCCAGGCATCTTCCCGAGTAGTTTTGTTTTTTTCATGCACTGCTGCAGCTGCTATAAGGAGCAGCTGCAGATATTTCAGTGACAGGTAATGCTTGGATGAAAGTAAAATGAATATGCTCTTTTACTTCTCTGTTTTGAGAACAAAGAGACCCAACATCTCTTTTCTCCTTGTTTTCCCCTCTGTTGGTAAGTGCTTGTTTGATTAATCCGAAAACACGTGATTTACTGTTTTCACTGAGGCAGCGTGCCAATTAAAGCCTCAGAAACGAGTTTAGTATATTCAGTTTAAAATGGACCGACTCAGTATTACACTCCGATCGCCATTGTAACTGCATCATCCTCACGAAGAATGACGTGATGTCTGAAAAGTAACTTTTTTGTCACCGCCCATTAGGCCATGTTGAATGTGTGTCTTTGTTGATAATGGGGTTGATATGTTTTGAACACGGATTGCCTTTACTATTCTTTTATTATTTTCTGTGATAGCTAACTACTTTAGCCATGTTCATTTAGTGACATTTATCAAGTGATCTGTTTTTCAGAACCTCCAGAGTGGGTGTTTGAGCCTGAAAGTCAGCTCCATATGATCGGCTCAGAAGTGCATATCAAGTGCTCCGCCAGCGGTTCTCCTCAGCCCATAATAACATGGAGGGTGAATGGTGCACCTCTGCACGGTCAGTGTGACAATGCAACGTACACTTTGTGCTAAATTTGCTATTTAAAGTCTCAAAATGATCCACCGATTTGTTTGTGACCTTACACTTGTAATCAAGCACATTGAATTATATCCAGCCCAAGAATAGGGTGTTCAAGTTTACCCAGTATAAGTCACAATGCAGAAATACTCCCTTTAATGAAAGAATATTAGTCTGAAATGGTATGAATATGACCCTGATTCTCACTGCCTATGATATTTTTAAATGGAAATCTTCCTTCTGGATTTAAATATCATTCATGATGATTTAGTTAAAAAAATCCATCCATCACTCAGGGTCGCTGGAGATACCTATCCCAGCTGTGATGGGGCGAGAGGCGGGATACACCCCGGACTGATCACCAGTCAATTGCAGGGCCACATATACAGACAGACAACATTAACTCACTCACTAATTCGGGGCAATTTTCCCAATTTTTTCTAATCAACCTGCTGCATGTTTTTGGACTATGGGAGGAATCACAAATATTTTCCCAGCTGAAGACATCCAATTTGATATACTGTACATATATCTTCTTCTTCTTCTTGTTCTTTCGGCTTTTCCCTTCAGGCCTCGCCACAGCCAATCAACCTTCTCCGTCTAACTATTTTCAGTATCCTCCTCTCTCACACCAACTACCTTCATATCCTCTCCCACTACGCCCATAAATCTTCTCTTGGGTCGTCCTCTAGACCTCCTGCCTGGCAGCTCCAATTCCATCATCCGTCTACCAATATATTAATAAAAGAAAATATATTAAAAGAACAAGTGCAATTATACAGTAATTACATGATTTATGACATTATGGTGCATTATTTTCAGTAACGATAGTCAGACCTGGCGGTAGTTGAGTTCCAAAATTCTTGCACAACGTTCTTTATGCCATCTTTCCGAATTACTGCAGAACAGTATCAGGGTACCTTGGAATATTCACAGATAAAAGTTTATTACCTGTTTGCTCGACTTGATGTTTGTGTAAATGTGGTGTTGCAGCAGAGTGCATTTCACACTGATCTTTGATCTATTGCAGAGTACCCTGCAGCTAATAGGATGGTGTTTGATGACACCATCATTTTGCACAATGCCAAAGCAACTGACAGTGCAGTCTATCAGTGTGAAGCTTCTAACAGACATGGAATCCTTCTGGCAAATGCAAACATCATGATTATGGGTGAGTTTGACAGATTTAATCTGCACCAGCCATGCTTTTCAGCAGTGTCATGGTGTTATTAATACCTGGATATACTGTCTGAGGATTTCTAAAAAAAAAAAAAAAGTTGTTTTACAGTCTTGATGAGAAAGTCAGACTTTGGGGTGAGTAAGTTCATGCCTGCTGAGTGATGTGCCAGGATAGAGAGCTGGTGCTGATGTTGGCATACTCACATAAAATTGAAAAGAGCCCAGGGAACAGGGCTTTCCGTGAGCTATACTCCTTTATCGCAGCGAGCTGTGCTCTCTGTGGAACAAGGAGCTCTATTCTCTGCCATTTAAATGCTAACACGTTCATACAAATTCCATAATGATTTCAGTGGCATAAGACAATGTTCCTCTCCTAAAGTGCTAAAAGTGTGGGGGGGGGGGAGACAGAATGTTTGCAACAATATACGCAGTTTGGTCATGGTGACATCGGAGTTAATAAATCTGGACAGTCTCTGAATGCTAAATCCCAGCTGATGCCTTCACAAACAATTTGGACAGACAGACCATTTCCTTGGGAGGCTTTGGCTTCAACTGATAAGGTGTTCTCTCATTATCCCATTGTTTTCTTTGATTGCCTTCTCATAGTCACACATTTTTGATTGGCACGTGGTAAAGGAAACGTTCTAATTTTTACACACCGCCTCAAACCACCCAAATATATGCATTTCATTAGACTCCGCCTGATAAGGAACATACTAGATCTTGGACGGCACAATTTTGGCCATGTAAAACTGCGGCTTATTTTGTTCTGAATAGCATATTCGGAATCACCATTCCATTGCAGTGTAGTTTTGTTAGTGCCTAAGATTGCTACTAACAATCTAGTCGCTGGTCCTTGCAGATCTTCCGCCAATGATTTTGACCAAAGAGGGGGAGGAATACTCAGCCGTTGAGGGAAAAGGAGTGATGATGCACTGCAAGGTGTTCAGCTCTCCTCCTTCAACCATCACTTGGTAAGTGTGCATTTCTTTCCTGTTGTTCCACACACCAGCAGAGAGCAGTAGAGCTAAACTGGTGGACGAGAACAGACCCTTTACATTATTTCTTAATATAAAGTCTGCCAAAACAACTTTGTCACTTGGCATTAATATTGCTATTTGCAACTTTTTTTTTTCCTTTTGTTTTTAGCCACAGTTTGACGTTCTGCTAATGTGGTCATATTTATTGGACCAAAGGGAACTTTATTTTTCTAAAATTTTACAGGAGCAAGGATGACTCCTCCGAATCAGTGGAGGGACCGAGGTTTCATATTCATGAGAATGGCTCTCTGGAAATCTACAGCACAGAGAAAGAGGACACAGGGCAGTACACATGCTATGCGAAAAACACAAAGGGATTGTCTGCTGTGGAGGGCAAGCTTTTTGTGAAAGGTAAACAGCTGTGTTTTTTTTTTAAGATGTTTGTTTTTCTGTTCTTTTTTTATTTCTTTTTTTTTTTTTTTGCAGTGAAGCTGTATGTAAGTCCTTGAAATGTAACTAATAGATCCCTACCTTCTGAAGATCCCACTAGAATAGCAGTGGCCCCAGTAGACCTGCAGATCTTAATAGGTTCCACGGCCCAGCTCTCATGCCTGGCAGAGTACGACAAGTCCTTCAGCAGCGACTTTGAGCTGATGTGGAAAAAAGATAATATGGAGATAGACCTCAAGTACACTGAAAATTCAAGGTAGGATTCATTTTTGCAGCATATCAGACTTATTCCCAGTTGGAACATTTTATTCCATTTCTTTCAATACTATGTCTCGATCTTTCTGTCAGCAGACACTTTTTGGAGGATGGTATCCTTCAGCTCGAGAACGTGTCCCACGAGGATCAAGGTGTGTACACATGTGTTGCTAGAACTCCTTTGGACCAGGACGTGGCTTCAGCGTTAGTCATGGTGTTAGGTGAGTGTGCATGTAAAACTCATTCATGCTTCAGCTTAGAATAATCTAATGACACATACAGTATATGAGCAGATATGTTATCTAGTTAAAGCAAAGCATTTGATCTGAACGGAGCAGTGAAAGCCCAGATTTTTGCATGAGTTGATAGATCATTCTTCCCTTGCCCTTATGTTACTGTGCTGACGGGTGTGTTCCGAATCTGTGTGTTATGATTGCCATCAGATGTTCCCGACGCACCTGTGAACTTGGTTTTGTCTGAACACAAGAGCAAGAGTGTGAAGTTAAAATGGATCCCAGGGAATGATCACAACAGCTCGGTCACTGGTAAACTCCACGTGGCACTACACGCAGCGCTTCCTGCACTCTGGTTGTGTGGTTGTGTGTTTGCATGTGTGTGTGTGTGTGTGTTGGTGTGCACACACCGTCTTTACCACTGTATGTATGATATATATATACATATATATACATATATTTTAACATTCTTTTAGCATAAGAATCTATAATTGATTCATCCAATTAAATTTGGTCTCTCTCTGGAATATACTTGCACAGCTGGTGGTTTAATAAGGAAGATCCATAGCTGTGATGGTCTGCTCTGATTTTCTCTCTGCTTGTCAACAGAGTTCATTATTGAGTATGAGGAGAATCAGTGGGAGCCGGGGAAGTGGAAAGAGCTGCACAGAGTACCAGGGAACCACCATTCATCTACCCTTAAACTTCACGGCCACGTGGACTATTGCTTCCGCGTTTCTGCAGTGAACACTATAGGAAGGGGTTCACCCAGCAAACCCTCGGAGAGATACAAAACCCCAGCGGCAGGTCTCGGGCATCCTTCCATTGTTTATTGGACTTTTTGATTCAGTGCGCTGGGCTACTAAAGCTGCCAACGATACTGTCCTATGAACTTTAAAACACTCACACCTGCTACATAATTGATTCAGCTCTTGTTGAAAAATGTGCTCTCTTGTGTGCCTATTTCACCGGAGATTTCTTCCACTAATGATGCCGACAAAATCCATATGCCTTCTTTTCCACAGCCCCTGACAAGAACCCTGAAAATATCAAAATTGAAGGTCATTTGCCACATGAATTGGATATCAGCTGGGAGGTAAGGAGTTTGAGGCTTTTATAATTGTCTTTCTTAATAACACAGAAATGTAAAGTACCTTCACAAGATGTGTTATTCACATCTGCTCCGTTGTAGGATTGAATTGTTGTTTTTTTTTCCAAGATACGGAAATTTTAAGATACAGAAGTTGTGCTAATAATTAATATTCAATCATCAATAGAAATTTTGAAACATTAAAATGGACCACTTTTGGTATTTTACTCTCCAGCTGAGATCTTCATTTGATGGGATCTCTTCAAATGATTTTCCATTGAAAGCTGCTTTGATTAGACTCAGAACAGAATAAGATGGAACATTTCTTTTAACAGGCACATGAATGTCGTCGGTGTTACTGTATGAAGATTAATCTTTCTTTCAGTCATTATCCGGTTGGCCTGTCATAGCTACATAGACCCCGAATCCCAGATTCAAGGGGTCTCCAACTGTTAATGATTTGCTTTTGTGAATAATAGTACCTTGTTCTATTTATTACCGTCTGACTTCTGTAAAGAGGTAATTCTAATCTGCAGTGTTCTCACAAGAAATTATATCAAAAGAAAAGCTCATTGTTTTAATAGATAGTGGATAAAATGGCTGCTGTTCCCAGCCCAGCTCACTTGGATAAATGGTAATTCTTAAAGTGGGAAAGGATTGACAGTCAGTAGAAAAATAGAAGAACAGCCAGTGTCTCATTGCTGCCTTTTATCCTCTTGTTTCGCTTTTGTATTTTTTTTCCTCTTGTCCTCTCGCCATTCAGCCTCTGTCACCAATTGAACACAACGGGCCTGGTCTAGAATACAAGGTGATGTACAGGCGGCAGGACCTGAATGAAGAGTGGATCGAACATGTAGGGAAGAGACACTCGTTTGTAGTAAAGAACACTCCCACTTTTGCTCAGTATGAGGTTAAGATCCAGGCAAGGAACCGCCAGGGTTGGGGTCCTGAGCCTACAATTATGACTGGCTACTCTGGAGAGGATTGTAAGTAGTAAAGCTTAAAGATGGACTCAAATGATTTTCACATGATGCTTTGTTTTTTTTTTCCATTCTTATTCCATTTCTATATGCCATTCATTACCTTCTCCTAATGATCATTTTGTGATGTTAAAAAGGTTGACATTGAATTTCAGCCTCATTATAGAAGGTTTATTATCTCTGATTCAGAGTAACACCTAGTTCCGTAACTGTATTTTCTCCTGAAATTTGCCCGGTCCTTGAATCCGCTTTCTCATCTGAGCCTCAAACACTCCTTCTTTTTAAAACTTTCATTGAGGTCATCATTTTGCGATGTCGGAAAAACATGCCTGCATTGATAAATTGAAAGGTTTTATACAGAGTGAATGGTTCTCATCAAGGAGATTTAGAACATTTCATTTTAATCACCATTTGGTCAGCTCAATTTGTCACAGTATTTATTGAAAAAATCGAATAAAAAAAAAGAATCCGAGGAGGGTGTTCTTCACTTCTAAGTACATTCTGCCATTGCAGAAGATGCCATTTACTTTTGAATATTGAATAATATTATATTGTTGGGAAAAGACATCCCTTATTATTACACTGAGATATGGCTTGTTAAATGGCTAAGCTTTGTGATGAGTGTCATGAGATCTTTTTCACAGGAAATAAGACAAGTATACTCTTTGAGATTTTGTTTTGTAGTGGTGTTATCTGCTCAGAACCCTGCAGAAGACAAGGGGGAGAGGAAGATTAAGTGAACATATTAAAGGCCTGATAAGATTTTGTCTGAAGTATATTTTGACAGGACTTAACACTAAAATAAAGGAGGAATGAATATGAGACACCCAGTTACGCAGGGGCTTTGCTTTAACCTTATTCTCAATAGGCTTGATGTACATTGTAAATGCAAGAAAACATATAAGCATATAATCAATACAGCTGTAATGGGGGGAAAGCACATATGGAAAAGTAAAGTTTTGCTGAGAAAATTATATGTATCGCAAAATAAGCACAACTATCAATACCAACAACAATTCTGATACTGAATGCACTACACGCTACATGAAAATTTCAGCATTTGCTGACTGAAACCCACATGAATTCCAGCAGTTACAAATGTTAGGTTCAACCAGTGCAAATGAAAGATTATTATTAAATTACGATAATTATCCCCACTGTGACAAGTTTAATATTTCGCAAGGCTATATTCAGATGTACTTTCACCAACTCTAATTTTGATTAAATAATTTACAAACTAAGTTTCACATTGAGAAACATGTTCATGTGGTATTACATGCAATAAATCACAGATTTCCACTGCATTTCGTGTGTTTAGCTTTCTTTTGGATTTGTCCACAAGATGCCACTTCAGGTCACGACCCCCTCCCATTTTTTTTTTTAAATGTTCAATTACATTATTTTGTCTTTAGCTCCTTTAGTTAGATAAGAGAGTAAACAGAATCCTATTTTGAAGCAGTACAGTAATGTGTATCTAATTAAGTTGTGTTTGTGGTGTTTTAATATCCTAAAAATCTGTTCTGAGTATGCAAAACTGGCTATAATGGGTCTATAATGTGTATTTGCCTTTGCAGTTCCATCTGCAGCACCCGATAATGTAGCTGTGGAGGTGATGAACAGCTCAGTGGTCAAGGTTAGCTGGACTCGTGTTCACCCAGACAAGTTGCACGGACGTCTCGGAGGCTACAGGGTAATACCTCAAAAACAGCCCCCTGCTTTGAGACAGTTTAAAACGAATGACCCTGACCTTTCTGCTTTTACCACTAGCTGTCTTCTTTACATGGTTCGCACCATGTTTTCTCACCCAGTCCTCAAGAAAACAAAAAAAAAAAAACAGGGAAACTCAGATGTTTACGTCTCTACGTTGTGCAGTGTTTGATCTCACCGCTGTCTCTTTCCTGTGGTAGATAAATTGGTGGCACCTGCGAAGTCTGGCAGATTCAAAAAAACACCACAGAGACAAGCAAACAATGACGTTCCCAGGGGACTACAACTATGCCATTGTACCAGGACTAACACCCTTCTCTGAGTACAGTCTCATCGTCATGACCTTCAACGGGCGTGGTAACGGTCCTGGTAGCCATCCCGTCAACTTCAAAACCCCAGAGGGAGGTAAGATTGTGGAAACAGCGTGGAGTATATCGATTTACAAACACCGAAGGGAAAATCTAATAACAGCTGAGGAAACTGGGTTGCAGAATTCGACCGCTTACTCTGTATATTACCTTCTTTGCCCTCACAGTCCCTCAGAAAAATGCAGTTTTCAGGGTCACAGACACGCAGAAGCATACTATCTCTTTGGCCTGGTCGCCACCATTGGAACCAAATGGGATTCTCACTGGCTATCTCCTTGAATATCAGCTGAGTATGTATCAGTTCTTCTTATTCTTATAAGTGCCTGTATTACAATAATAGTGTCTATGCCTTGCCACAAGAAGATACTGTTTTCCTGAGTGTTTAATGGTGTTTACATCCCTGCGTTCAGTTCCAACTTGCTCTCTTTTCAAAAACAAAAGAAATAAAAAAAATTGAAGCCACATATTTCCACTTTTGTAACAGGGGTAACACATCGTGAATAGCTCAAGGCACAATTTCTTCCTCGCTGCTGCAGCGTACAAACAAGTTCACAAAGCACTTTAGAAGTGAAAGAGCAGTGGTGGATCTTTGGTCAGCTGGTGATTGTCTAACCTATGATCCTCAACAAGGGAATGAAAATCATTGTGCCACTCAATGGGGCCGGTGTCATAGTGAGGTCAATGTGCGTATAGGAAACATGTCAGGGTGATATCTACTGGCCTACGTGTCACGATCAGGCCTCACCTACTGCTGACCAAGGCCATGATGTCACAGTCTGTTGAGGTTCAGCTTTACTGACCCTTCCCTGTCGGCAGGGGAGATCTTCGTTCTAGCTCACAGTCACACAGGATTCCTTCATTAAATGCATCCCACATGTACACGCAATATGTTGTCCTCAAACAAAAGTCAGACAAAGCTAAGGACTAAGTCCCAACAATGTTTTAGTGCCACCTTTTCTGGCTAATTGAGTTTGATTTGGCGGCTGCACAAGCAGGCCAAGTGTCATACAATATTTTAGGAGAGGACGTTTTCATTGTGCCACCGCAGTAAAGCTGACGGACCCCCTGAAGCGTTACATTTTTTTTTCAATTCCCCTTGAAGGTAGTCATATGTGAAATGTTGAGGATAATGCAACCAGCTGTCAAGGTATCATCTGTGACACAAGTGTAGTCGCAAGTATCAGTGCAGCTGTTTCGGGGCTTCATCGGTCTTAACTATGAATTTAATGACTTCACATTTGAAAGGTTTCAAAAGGTGTTTAAACTGTTAAACTGCTGAACTTTCTGTGTAAGATCTCTCAGTGTAAAATCTTTAATCAGTGTATCAAGTCTTCACTGAAGGTGAAACTAAAGCTGCCAGTCGCAGTTACAGCTCATCAATCCTTAAAAGGCTGTTTTAGGATTGAACATTAACAGTTTACCTGTTTTTGGTTGTTGTCTTCCCTAGAACCACAAATTAAATTGCTAATTATTAAAAGCTACATTATGAAGCCCTAATGTGTGCAACTTGAATGTTGAAGTTCGTGTTACAGTCCATCTATGTTTTTTTTTCCCCACTTATTTATAAGTTATTTTTTTTATGACAGAAATTGCACTATTAAAGAGCACAGTAGTTCCTCACTGATTCACCAAATTATCTATCCATCCCATTTATGACTGAATACATTTTGTCCTAGAGGAGTTAAGTTTTCCCAATAGTTTTTTTGTTTGTTTCTTTTTTATTTATTTTTTTGATGACAATGACACAATTTGGTGACAAAATTTTTGAATAACACAAATTCCAGGGTGTTTGCATTTAGTGACCCAGCAGCCAAGAAACCACAACCTACTGTTTCAGGCTAATATAATGACAATATTTAATTTGCCCCGTGTTGGACAGTTTGAAATCTGCTTGAATGATGATTATCTCCACCCTGCAGTTATCAAGGCCAGTGTGATTGAATTATGATCAACCATTTGTCGGGGTTAACATATCCATCTTTTCCAAAGAAGATGTCCAATGCTTCATTTGATCTCCAGTTGTGTCGACATGGTCTTTGATGAGCAAAGTGTGAATGATGGTCTGAATTTCAAATGGAATCTAAACATTTTAAAATGACTTACCTGTTTGAATCAAATGGGATGCCTGGTCACTTTCAAATTTCAATACAGAAAATCACATTTTCCTCACTAAGATCAAAAATTGCCCAGCATATTGCGTGTGTGTGTGTGTGTGTGTGTGTGTGTGTGTGTTTGTGTTTGTGTTTCACATAGGTGTGTGTGTGGCACAGCAAGTCTAGATTGCATAATTCATCAATACATATTTGTCATTATTTCTGTTGCTCTTTACCAGACTAAAGTATCACCTCTTTCCCAGCAAAGGTCAGCTCAGTAACTGATGTGTTTGATTTTGTAAAAAATAACTTAATGCCATGTGCCAACTTTTTAGGTTACTTCATTTGGTGAAAAATGAGATCTGATTACATAGCCCACGGCGTACGTACAATAAAAAAATAAATTAGTAAATTAATAAATGAACACTGCAAATTTTTATTCAGGATTGAGCCTGTTCTGTTCAAGGGGAGAAATTGATTGAAATAAAATTAAGTGCCCCTCTAAAGTATGCTCTTATTTATAGCCTTTCACTATGATAATTTTTTAGGCATGGGATAAACTTGACTGCAAAGGTATGCGGCCACAATGTAATATTTTGAAGAGGGAAATTAAACAAAACTAAAAAACAACAAAATGAACATAAAGTTTAACATTTTAAAAGCACACATGTCCAAAGCAATCGATTGATTGTAATGCATTTACTAGTGCATTATTTGTCTATTTTCAACATATTGAAAAGGACAAGCTTGAAAATTAACAATGGTAAGAAATATGCTGTGAAGGACATCAGCTACAGTCTACAAAATGAAAGGTTGCTTTATTTAGTAGGAAACTGTTGTAGAATTTTTGTATATGTTTATATGCTTATGCATGTGTGTGTGTGTGTGTGTGTGTGTGTGTGTGTGTGTGTGTGTGTGTGTTTGTGTAACACATTCATTTACTCATTCATTCATTCATGCTATGTCTATACATCTTCGGACGACCTCTACTGTTACACAGCCGTTCACTCTCCTATTCATACATCTGAGCAATTTAGTCTTCTGTCAACCTACTGCATGATTTGGTTCTGTGGGAATAAACTGCAGAATCAGGAGGAAACAGTGAGAACATGTAAACTCTAAACAGAAAAGAGCCTTCACAACGGGAACATTCTTGCTGGGGATGGAAATGTTAACTGTTGTGCCACCGTTCCTCTCACCCAAAGCACAACACCTATTATTCTTTAATTTCTCAGAATCAAAATGTTCCCAAAGGGTATCCACTTAGGTCAAGTGTGTTTTTTTTTCTTCTTCCACATTTCAGTTTCCTGTCAAATCTCCCATGCACAGATATTGTGTATGAAAATGCTGCACAAATAAAGTTGCAATATGCCCTGCAAGTTCCAAATTCAATATTATAACATATTAATCCTTTTCTTTTATGTAGTAAATGATACAGAGGAAGTGGGGTCACTGCAGACAATAGACATTAGCAACCCAGGCACCACCAAGTGGATCCTCCGCGACTTAGAACCCTTGAGCAAGTACAAGTTCTACTTGAGATCATGCACCATTATGGGCTGTGGACCAGTCGTCAGCGAGGAGAGCACCACAACTCTGGAAGCAAGTAAGTGATGGCGGTTATATAGCTTATATGTGACCGGGTGTGCCTGAATACACTGTTGTGTGGACTAAAAAGACAAAAATGTGAGGTGCTTATGTGTTTTTTTTAGAACTCACATGAGGTAGGTGAAAAATAATTTTCACCGTTTTTATCTGGTGCTGAAGGAGTCAAAACCTGATGCCTGCTTAGTCAAGCTTTTCATATCTTCATCGTAATAGTGTTTGTGGATAAACAATTTAATATGGATGTATTGTAGGTTTTCATTTATTACTGTCATGGGAGAGCAAATGTTTATCGATTAAATGGAGCTCATAAGCTGTGAAACAATCACCAAAGAAAGGAAATTGCTTTGATCTGGGAGAAACCAGTGCTTTTGGTTCTGATTTGCAGAATACAAACAATGGTGGGTAAGTCATCGTAATGATCTGGGTCTCAACATGTGGTATTTTAGCTTTGAGTATATATCATTCACGCAGAGCTGCACAGTTACTTGGCCTGGATCAAATGTGGCATAATCGATATATATATATATATATATGTGTGTGTGTGTGTGTGTGTGTGTGTGTGTGGTTGACATAAACAAATTACTCAATTGTTACACTGAAGCATACTGCAGATGTTTAATAAACACAGTTACTTTGTATTTTCTGAAGGAAAACTAACAATCACAGTGAAAAACCTAATTGGCTCTTAGGGTTGTTTATTTGCAGGCTGAAATGTCAACAAAAATAATAACATCATGATGATTTGGTTTTTATACCCCCCCCCCTTTTTTTTTGAATTGCAATTTTGTTGCACCACTGTGTATGACTTATTGCTGGTGGCTACTCTGTGGTCCTGGTGTGCATGTCAAGGTAGTTTTTGTTAATTGTTTGCTCTCTCTCATGCCTCTAAATATTCATCCCTTCAAGCTCTATGTTTGATCACACAGCCTGTTTTATAAATGTGTGCAAGTGCCTGCTTTGCAATAAATTGCTTGTCCCCTGTCTTTTTCTTTATTTACCACATTTGTTTCCCCCTGCAGCCTCCAATCTGGCTTCCACTGTTGGCCTCAGTATGTAGACCATTTTTAGAGATAGAATGATATGTCCTTCACTCATCTATCTATCTATCTATCTATCTATCTATCTATCTATCTATCTATCTATCTATCTATCTATCTATCTATCTATCTATCTATCTATCTATCTATCTATCTATCTATCTATCTATCTATCTATCTATCTATTACATGTATATATATTACATATATACATGTGATGCAAATCATGTGTTGTCATGAAATTTCATGTAGTAAGTGCATGGTTAGATTTTCATACCAAGCATTACATTTTAAAAAGTTAATGACAAAATTTCTTTTGCATGAGGGTTAAAAGTCTGCAAACATTAAACACATCAGTAGATAATTGACCTCATGTGCTGTTTGCCCCTGCCTTCCACAGAGAGCAGCCAATGCCTCCTTTCATTAGAGAAATGTCACATTCTTCAGAGATAAAAAGTTTGTGGCTTCACCACTAATAGCAATGTTAATTAGTTATCAAATTATGAATTCATTTTCTTCTAATAAATCTTGCTTCATTAGTGTCTGTAAACAAATATTGACTTTCATCCTAGCAACTGTAGTGCACCATCTCTCACCCAAGCAGAGGAAATAAACGATGCTTTTAGTGGCAAAACTCAGGAAGAGCATCAGAGGCCACCCTTTTTATCTTAATAATATGGGAAAAAAATGAAAAAAACAAGTGGCTTTTAAACTTCTATTTAAAGATAAAAGATAAAAAAATATTACTCTTTCTGATTAACATACATGAGATGAATTTATCTAAATGCGGGTTACCCTTTGTTGTAGATGCACTCTAAATAAATACTAATTTCTAGAGTTTAGCTGAAAATAGCATGTCTACTAACAGTAGTAATAGTGCCCTTAACCTGCTATTCTATTAAATAACTTAAGATGTGTCTTTTTTTCCAGGCAAGTCAGCTTCCCCCTCACCTCCAAGCATCCCAAAGTCCCCTGTGATCAAAACCACGCGTTCCACCATAGGTAGACCTGCAGATTATCCTAACATCAGCATCAAGCCAGTCATAGAGACAAGCGAAAAAATAAACAAAGAATACTTTTTATCCCCCCTGTGATATAACCCTGTTGTTTGTCTTTCAAATGACTTCTTTTAAAAAGGATATAAAAAGTCATTTTTATGCAACTTACTGTATACAACTTTGAATTACTACATTTTCGACTGGTCGAACAGGCCAAATGATAACAGATCCATTCTGTTGTTTACGAAACTGTGGTTTTCATTTCACTGCTGGGGTACGGTTTAATATCATCGTGCTCCAGCACTTCGGTGATCTATATTCTGACCCTCGAGTGCAGCTATAGAGTGCAGTCACTTGAAAGGGACAAACCTGTCTAATTGTCAGTGATTGATTTGTTTGGCCCCAGTTCCCCATTTACACAGCAGTGTATTGACCCAATAGTCACCTGACATTTACATGTAATCTTCAGCTGATTGAACAGCGGCACGGTAGATGTCGAGGACAACATCTGAACATGGAGAACGTAGCAATGGGAACCGTCCCCCTGGGCATCGTGCCCTCATACTGGGAGGGTGATATTTACAGAACAGTGATAACTAGATAAGCAGAAGCTGTTGAAAGCTCTTTTATAAGAATATTTTCTGGCCTCTGCTTATGAAGAACCATGACGACTTTGAAGGGGCGTCTTCCAGGGCACGGGCACCCCGCTGGGTGAGCAGCTGCTTTCTGCAGCATTTAATAGCGATCTAAGGAGTGTGATGACAGAACAGCAGCCAGCCTTAGGATATTTTAGTCCAGGGGCTGGTGTCAGTCGAATCATTGCACGGTTCGAATCATTGGAATTACCATAGTTGCAGACTAATCCATCAAGATTAGTCAGAGAGTGTCATTTGCACAGGTTGGGGATGGGCAGCTCAGACGCAGGTGTCCTTGTGTGCTGAATTATCACCTGAGCAAATAATGCACCTGAGCTGAAGATGTGGTGGAAGATTTCCATGCTTGCCATGAGGGAAATGAAGTGGTTGTGCTTTGTTGACTAGTTCAGACAGCTGCCTTCCAAGCATACTAATGATGCCCATCATTCACAACATTATTTGGGGCTATTCTTCCCCTGTTGGGTGTCAAAAGGCTACATCTCATGATATGGCTAAGGGGGATAATGTGCATTGTAGATAAGTTTGTTACAACTTACATGACAAAGGCAAAACACGATGATCAGTGATGATTATTTAATAAGTTGCTGGGTCCTCTGTGCATCATGAGGTCATATCCTATCTTGGACATCAAGGATAATGCTGGCTGAGGAAAGTAAAGAATGTCCAGAAAATGAGTATATTTAAGCATTGAGGCCACAGAACTGAAACGTTTATATCAAAATCAATGTTTTAAGCCAAATGTGATGGCGACATGACTGGAGCCACATTTTTTTTTCTTTATTTTAGATAAATTGCAATTTGGCGCACCATACCCTGTTACTGGTTACCAACATAAAGCGCTGCCAGAGAAAGGCTAACAAATATTCTCCAGCTGCAATAATTTCGGGGGCGCTGACCTATGCATTATCCCTAAAATACATTGCTCGAGAAAAACAAACTAAAGGATTGGTTCTGGCTTTGGAAGAGATTTTAAATCACCATGCTGGATAGAAATGAAGGACAATGTTATTAAGGAGTAAATGTAATGCCCATAATGAATAAAAACACATTCTAGAGAATTTGATTACTGGTGTTAATGTGGGGCTATACAGTAAATCAGGCCTGAAAAAACCTGTTGCTTCCACATGCAGCTGTTACCTTCATGTCGGTTTTTGTGTTTGTGTTTTTTTAAGTTGGTTGTTTGAAAAACACACAAACACAAAATTCAACATGAACTTAAGAGCCGCATGCGGCTCGGGAGCCACAGGTTGGCGAGGCATGCAGTGAATAGATATTGAAAAAAAATGTTTCCCCTCAATCTCTTTCTGCATCTAAACTACATCTAAATTACATATAAGGAACTATGTAACAATTGTGTTTTTCAGTACACTCTTTTAATAGCGTAATATGCCTGCTACTTTGATAGTGGTGAACAGTAAGTGTTCTTTACTGGGAAGCCTTTCACAATTATGTCTTGCCATCTTGTCTGTTATGTTGATTCTTTGCTGGATTTGCAAACATAAGACTGGATTTATTATGTCATGTTAATGAGCTTTATTTTTGCATCTATGAACAACAAAACGCTAATGGTATTCCTTTGGCTGTCTTAAAAAAACTATGGTGAATATCCTGGCATTGAGCACTAAAAACAAAAAAGAAAATTGCCTGTAGGACTGCATAAATGATTATTAATAAATGATAATTATTAATCATTAATCAATGAGGAAAAAGGAAAAAAAAGATAATATCTTAGGTCTGATACCATAGACATGCTGTTTTAAATAATCTCTGCTTGTTTTACAATTTTCATTTATAAATCTTGCAGTCCTGAGAACAGACCTCTGTCACTTTTTTTTTATGGTATGGAAGCACATTGACTTCAAGTGAATGCATCAGACGTCATCAATTTTCTATGCCGCAATCTAACTGTGCATTGCATGGTTGGTATCGATACATTAAGTTGTCAGCCATGTTCCCTCTAATTTTTCATGTCTGGGCATACAGACAACCTCGCTGAACTTACTTGAGGACCACTGTGAGAAGCATTAGATGTGCTCGCTGTGGCCACACATCAGTATCACACCTTTGATCATAGCTTCCATTTAGTCCATATTTTTCCATCATAAAACTCACTTACTACTTCAGCTTCGCTGCATGTTTTGCAGAGCAGACCTTTCTCACTCGATAAAGAAAAACTGTCAATGCCGGGATTGGCCGCGTAGCGTAATTGTATCCTATCGTATGATTTGCCGGACACCTGTCACTCACTGAGTTACACAGCAAAATTATACCGAAAAAACGTTATATAATTCATTTGCAGTTTTTTTCAAAGCATGATTTAGAGACCGAGGGGACTGGGAAAACATCCCAGGTGAAAGTATGTCTGCCATCATCTGAGTAAAGTTACTCCATGGCTTCTCATCATTTTGATCCAGGTCAAATGTGTCTACCCATTATACAATAAAGGATTTATAATATTTTGCTACTACCCTTTAAACCTGTCAATTTAACAGGGTTGGGTATGTTTTCTTTTTTTTTGTTTAACACCCAAATGATAGTGTTAATGACAATGCTCAACTGTATTATCTGCCAGGCACTGGTGAGAATACCTTGTTGATGGGGTCACAAGTACAGCAGCAACCTTATAAGAAAATTATTTAACAACAACAAAGAAAAGAAGCAGAGCTAATTGACCTCTCATTTCATTGTGTGTCCTTGGGTGCTGTCTCAAGCTGAGGCCTGCACTCGATGAGAGGAATTACATTTGTACAGCGTTCCACTCTTGATTAATTAGACAAGCGAATTAGCTGTTTAATATTAATATTGGACCATTTCCATCACTGGCATGCCCTGCCACCTTCTGCTTTTGCAATCAGATGGGCTTTGTCGATGTAAACATTCAATCAAATGTCCGGATGAAAAGGCCAAGGCGTGTCAAAGTCACCGGTTATTGTTCTCCACAGGTCTGGCCAGCATCCACGGAGGAATATCCACCCAAGGCTGGTTTATTGGGCTGCTGTGTGCCATTGCTCTCCTCACACTCATTGTGTTGATCGCCTGCTTTGTCAACAGGAATAAAGGAGGGAAGTATTCGGGTAGGTGTTAACACACACACACACACACACACACACACACATACATATGCACACAGAAAGACAGACACCCCTCCCTGAATAGCGATCGCTGCTTCCATCATTATATTTCCATTTTGCTGTTTGTTCAATCAATCAACATAGACGGCGTTACAGGAATACGTAAACTGATATGGCAGTTTTTTTTTTTTTTTGAACAAGCCACAAAATTAGTTAAAATGCAAATTTATCCATAAAATACGCTTGTGTATTGATAGGAAAATGAATATTTCTGTGTCCGGCATTTGGATGTTGCATTATTTAGACACAGAGGAGAGGCCCATACAAAAAGCAGCCCACAGCTAGACTAAATGCAAATGCTTTACACGGGGTAGGCGCACAGTAAATGATGGCATAAGCTTTGTTATATCTCAATTTTACTTCCCTTATTGGGGTCTCAAGAGTCCTCGTTGCCTTTATTATTCCCAGCTAATGGTCATCAGGTTGTCGTCTGGACAGCGATCGCTTCACTATTCAGGGAAAAGCACAATGAGACACAGCTCTGTCTTTGGTTCTCTCATTAAATTCTCATTATCACTAGTGGCTCCAACAACCTGAGTCTGGTGCTTTCCTTGTTAAACATCACTTATGCAAGCGCATGTGCACAGTGTTTAATATTTAAGTTTTAAATCTATCTCTGAAGATAACACATAGAGAGACTGATTTTTATATATTATCAATTCGGAATTTTGATTATCGATTTATTTTTTTATTCGAGGATCGATAAAGTATAATCTTATTGTAAAGTGGGTCAGGGCAGGGACACAGGGAACAAAAACTTGTCAGAGATCGAGCTGTCAGGGGACGTAGTCACCTTTATATGCAGCTGTCTTGTACTTAACTGATACCGTCTCTTCATTTTCCAAGCAGTAAAAGAAAAAGAAGACCTTCACCCAGATGTAGAATCCCAAGGCATGAATGACGACACATTTTGTGAATACAGGTAAGTGAAACCCCCCAAAGCACTATTTCACCATTTCAATACAATTCATCAGCAAGGAGTTCTTCTGTGCTGGCTACCATTTCCATCTTCTTCTACCTCTCTCAATAGTTCTCTCTGCTTGTTCTTCTCTTGCTGAAAAGACAACCCAGCATGCTTGAGGTTCATGTAGAGCCTTGCTCTTCTCCAGCGCAAGACATTTGATGGTTGAGTAACTGGAAAGTATGTGATAAACAGCACCACCGTAGAGCTGTTTTCACATCAGTGCTGTTAAAGTGGTAGCATCTTATTATAGGACGTTGTGCAGTTAGAGATAAGGCAATTTCCGACCTGAGATTTGTGAGAACTCTTTTTTTTCTAGCATAATTAGCTGAGTTACTTTTTTCTTGTTTTTTTTCCAATTTGCATGGGCGTTATAATACTTTTTAGCTTGATACCATAGCTGTAAGGAACACGACTTAAATTATATGGGGTATGTCGGTGATTGGAGCCATGCATTTCTTTTAATGATGTGTTAGCTCACAAACCATACCAATCACTGTGCATTTGTGCTTTTCAAATTTCCTTTTCTTCAGTTGGGTAATATGGATTATCAAGGACATCATTATAATCAGGGGCCATTGTTTCCCTCTACCAAAGTACCTGCTAAAGGACTGAAGGAAGAACATAAGTCAGACATACTTATGAATTATAGTGTTTCTCTCCAGTATCATGAGGGTTAGTTTTAATACCCCAAATAATTCAACTTTTTGTACTGAGAGCTTTTCCCAAGCATTTAAATTAAAACAGTCTAATGATACAAAAGTTCAGAGATATTCAACTGTGATTGCAATGATTTGATTTTTTTTTATCCGTCATTATTTTTTTTTTTGCTAATTTCCCTATAATTGTCTTAATAATACTTTTCAAATATATATCTCATATTCAGGAAATTTCTTAAAACAATAAGGCTGATTTCTCTATAACTTTAGGGGGCGAAACAAACCAACAAATAATCTTATTCTAGGATAGTTACATTTCTGTTTTGTTTTTTTTAAGCCTGTTTTGGATTTCTTATTTCCTGTGATTATTCTGAAAAAAACGCAACACAAAAACAAAGACCACAGAACTATCTACAACTGAAACTAAGATTTCTTTCAGAAAGATTATGTGTCATAATTTATAGTATTACAAAGTCCCATGTTTCCATATGTTGCCCTGCCCTGTTCCTGTAAGGCAGGAGCTAAACTTCAGACATCTAAGATTACTCAATTCCTTCAATATATCCAGTTCTCACTAACAAGTAAAAGTTCCATCAGTCGGAAAGCGCCTGTGATTTGTGTGTGTTTTAGTGACTAACATTGCACCTTATCAGGAGCTGTGGCTGCATTCACATTTCACATCTTCTGTGTGAATGGAATTGAACAGACTGTCTAGCACACGGCAGGAACATGAAACCAGTCAGTGTAATTGAAAGTGGCTCATCTCCAGGGTAGTAATATCTGTGCATGTTTCATTAATCCTGCCGTAGTGCAATTCTTAACAGTCGACCACAGCATGAGTTGCAGTATAATTCTCAAGCAGTGTGATCTGCACAGGACTACAAAAGCTGATGGGATGAAGTAAAATGAATCTCAGTGTGACAGGATTTACAATTTTACTCCAAGATTTATGTGTGAAAAGAGAGGAAGTTGTTCTTTAGCAGCAACGGTATGAAGCCCTTTAGCATCACAAGCTCTAAAATAACTTCCAAATAAATCAATTCTGAGGCACCAAAAAGTTTAACTCTTAAATTATCCAAAATAATGTTTTTTTTTTTTTTTTTTTTTTGACAGTGACTTACTGATTGCTGTAGCACCTTTTATCCAATGTTACTTTCTTTATTTTTTACTAGTGTGATCAGATGTTTTGTGATGTCCTGGCAATCTAGTATGTACTATCAACGAAGTGGCACTACACCAAATAAGCAAAGGAAATCAATCCCGTAAAGCCACTAAAAATAAAGTTTTTACATCAAATGCTTCATACTTATTAAGGTAACTTTCACGAGAAAGAGTCATGCTGCCCCCAACATGCAATCCTTATTCTGTAAAAGGTTTTGCATTGAAGGCTGCCATTAATCGCCACCAGACTCAAGACCTGCCATTTGTGCTTTAGCCTCGAGCCTGATCCCTGATTCGCCTCAGAAGGACATGGTTTATTCCCGAGCTGCTTGAATTAAGTTGGTTGAATGAAGTGTGGAACTATTATGTCAGCTATGAGTAGTAAACCAAATATACGGCACTTTATCCATTTAATCAATTCATAGATTATATTTTGTTTAGTAAAGGTTTGTGTTGTCATTTCCCTTCTATCTTGCAAAGTTTATGGGCTTTAATCCATTTTTTATCAGTTTGTTTATTTATTTATCTATCATTTTTCTTTATTTATTTATATTGATTACTATTAATTTGTAACTGGTCAGGAAAATTGAGTGGCTCTGCTCATTTGCTGCCACTGTTAAAGGAAAACAAATTACTGGTGGCCTTTTTTTCCCAGCTTTGGAATAGCTTGTTGTGACAATAAAATACTTTTAAATACAGGATTATGTTTGAAAATTGTCAAACTTTTAGGCACAGAGTTTACCCCTGAAGCAGATTGCCAGTTCCTATTTGAAAATGATCAGATAAAAATTACAATTTTAACCAATAATTTATTGGTTTGTGTGTGTGTGTGCCATGTTTGATTCATATTACCATTGTTTAAAATATATATACATGTATATATATATAATATACATACACACACACACATATATATATATGTATATATACACATACATATATATATATATGTATATATATATATATTTTAAACAATGGTAATATGAATCAAACATGGCACACACACACACAAAATTACAATTTTAACCAATAATTTATTGGTTTGTGTGTGTGTGTGTGTGCCATGTTTGATTCATATTACCATTGTTTAAAATATATATATATGTGTGTGTGTGTGTGTGTGTGTGTGTGTGTGTGTGTGTGTATATATGTGTGTGTGTACGTATATATATATACATATGTGTGTGTATGTATATATATATACATATGTGTGTGTGTATATATATATATATATATATATATATACACACACACACACACACACACACACATATGCATGTGTGTGTGTATATTTATAGTATATATATATCATTTATTTGGGTCAAACGCTCCAAATAATGTGCTGCACAACAGGCGTAACATTGTCCTTCATTTCCCTTTGATCACCCAGAGGTAAATGCTAATGCTAATCGCAAGGCCTCATCCAGGCATTGCTGGCCTGTCCAACTGAGCGAAGCCACAGGTGAAATCCTGGGCTCTAAATCCTTTCTCTCTCCCTTGCAGCGACAATGACGAAAAGCCACTGAAGGGCAGCCAGCACTCACTGAGCAGAGAAATCAAAGCAGGGGACAGCGGGGACAGTCTGGTGGACTACGGGGAGGAGGATGCCCAATTCAATGAGGATGGCTCCTTTATTGGTGAGTATGCCGGGCGAAAGGAGAAGAGGGTATCAGCTGATATCAAGGCCACTGTTGAGACCCCTGCGTGAGGATCGGTACCCCCATCTACCTTCCCCCTGGACTGCAGTTTCATACAACCAGTTTGAAGGAACAAGTGACAAAAGACACAGATTTTATACATACTGCACAAGTTGTGTCAATTGTAATGAGTCATTGCCAACAGCACACTGTCATCACCATTTTATAATGCTCTGTTTTGCTAAGTTACAACCCAGTGACCATTACTAAATATTATGTAAATACACTGTATGTTGAATGTGCCGAGTGTTTTTTTTCTTTTTCTAAGAATCACTACAGAAAAACAAATGACTTTTCTCATTTTGTGGTTATTTTCCAAACTTCATAGCTGAAAATGTCCCCAACGCACAGTCTTATATGCAGCTGATGTCCTCTTTTATCAGATTAAATTTACATCGGGACATCAAGTTGATATTTTTCAGCTGGAGGAAAATATTACCGGGCATTTTATATTTGAAAAGTATTCATTGAATATGATGTAAGATGTGTACAAATGATCCTCATTAACTTATTTTTTCCAGTGGTTTTATATCCAACAAAGTAATAAGGGCATTTATCATTTGCAATTACTTTTGATTCTGCTGAAGCTGTTACAAGAAAACGTTTCCTTTGGCTTTCTGGTTTGCTGTTACCACACATCTCGGTGTAAAAGCCCATCGCATACCAATGAGATGGTTAAAAACGCATGCATTTCATACTAAAATACAACATGACATGCAGTAGTAAAAAGGTATCCATTTAAAAAAAAAAAAAGAAAAAAAAAGACAATTTTATTACAACAAAACTGCACTCTGTGGACACACTTTTTTACATGCTCCAGGTCAGGATTTATTCTTTCTAGTTTAAATATTAGAAGGACATGAAGGGATACATTATTTGTTGTGTTTAATAGAGAACCAGGCCTTTTTTATTAATTCTAATTTTTAGTTAAGCTACAAAATTGATGGACACTACATTTCCCACAAGGCAGCTCAACAATGGTGATTCTGTTTTATAACCATCTCTCTCTATAGGGTGCCCTTATATCCAGAATCCCTGTATCTTTCTGTCTGGTCTTCAGTATGTTAGTTTGGCAAAACACGCATTCTGTTACTCAACATTAATATTCGCATGTTAATTCAACTTGCAATCCTGTGTAAAAATTCAGCCTTTGCATGTTCAGGTGTTTAGTTGGTGTTTATTGATGTCATTAAATACTCTTTTCTTACATTGCCTTTATGGTTTCCATCTGCCTGTTACTCAACTATGACAGCTTTTCATCCACGTTGCTCACATGTGTACACAACTGAATACTTTTTTTATTTTTCTTATAGCGTAAAACCTTTACCTAGAAGTAAAATATATCTAGATCAAAATCTGAAGTATCCTAATCTATGCTGAAATAGTGATATTTCTCAAATTGTTGCCGGTTTCATTAAGAGAAGAACAAAACGTCACACGTGGATCGAGTCTCTGAATGACCAGAGCGCAGTTTCTGATTATTTGAGAAAATCTCGAGAAATCAGAGGAGTAGTCTGTGTCTCAAGACACACACTGGTCCACTGAATCCAGAGGGTTGCAATCATGTCTGATGGTCGATAATAGGGAATGGAGTGTGTCACTGTGAGGGCTCTCACTGTGTGTGTCACATCTGACTCAGATAAGCTCTGCACTCAGACAGGTGGGTGCTGAGCTTACACACAAAGCTTGCACTCATGAAACCACAGGTTTTTGTTTTTCGGCAACCGACTAGAAATTTGTCTGTACCATATGGGATATTGAGTAGAAGTGAAATAATGCTACGGTAAAAAAGTTACATGAATCTAGAGAGAACACAAATTGCATTACTCGTCGTTCACACATTCTACTTTATTTTCTCTTGATCGCGAGAAAACAAAGCAAGTCCCTTTTCCCAAGATCTTGAGAAAACAAGCTTTCTTTTACCATCATGTGGAAAGTTTGAAAAAGAAAAGATGTTTGAAGGAATGGTCACTAAGGGCTTCCATACTTTGATTATAAGTTGGGTGATTTACGTTTTATTTTCATTTTGAGGCTGTCAAAAATAAGTGAACAACAGCTAAAACAGACAGATCATAACTCCATTTATCTGAGTGATATGAATATGTTTTCCTGCTGCTTTCAATCAACTCTTTTTTTTTCATAGAGCGCAAGTAGATATTCATTGCTATATGTGGATAAAACAATTTACTGTATTCCTAACAGATGCACATCACTGTTCTAGTCATAGCATGTGTAAACAATATCTTTAGTTTATCAACAAGTCAGTGAAGGGTCAGTTATTTAAGACTTTATAAACCAGTGTCCATCAAATAGGTATGAAATGATTGATGTCAAAACATTTTTTAGCCTTTGCTGTTTAAAAACAGCTTTGTAAGACAACGTGGTAGCAGTTACTACTAATTACCCAACCCATTTAGGGCAAATACAATTAGCAACAGCTCTGGCTACAAGGTTCAGAATCTACTTATGCTTCTCTTTCTCCTTCCATGTGACACAAATCATACATACAATGAATGGGTTGGTAATATATAAATAAATAAATTAGATAATTTCCATCATTAGTGCATGTTGGTGTGTGTATAATGGTAAAGGATGGCTCTGAAAAAAATAAACCTCTATTTTTTTTTTCCAATGGCCTATATCCATTACAACTGTTACCATATATTTATTAACTTATCGTATCATATTGCTTTGTTGGTTTGTTTTCCTCCTGGCACTGCAGCAAAACTGTTATGTATGAATTTGGGTTGATGAATATGTGAAAAATTCACAGACATTCATTTGGGAGAAACATATATAATTAATAGATTTGTTTTCTTTTTTCTATTTTCTTCACAATCTAAAATTACTAAATGCATTCGATGGGCATTTTCACATATTTGATATCAGAAATAACACACAGAATATATACAGAGTTAATAATACATCAATTCATGTCTGTGAGGTTATATAGCGTAAGTTGTAAACTAAGAATGGACAGGAGTCCTGTCTTCCAATTTTGTGTGTAAACCTCTGGCGGTGACCATTGCATTGGAGCTAAGTCAACAATTAACAGTTGGTGTTTCTCAATAATAAGTAAAATAGATTGAGATAAATATAAAAAGGGTGCAAAAAAAAAAAAAAAAAAAGGTGCTACTTTTTTAATGTTAAGATTATCTTTGTGTCTTCATAGTACAATTCCCTTTTTTAGATGTAAATGGGTTCTGCAATTATATTTCATAAGCATTATTAAACATTTAGAATTGGTTAAAATTACAGCGAAATTACAGAGAAAGTTTGTTTTGCCCAGTTCACATGACAGTTGGAAACCGCTGCAGGGTCATTCTGTATTGTTTTTGCTTCAATTGGTGAAATATTATTGTGCTTCCAGGAACAGGTGAAATAAGTCAATGTATGTGAGGACAAAAGTCAAAGAGAATGAAGAATTAAATTTAAGGAATTCAGAAATGAAATGTTCTTTTTTGAGGTCGTGCGAGGTTAAACAAAAACATTATTGTTCAATAGTGTATTCAGGCAAACTTAATTTGTCCAGCACTTAGAGGTGAATGGGTTGCATGTGACGAACAGTCATATATTTAACCAGTCCTTTATGCATTCAATCCTATATCACTCTGTGACCCCAGTTCACTACAATGGCAATGTCAAAAGCTTAAGAAATCCTCTATTGTGTGTCTGTACCTCTAATGGAATTCACAGTGGGGAATAGAAACAAGCCTCTCTGAGGGCATGGCAATTTGTTGAGTGATGAATAGAGGAGAGGGAGGGTCAATGATTTAAAGTACAAGGTGGACTTTTAAGAGCCCCAATGACATGGTGGGGCCTTTTTCCAGTGTGTCCACTGCCTTTCACCGGAATCAGATTTATAAATAATATTTGTCACAAATGAATGTCACATTTGCCTTGAAGGTGTGGCAATGGGGAACAAAAAACCCTGCAGTGAGAAAAAAATGTATTCCCTATTCTGCATAGTATAGATATCGTCCCGTATTGCAAAAAATGCTACAAACCTGAGCTGTATTTTATGTGATTTTATTTTTTTCCACTGTGGATACCACACTGCTGTATCGATATTGACATAGGTTTCCGATATTTCATTTTTAAAGATCAGTGATGTGGATGTCTAAGATTAACCATTTGTTTAGGTGCTGACAACAGCTGATAATGAAAAATATTTGGCAAAGTGTTTTTTCTTTAATCAAATATTTACATACGTTTTGAATTTCAAAAATTTGTGAGGCCTCAGTTACAAGGTTGAAAATATTTGTCAAGGGACATTGTTTTAGAGCGTGACAGAGATAGTGCAACAATTTCCCTCAATAAAACCAGTTGTACAATCTGTTCCCTCAACAGACAGAAATACAAGAGTCTACACTCTAAATTATAAATGGAAATGAAACCTGTGCATGCTGAGAGAGCTGTCTGATTCATGCATTCAGGTAATGAGAAATCCTACGATCTAGTGGCAGTGAATGCTCAGAGACACGGATTCATTTGGAACGCTGGTGAATTTGCAGTGCCAACACATGTCTGTGACTCTTTCAAAGAGCTCAAGCGTCTGGGACATCTGAGGAACTGAACTCAACATATCGTACTTGCACTGCAAATGAATTGGTCCCCCAGGTCTTCAGAGCTGTCAGCAACTCACTTTGTATGAGAGCTTCATTCATCAACACATTTTCCCTGTGAGCAGCAACTTTTAAAAAAGAAAAAAGAAAAAAGGTAAAAAAAAAAAAAACCTTGGGAAACTTTTTTTCTTGTCGTATGCTGAATATTCAATCCTCTATGGAACTAAATCATGAACTCATGGAAAGGAGCTAGTGGGGCTGCTGGCTTTCTCAGGTGAGTTATACAGTGATACCATAGTTCTTACTTCTCAAAATATTGAACAACATGTAAAAAATGAAAACATCTACAAAATAATGGCGAGGCTTCATGAAAAACAGTACAGATATCAGCATTTGACAAAATGGCAAAACAGAACAAATATAAGAGAGATTTTGGTTAATTGAGTTGAAACATTAGTAAATGTCTTTGTCAATATTTAAGAAAAATAATAGAGGCTACATGATAAGATTCCAAGTAAGGCTGCAAGAATAACAGATTTTAGATGGACCTAACTAATTTCCCATCAAATCCTACACTTCTTTCAGTTCAGATAGAGCAAAAGTCACATATTTATTTGCACACTGTGAGAGTTAATTGCAGTAAAATTACCTCAAACAATTTCATGTCTACCTTTTTTCAGGGACCTTTCAGAAATCTGTTGATGCTTTGAAAGGAATGGAAAAGGTAAATTCATTCACACACAAACACACGTGGGTGTGCACACACACTGCAAATCATGCTTGTTGAATGCATGCACACACATTGGACAATGTGTGTGCGCGCAATGTTTATTTACTGTTGTTTTTTTTTTTTTTGTTTGTTTTGTTTTTTTCACAGTGTTTTTCTGTGAGTAAAAGTACAAATCTCAAGTTTAATGCTTTAAGTCATGTCCAGCCAGCCTGCATTCAATTAAAACTCATCCAATGTGTATTCAAATCATAATCGTAAACGCCCAATCTGTTTTATGCTTTCCAAATCTTTAACTGATCCTGAAATGCACACATCCTCTAATCAGGCACTGTTGAAACACTCAAGCATGTACATAGTATTTATTGTGGGACACTCGAGCATTGACTTCCATGTGACCCCACTTGAAAGGCAGTTGTGAGGGTAATGATGATTACACAGCAATGTCAACTGTCTGGGTCCAGCACTTGATGATGTTTAATCCAAACTCTCCAGCAACTCTATGCCTTCATCCTGGGGAGGTGATAATTTACTGGAGAGGTGTTGGAAGCCTGGAGTGCATAATATCCTCTCAGTATTTGGGGCTGTGAGCTTGACGTATCTAGCACAGACAGATGCCGAATGGGGACTCGGCTGCCACTGATTTGGGAATGTAGGCTAAGGGGGAACACGTGGCAGAGCAAAGGTAGCATGGCACACAGGGGAGGAAGGCAGATGGGCCTTTATTAGACATCTCAGATAGCTTGAGCTCTCCTTGGACATTGCCCAGCACTGCAAGGTCAGGGGAGTGAAACATTGGTCATTTTACATTCGGTAGTTCAATAGTTGACCAGACGGCAGCCACTCACACATGCCTCCACCAACACAAGTTTTAGGCAAAGGGTAATGTAATTACCCTTGTTTTTTCTTTTAATAAAATGTGTTTCTTTACATGTGGAAAATTCTAATTTACCCAGGTTATTAAGTATATCTGGATCTCTGCTCGAAACTTCTGTTGTGAGGTATTTTCAACTCCCCTGCAAACTAAATGACAATATAAAATAAATTTACAATAGTATAAATTTACTATACGTGATCAAAGAAACCAGATCCTTCTAGGACATAATGGGTTTTCACAAAAGAGATGAGAGTAGGAGACTGTAAAAGGGGAAATAGACTATTCAGGCAAATACAGGCAAAAAATTGGATGGTAAATGGTTTAGTGGCTCCTTTACTCAGTACAATGGACCAAGAAACAAAGGTTTCCTTTTTTGATAGCCATCAATAACACAATTTTTGATCACCATCTACAGTTTAATTAATTATCTTTAGTTTTACGCCAAAAACTCTTAATGGTATGTGCTTTGAAATGTTATTGAGATTAGTGGGAGAATAAGAAAGACCAACATTTAGAATCAGGGTCTAACATTTTGTGTCAATTAGAGGGTTACAAGGAATTGGGACTTGACCTCAACTAGAACAGTATTATACATTAGTTAAAACCCCAAGTCCTGCATCTGTTGATCATCTTGTGTAATATATGATTTAGTTTGATATGGCTTTCTCCAAAAACCCTTATAGTAATTGTTCCTGTTTTTCCATATTCAACAACTTGCTAACTGACCAAGTGCAAATGTTAACTAAAGGCCTCATGAAGACCAATTCAAGATTTCAAAAGTTACAAGTGTAAATGTAATACTTAAGAACACTAAATTTTCAGAAAAATTAAGTATTCTACTCATACATCAGAGCTTTAACATAACTATACTTGACACTCTAGATTCTAGAGTGTCAAGTATATTATGATTAAGGAGACAATTACTACCTCTAGAGTCTAGAGGTAGTAATTGTCTCCTTAATCATTTGGGAACACTAACTACTTTTCAGTTAGGCAGTCTTGTTATAAGTTAATTATGATATAAACAAAGTAAACATATCAAAAACATAGCCACAAACTAACTATTTCTGAGACTGAGCAATCCCCAAATGTTATTCGCTGCAACCATATAAAATCAGAAAATGCTGCCGCTGCATATATTGAATGTAATGGATAAATAAGTGGATAGTTACAGAAAGTCAAAAGCTCAAATGATGATTAAATCCTGTACCGTTCCAGAACATAAATATTCACCATTTCCATGTAATTTGAAGTGACACACAGTGAAAAAGAGCAATTCAGGAATTGCCCTGAGCTTATATTCAATAACACTGCAATTCCAGAGCTGTTTATATTGTTTATTGAGGTTCAGAGCACTGAACAAATTTTCTTTATTGTCCAAATGGCACATAAAAAATCATGTTTCACCATACATGGGATTGACAATTATTATTCCCTGTACAGTGTCCTCTGTAAAGGACAAATAGAGTCTTCAATATAAGTGTCTCATGATACATATGTTAATAAACAGCATTTGTTGTCATAAGTTTTTCTAAGCATTAGCATTTGATTTTGCATGCCACCGGGGAAAAGTAAAGCAGATCACTTGAGATGAAAAGATGTCATTGTGATTCATATTGCAACGACCTCAGCTGATACTAGGTTTCTGCATTTCAACAAGGACTAATATGAGACAAAAGTCATAAACATGACCTATGTTATGTTACTGTAGTTAAGGAAGAATTAATTTAAGACAAAATCAATGCTGGAATTCAAAAAGATATATGGTAGAATACTAATGTGCTAAAATTCATCAAAATATGAGAAAATCATTGGCCTTTGGTCAATTTAATCACAACATATTGTCCTCATCAGAGGAATGTAGGTTAATAAATGGGGCTTTTAATTTTCATAATGTATGCTATGCAGCAAAAACAGCTGTAGTGCAATCAATCAGGCAAAGCCTATTTCCAACATCCTGCCTGGTATGAGGGGAGGTGTTTCCCATGGGCCTCAGCCTTAGCACAGCCTAAGACTAATGACTGTGGCTTGAGTGGTCTGAGCCTGGCTGTGGCCCTTCATCCTGGCTGCCGAGAAAAAGGCTTCTCCTCTATGATCCAGCTTGTCGAGGACTTGGGTTTTCTGCCGCAAGTATTATTGCGTTCTTAAATTTAATCAAATTAAAAACTTGCAAGCTGAAATCCTTTATCGTTTTCTCTAAAAATTTAACTTTACTTTTAATAAAAAAAATTATGATTTTAGCATGTTTGAACCAAAGCAATAAATAAACAAATATCAGGTTCTAGTCTGTTTGTTAACATGTTTGTTTGAACTGCACTACTTGACGATATACTTTTATCATATAATTATTAATATAATAGTATTGTGGCATAAATGCTCAAAAAATTTTGAATTTGTTTCCCACAAATATTTTTTCTCCTCCCACTGCCCTGATCATAGATATGTCAATATCATGAAAATAAATTCAACATAACAATACAACATAAAAAATAATAGTTCCTGTTTAAAAATTATGTTGTACAAACAGATATCTGAAATATATTAATTTTCTTGAGTGATGAAATCATTACTTTAATGTCATCAGTTGATATGTTGTTTTTCCTAATTTTAAAATCACATTTGGAGCATGGAGCCCAGCAGGCTAAGCTTCATCATGAAAGCAACATACGATGTTCTGCCCTCTCTGTCCAACCTACATCTGTGGTTGCCGGTTTGCTGGTTTAGCAGCTGAGGCAGAGGAAAGTGATGGTGTGGCCAGCGGAGGTGGGCTGAAGGGGCTTCACAGCCAGTTCCACCATGAGGCTACTAAGACAGTTGGGATCAGAGAACAGACCCAACGGAGGGCAATCAAAGAGCTTGGCGCTGCAGCAGAACAACGCAGTCACTTGCTGTGGCTGAAGCGTAAGGATGCAACATGGGGTGCGAATTGACCAGACACCAAGGCCTGATCAGCCTGTGGTGGGCCAACCTCAGCAGATGGTGTCTTGTGAATAAATGGCCGAACAACCCAATTAAGTTGGGGCACAGAACTGATGATGGGTTGTGATCAGAGGCCCCATACCATCTCTGCAAAGCCCAGCCCACCCAAGAGGATACCTACACCACCACACAATGTTATGCTGGGATCTCTAACAGCTAGTCTTAGTAAGAATCTTGAACCTCTCGGACTTAATCTATTTTTTCATAGCAATTTCTCCATTCACCATCAGAAAAGGACTCAAATCTATTTTATAATTTTTTTCACCTGCCTCGTCTAACCAAAGGTAATCCATCGTTGCATTGTATAGAATGAGGAAAAGTATCATAAGGAAAAGGTACCACAACGTATAAAGTTTGGTAAATATGATAAATACAGTATGTAGTTATGGGATAATTCACACAATTAAGAATCATGATAGTACAGTCAACTGCTGAACATTCAGATATTAATCTTTCCCTGTGTTTGGGATTACCTTCTCCAAAAAACTTATAGTGTTTCCAGCAAAGGAGCAAAGGTGCTTCCATTTATGGAAGTTATATGTGATGCAAAACCTCTCTTTAATTAGCTGCTAAGTATAGTACTGGTAAACAGTAGCCAAGCAGACAGATATATTCCCTTCGGCATGTGTTATGAGAACAAAGCAAAGCTAAACAAAACTTTACAACTGTATACCTGGCTCAAAATGAATGCTAATGTTTCTCAGTTTCTCCTGACTTGACACTATACATTGGAGGTGAGTCATTAATGCCGCCAAATGCAATACGTTCCACTGACAGAAACCCTTGAGGAGCTGCAATAACTCTTGCACCAAGGGGAAAGGGTGAATCCACTACCATTATAAAGGCAAGTTTATATAGGAAAGTCAAGCAAAATAATCCACCAAACCAAATAGGATAGTGACAAGCTGAGTTTTAGGGATCCCAAAACAACTCCAAATAAACTACTTATTTATTTGTCATAGTTGTCACTGCCAGCTTAGTTCCTTGTGATTGGAGACTTCAAGCCTTTTCTTCTGTCCGATGCCCTGGATCTGACCATGCCTGCTTCCAAATAACCTGATTTATCTGCTCCCCTCATCAGTTTGATCATTCGAAGGACTAGCTTCCAAGGTAATCAGCTCCTCTTCTGTTTTGAGAATGCTTGTTGTGGACTCCTGTAGCTGTAAGCTAAGACATTTCAATATGGTCTGTCGCACTGCGAGTGGATTCTGAGAAGTCAAGCTTTTGAAATTTGTTTTAAGACGAATTTCTTGTTGTTTTAGATTTGGCTTTTGATAGCTTTAAGATCATTGTTTGCATCAACGCTACATGCAGCTGTTTGCATGGTGGTTAATTGCTTATAAGCCCTGCAATCACATCACCCCAGATGTGGAAACCATGTTGTTTGAGTGGACAGCTATAATCTTAATGACTTGTCAGAAATGACTTAATACATTTGCAGAGCCAAAAAAGATTATTCTCAGAAATGATGACCTTGTTGACATTGATCCTCTCCACATGAGAAGAGATGAAGGAAGCTAACAGGTGATGCTCATCTGGTGTTGGGGTAGGTTATCTGATTTCATTGTCTAACTGACCGGAATCATGCCGCTGTTTTGCCTCTGCAGAGCTCACATATCTTAACTTGATCTCAGTCTATAAATCAATTTGAGGCTTTGTGAATATTTCTGTTTGCTGAATTTTCAGGCCTTATAATGGGTAAAGCACAGACCAAAGTTTGCTGATGACAGAGTAGATAACACAAGGTTCACATATTCCTGACATGCTTTCTTGGTCCAACGTATTGCTTTGTTGTGAATATGAAATACTTCTTTCCAAGAAAGATGAAGTTCTATCTCATTGATAAGGTAATGATGTATGCAGGGGGTCAGCCCGGGAGAGGCGATTATAACGATAGTCATTTAGCATATTTTACTGGCATACAGTGGATTACTATCTGCAATTTTATGGTTGGCTTAAAATCATTTATCCTCCTCTTTCATAGCAGAGAGTTCACAGTCGAAGGTGCATCAGCTATCATTTTGTCACCTCATCTCTGCTGAGCCAGCAGAGACAAGTTCACTGCTGTAGAGAAAATAATCTCTCATTGTCACAAATATATATTAATCCTTCCCTGGCTTCTTGACCAGTGCTCTTATTACTGAGCCTTTCACTTTGGGACTGTCTTTACAGAGCATTATTGGTTTGCGCCTGTGATAGATTGAGAAATCAATGCAGTGAAGTTTCCTCAGCTTTTTGTCTCGTTGTCTTTGTATTATTAAGGAACCCGTCAATGGCAATGCCTCTGTCTTGGTCAAAGATGCCATGCTTACACCAGATAGGTCACAAATAGTAACACCTTGTTCTCATAGTAAACAATTTATGAATGGGTCAACATGATAACAAGAGGTAATGTAGTAATATTAACTTTACAATCCACTTTTGTATCTACCAATTAGGGTAGATACAAACAAGCAATAATTAGGAGCAGTATAAGTTTTGCATCATCATTCATATTGATGTTCTTTGTCAATTGTGAGCAGTGACCCAACCCTGATCATGTGATATCGCTTACGACCGTCCTCCCTCATACATTTTGTAGACTGCCTTGAAGACAACCTACAAGACCAAGTATAGCTGGCTGATATGTTGTAGCTCATGGCCAACTTCATACCTTTCCCACCTGCCAAGGTTTTAGCACTGAGCTATGATTGTTTTGCCTGGACGTTTGAATTTACAGAGTAGAAAATGAGTAACGCCATACAGTATGTACTTATATACATTTTGGGTCAAGCCCTGATCATTCAAAATAAAAGTCATGATTAAAATTCTAATCTGTATTTGAATCAGGAAAAATGTCGTGTCAAAGCAAAATTACAAAATTTGAAAAGTGCATATTCTCTCACTGCAATGAAAGGTACCCATTATTGAAAGGAAAAGAACAGCTATCTATTAGCATTTTCTATGACCACATATATATATATATATATATAATAGGTATTTTGCTAAACATTTTCCTCTGACGCTTCCTACCTTGTTTTAAATATTTTCTTATGAGAATTTTTGCTCTTTCTTCCACATAAAGCTTCTAAATGCCTGATTTTTTTATTTTTATTTTTTGTTCAAGTAGACAGATGGTCCATCAATTATTGCCTTTTTTCATATACCAACCTATTTTCATGAAATCCGCATTATTCTGCCTCCCCCAAAGATCCCACACCGCTTCACAATGACATTTTTGGTTTTCAAAACAATTGCATATAGCAAATAGTAGGCACTGCCAACTACAAGATTTTTCTTCAAAATGGATTATCCTGATCTGCGAAACTTGTTAGCCTCCACCCCCCATGAGTATAGTCAGTACTGCAGAATTTCACATGGATAAATGATGTTAAACCTATTCAATTTACCATTTGCTGCTTTGACTTAATCATGCCCTTCCAGACCTGTTTTATTGTTTCTCTATTTTAAATGTGCCTTTATTTTCCTAACAACCTATTTTTTATTGTTTACTGCTCATTTGTGCTGTGTCATTTTATGGTTGCACCAAATCCTTGTTTATTTTTATTAAGCTATCCTATCTGGTTATCTCTTAATGTGCGATACTGCTCTACAGAGCAGTAGCTTTGTTGTAGACCAAGGTGATTTAGGAAAATAAGATTTTGTTTTATATATATATTTGTGTTCCTTGGCAATAGCATGTGTGACCCTGCAGTATATTTTGCAGTCCCTCACATGAAATTCAATGTCCCTTATTATTTAGTGTTGCTGCCCAGTCTTCCCAAAGATTTGGGTTGAGGAGAGGACTGAGCAGCAGATACGGGAAGAAGTTTTTCTGTTGCTTTGCGAGACAAACGTGAAATGAACATTATATTGAAATGTTTGGATTCCAAATTTTTTTCTTAATTCTTCACTCTTATTACCTATAGAAGGAATGTATATATACCAACGTAAACAAACCTCCGCAACGAAGTTAGATGTTTTAAAATTAGCTTGATGATCTGCCTGTGTGGGATTTATGTTTTGTTTTTCTCTAGTATTCACCTCTCACAATCTAAAAACATGGTGTGCAAGTGTCAAACTGATGAAGGTACGATGCTTCAGCACAATTTTATACACCTATCGCTTTCTTGCCTTTATTTTCTCAAGGACTGGGCTTTTTTTTTTTTCGGGGATCTTGGAAATCTTGTGTGTGTAACAGTGAAATTTGGCTTTTTGAGTTCAATTTAAAAAATTCTCAGAAGGTACTGAGACATGCAGTGTTAACAAGTATCCCATTATACCAAGAAAAAAAAAATTGTCACTACATTGTCCATAAAAACATGGTTGTGGTGTAGCAGTTATGGCACTGACAAATTTCAAAACCTTGAAAAGGCATTTGAAATCTCGAGGTATCAAGAAGGGGGCATGATTTATCTTGACATCAGTAAAATGAATTGTCATCTTTTGGATTTTGAAAACAGTATGCTCCTGCTTCAGAATCTCCACACAATTTCATGCTACATGCTGTATATACAGCTGCAGAATTATGTCTAAAGCAAAAGGCACTTGCAATTACAGTCTCATGCAGCATCATGACATGATTTCATAACTTTTGGGAGGTAGTTGTCTGTCCTTGAAATACACAAATCATCTGAATTAATATAACTTACCTGAGGGGAAATTTTAAATTTGCATTCATAATTAAACTGTGGTGAAAATTCTATCTAATCATGACACAAATCTGGGCTTCAGTACTGTTTTTTTAATGACAGCTTCGAGATAGAAACTTCCTCATAGAAATAAATGGAAAGTTTAACATTTTATATGACAAAGATCAACTCCAGTACAATATTGATGAAGTGTGATGAACACTGAACTATTAACTGGTACATTCAGCAAACTCAAAGCCAGGCCATACTGACTCTTTCTTTCAGGTGGCAATGTCTCCACCTGTTGGGACTGGTGGAAGGAGAGATTCACCTGAGTTCTGATATGTCTTTAGGTAAGCCACGGCCCCCCCTTACACTGCCTTCTGTCATCAAAAACAGCCACCTTTCTCACTCCTACCAGTCCATTATTACATGTTTACAAGTTCTGTTATTGCAGATGTGTGTTTTGATAAAGGAGTATTAAACCATAATTTCCCTGCAAGGGATCAAGAAACCCACAACTTTCACTCCATCCATCCATCCATCCATCCATCCATCCATCCATCCATCCATCCATCCATCCATCCATCCATCCATCCATCCATCCATCCATCCATCCATCCATCCATCTTTCCCCGCTTATCTGGAGTCAGGTCATGGGGGCAGCAGCCAAAACAGTGAGGCGCAGACCTCCCTCTCCCCCGCCACATAGTCCAGCTCCTTTGGGGAGACCTCAAAGCATTCCCAGGCTAGCCTGGGAACGCGAATCCACTCGCACTATGGGACATAGACATAGACATAGACATAGACATAGACATAGACATAGAGATAAACATAGATATAGACATAGTCTCTCCAGCGTTTCCTGGGTCTTTCCCGTGGTGTCCTCCCAGATGGACATGCCTGTAATACCTCCCCCTGGGAGGCGTTCAGGAGGCATCCTGACCAGATGCCAAAACTTCATCTGCCACCCTGTGTGCCAAATTAAGCCTGTCCAGCGCGACCTGCTTCCTATGGCCACCCATATCTAGCACCAAACCTTTAGGACCTGTCTCAAGAACCCAAAATGGGCCATCGTACGGAGGCTGGGGAGGTGAGCAATGTTGCACAAAAGTTGCACAAAAACAAAAGACCGCGGAAAACAGTGGTGAATTGGGCCAGAAACCTGAGTGCTGTTAGGCAAGTAAAGGATGAGCAACCATAAGGGCAGTAAGAGCAGAGGTCTCAAGCAACAGTTCCCCCAGAACATGGAGTGGGTGACCAAGACCGAGGTTGGTGGGCGATGTGTCAATGTCCTCCTTGGGAGCACACACACTGCCCTGAATTATTGGTGTATGTTCACTCCCAAAGATCTTGAAGGCTACAGAGCTCTGACACAAATTGTAAAGTCCTATCAGATGGGATGCCAAAACTGGTGGCCCAGGAGGAGAAATATACACATGCCATGTTCAAGGATGTCACAGAGCACAGCAGTACAGCCTCTGGGCACCCAGTGGTCCAAGCAACCATTGTGAGCAGATGTGTAAGTCTGTGAAGGCGGTAGAGGGCACACCAGGTCTACATGCGCATGGTTGAAACGCCTTGCCGGAACTGGAAATAGGTTGAGGAGCGACCTAGTGTGGTAAATGAACCTTAATTTGCCGGCAAACCACCCATGCAGTTGCTCACCCCTTTACGTCCTTGCAGAGACAAGGCCAGAAAAACTTGGAGCTAACCAACATCATGAATCCCCAAACTCAGAGGCGCAAGAGGGAGTAAATTGAGTCGAAGACTCAAGCAAACCACAGCATTTGAGCCATGGGGTGAGTATGGTCAGTTGAGACATTACCGAGGAATGCAAGTCTACCTTCCTGCACTACTGCATCCTTTAACTTGAGGCGCATTCGCCAAAGGATGTGGACATCTAGGTCGCTGGGCTGGTCAGCGACCATAGCTTAGAAATGCACCCCGAGGTGCACAGGACACAAGCGCCCATGATGGGCAATCGGCAAGAGCATTGGACTTCCCAGCCACCTGCTGAATGTCAGTTGTGATGGCTCAAACTGAGATGGCCGCTAGGTGGCACTGCTGTCGAGCAGACCACAGCTCAGTCACCTTGGACATCGTGAAAGTCAGTGGTTTATTGCTCACATAAAATGCGGTACTTGTGCTTGCTGTCTCGCAGATTGCAGCTAAAAATTGCAAGTGGTTGCCATACATACATTTGCCACCAGCTGTTCAGCCGCCAACCCATGACAATGTGAAATGTATTGGTCGTCAATAGGATGCCTATGGGTGTGGCATGGGCGAGGAGATCTGCGTTAGCCAGGGTTTGCTTAGCCCTGTCAGAAGCCTATGCACTGGTAGTCCAGTCAACAGAGTCATCTGCCTTCTCAAGCTGCTGAGCCCTGTGAATTGGCTGAAGGAGATGGACAGTGTAAGGGAGGAAACTGTTATAAAAATTCACCACACCCAAAAACTCCTGCAATGACTGAGGCTGTGTGAGGAAATTGCGCCACTGTTTGTACCTTGGAGGGCAATGAGACTGCATCTCATGGCGAAATGTGGTGACCCAAGAAATAACTTACCCGCAGTCTAAACTGACACTTGGCCAGGTTGACTCAGGCTGTGTTCATCGAGACAATGGAAAACCTGTCAGGTGCTCTTCACCCAACAAGGTGGCCACCAATATGTAATTGAGATACATGAACAAAATCAAGGTCATGCAACGCATAGTCCATCAGACTCAGGAAGGTTTCTGCTGCCACCTTTAAGACAAAAGGCATTTGTATGAATTCAAAGAGCCCTAATGGGGTGATCACTGCAGTGTTGGGCACATCTTCCTGACCTTGAGTCTTCAACAAAGAGCCGCTCAGTGTGCCCACCAGCGCTCACAACCACTACTCGAGAGCTGGCCTTGGTGTTCCCCATGCCTCAAATGAGCGCAGGAGGATGTCACACCTTGCCACCAAACCAATGGTGAAAAAAACAGAGGCTGATCCTGCATCCTCTCCTGAGAGCCACTCCAGCCACCACAGTGACATCCCCTGGCACCGTCCATAGGGGCTAGTCAGAGCAACTAGACTTAGCATCTGGAAATGTGTAAATGAGAGGTGACACATCTAATGAGAAGAACTAAGACCAGTGGCAGAAGATCTGGAATATCTTGTTACAAGAAACAGTTGGACAACATTGGTACAGGGACTTTTTTTCTGGTTGTCTTGCAGCTTTTGTAATCACCCTACTGGTTTTGTTCTTTATATCACATTTTTTATCAGCCTCCACTATAACTGAACTGATTCACGCTCAAATCAGTGTTATTCTAATTTGTAGAAATTATATTATGAGAAAATTACTGTGCAATTTTATGCCTGGCATGTTTTAAGATAATTATATTGTTACAAACAACAAACTGTCTTATCTAAATTATTTTGTTTCATGAACACTCTCACCTCCCTTTTCGAGAAGCTGGGGGCAGCAATGTGAAGCATCTGAAATGAGGTATTTCAATGACAAAGAATTATCAAGCTGGAGCAACGCAATGACTCTATTCAGTATTGTCTAATTCAAGTAAAAAGTCTTTCATCCGCTGCCTATTTGAAGAATGAGACTGCTCAGCCAGTGTATTCTATTGTATGTCAGTCATTTGACAAATGACTGTGGGCCTGGTGATTACAAAGTACAGTAAGCAGAGTTGGAGCTGCGGCTGTCATCAAACAGCTGAACAATGCCACTGTGGATGTTCAATATCATGAAATACAGTCCATTTAAACTTCACTTATTTGCGGTTCATTACAGGAGATGCTCCGATCATTCTCAAAGAGAAAATATCCACATATGCCACTGAATGCTCATGATATAAATGTTGATTAAAACAACAATAATTTGTTTTGGACATACTACCAACAAGGCTTTGAGATAGAAGTTGTGATCATTGAAATATCAAGATTGTCTAAATTACATTGGTGTCACAACCTGCCTTTTCGCAGAATCCCATCGTTACCAGATGATGGAAAGTAAATAACTAAAAAAAGTAAACTGTAGTATTTATTTGTCAGCATATATACGGTATTTTCCGCATTATAAGGCGCACCTAAAAGCCTTTAATTTTCTCATAATCCGACAGTGTGCCTTATATATAGATCAATATTGGTTAATTATGGCTACCGTAGTCAGGGGGCGTCGCCGAAGTAGCAGCGCTAAAAACGGTAAAGGGTAATTCCAGTCCCGCAATACTTGTGTTTGTATTTGACACGCTTACGACGTAGAGTACGGAAGTGGAGGAAGCGAGAAGATGACATGTGCCAAGTAAAGAAGACTAAAAAGAGTTTCCGAGGAAACCAAGCCAGACGGTCACAGTTGGAGGACAAGCTCGAACAATGGATTGTTGAGCAGAGAGCAGCAAGTAGAAGCGTCTCTACAGTCACTATTCGAATGAAGGCAACAGCGCTCGCTAGCGACATGAACATCAATGAATTTAGAAACCTTGTTTTCAGCGAAGGCGGCGCAAATACCGGTAAGAGCTACAGGTACGTGCGGCACCTTATTGTGAATGCACTAGTTTGTTTTGGGAGTGAACGGAGTTGTCAGTTGTCAGTTTGTGCTCTGTTAATGAAGTTTGACTGACTTTCTTATCTGACTGTTTTGTTGACATTACCTTTGGCGCAGCTTCATCTAGTGGATGCACAACGTAACCCCAGCCACTAGTTTCTATTCTATGCGCCTTATAAAGCGCTGCGCCCTATATATGAAAACAGTTTTAAAACAGGCCAGTCATTGAAGGTGCGCCTTAAAATCCGTCGGCCTTATGGTGCGGAAAATACGGTAATAGGAAGGGAGAGACTGTCTTATCCAAACCTCTATGCTACTCTTTTTTTCTATTTGCTATACACCTTTAATATTCACCTAAAAAAAGTACGAGACCACTGTCTTGCAAGATCCGATTCATGATAATTCCCTTTATTCCATCTCTGGATTTTAGGCTGCTGAATGAGTCTGCTAAAACTATTAAACTATCTCAAAAGATGTTTTTATTTTTTTATTTTTTATGCAGTTGCTGAAACTTTCAAATCGGAACTGTTGGATAGTTCTAAGTGGAATATGCAGCCTTGATTCCGAGTACTTCTCTTACTCCCCATTGTTAACTTGGGACTCTGGTTTTGAACAAATACACATGCTTATTTGACTGACCGGGACAGTTAATCAATCAGTATCTTTTATTGATATTAATGTTAACCGCTTTGATCAGGAGAGTCCAAACAAGTCAGTGTTTGTGCTTTCGCAATCAGCTAGGTGACAGTAGTGTTAAATTATCCCATTTACCATAAACCTTTTTTCATTTGTATAATTACCTCAATTATTGTATAAATATCTTGGGTTAATTATTTTATCTTTTTTTTAGTTCCTTCTGGTAAGACACTTTTAAATGGATCTCTGCAAGCTGTGGTTAATTTTTTTTCCAATTGATTGACAATTGGTGACATTTTTCAGGTTGTTTGTGTCTATTGGTGTTTTTGCAATTTTGGAGAAAATAAAACATGTTGAGAAAAACAGTGTGAAAGCGTTCAAAGATGTGACAAGATTTAAAAAAGTGACGACAATTTAATTTTAAAGACAAAATTCATCCGTCTAATCACTGTTGCCTGGCAACCCACTTCTAAAGAGTAAGACACAGTATTCATGTTGCAGGCAAGTATAAGTTTTTTTTTTATATTGCATGGTTTCTTTCAGTCCAACAAGAGGATGAGAGAAAGCGTTTGTTTTACACCACAGTCACTCAACAAATAAATGCTTGCCAAGAGGCTCAAGTCACCTCAACTGGTTGCACAGATCCCTGCCGTTCTCTTAAACATGTTTGCCAATATAAGGAATTCCAAATTCCTCCTGATGCCAATTTCCTGAAGGAGCCACACAAATTCTGTATAAGTTCTTACTCAGACTGTTACACTTCATGAGCTGAACAGAAGTCATATTTTGAAATAGATTTTATCTCCTCATTTAAGCATTTTTTTCCCATCAGGTTGCACATTAGTCAACACAGATACCAGAAAACAAAAAAAAAAATCATGTGAGCTGTGACTCACACACAATAATCAGCATAAATGTATCTTGGCCTCAGGACAAGACATAAAACAAAGTTATACTTGCCTATGAAACAACTGTTTTCAGCAGATAATCATTGCCTGGAAGTTGAATGAAACAGGGTTAATTAGAGGGCTGTAGGAGAAATTAAATATAATAAAATGATATAAGTCATGACTTGTTGAGCTAGATGTGGGTAATGAATCGTTAAACTTTTGATAAGTATTCCATCTAGAAATCCATTGATGACTGTCTGTCGGCCTTGACTCCTAGTGGTTCAGTGAGAATCCTGGTTGGATGTCTTATGTGGGGAGTGAACTTCATGACCTGCAGGAAAAAAAAATGTTTTACTTTTCTAAGGCTTCTTTTGACTGATGGGGGGGGGGGGGGGGGGGGGGGGGGGGGCAGGGTTCTCTAATGGCTTACAGAGGGCATAAACATTTTAATGATTTGAAGTGTTATACTAGAAAGACAAGTATAGCTTCATGTGCACACCATGCATGTCACTCATTACTTGTCTAGTCTGTCTGCCAACTTCAGTTGAAGAGTGAAACTCATTTGGGTGTAATTTCTAAGTAGTTGATTTTAATAGTGTTTATACAGCTAATTATTGTTCTTAAATATCAAATTAAGGGAGATGTGTTGGCTATTGAAGCCTCAGAACAAAATTTAAATGCTGCATATCCAGAATGACACTTAATACTGCTCGATGGGTGTACTTTATATTTACTGATTATAAAAATGTGGCTCAGTTTTGTGTTACATCGATAGGCTCCACAAGTTTAACAGGCGGGGGAAGTGTTTTCACAGTTTAGTTGATAGCTGTTGAGCACTTTAACCTCTTTTTAATATGCCATAAAAAAATCTGACAGGGTTCAAAGATTGAATGTACTTTTGAGCCTCACTCTTTTTTTTTGGCAGCACAATAAACCTTTAAACTTCAGCAACAAGCTACAGTGGTTGATACATAAATATATTTTATATGACATTTAAAGCTCTAAATACACAGTTAAGCCCAGACATATTTGGACAGTGACACAATCGTCATGATTTGGGCTCTGCATCACACCACATTAGATTTGAAATGAAACAACTACAATAGAATACAAGTGCAGACTGTAAGGGTTAATTCAAGGGTTTAAACAAAAATATGATTAAACATTTAGGAATTGTAGCTATTTTTATACAAATGTTCCTCATTTCAGGGGCTCAAGTAATTGGACAAGTAATCATAATACTAAGTAAAATGTTACTTTTCAATATTTTGTTGAGAATCCTTTGCAGGCAATGACTGCCTGAAGTCTGGAACCCATGGGCATCACCAAACGCTGGGTTTCTTCCTATGTGATGCTTTGCCAGGCCTTTACTGCAGCTGTCTTCAGTTGTTGCTTGTTTGGGGGTCTTTCTGCCTTGAGTTTTGTCTTGAGCAAGTGAAATGCATGCAATTTAGTTGAGATCTAGTGATTGACTCAGCCATTGCAGAATGTTCCACTTTTTTGCTTTAAAAAACTCCTGGGTCGCTTTTGCAGTATGTTTTGGATCATTGTCCATCTGTAGGGTGAAGCGCCGTCCGGTCAACTTTGTTGCATTTGGCTAAATCAGAGCAGAAAGTATATCCCTATATGCTTCAGAATTCATCTGGCTGTTTCTGTCTTTTGTCACATCATCAATAAACACACTGCCTCCACCGTGTTTCACAGAGGATGTGGTGTGTTTTGGCTCATGAACTGTTCCAGTTCTTCTCCAAACTTTCTTCTTCCCATCATAGTTGATCTCAGTGTAATCTGTCAAAAGACAGAATGCTGTTCCAGAACTTGGCTGGCTTCTTAAGATGTTTTTTGGCAAAGTCAATTATGGCCTTTCAATTTTTAGGCTGATTAATGGTTAGCACCTTGTGGTGAATCCTTTGTATTTACTTTCATGAAGTCTCCTCTTTATGGTAGACTTAGACACTGATACACCTACTACCTGGAGATTGCTCTTCACTTGAGTGGATGTTGTGAAGGGGTTTTTCTTCACCATGGAAAGGATCGTGCAGTCATCAACCGCTGTTGTCTTCCGTGGACATCCAGGCCTTTCTGAGTTCCCAGGCTCACCAGTAAACTTTTATTTATTGATTTATTTGTTTGTTTATTTTCCCTCCCCAGCCTCCGAATGTACCAAACTGTTGTTTTGGCCACTTTGACTGCATGTTATATGTTCACAGCAAAAACTTCTAAAGGCAAACACCCCAACTGGAATCAACTACAGGCCTTTTAACTGCTTAATCTATATAATAAATAATTATTCATCCCACGGGAAAGGCATGCCATCATCCAGGGCCAGTTAGGGTTTCAGCGTCTTGCTCAAACGAAGAGCCCATGCAGCCTTGCTATTTTTTTTTTGCGGCCTTCTTCGTCCAATTACTTTTGGTCCCTTGAAAAAGGCGGCTACTTATTAAAGATCTGAAATTCCAAAACCCTTGCTACAATTCGGATGCAAATACTCTCAAATTACAGCTGAGAGTTTGCACTTTATAGACTATGTTTTCGTAAACAGCTAAAATAACAAATCTTGTGTCACTGTCCAAACACAGTCGTATGAAAAGGTTTGGGGACCCCTGATCATTTTCAAGATTTTCCTTTATAAATCATTGGTTGTTCAGTTCAGTAATTTCAGTTAAATATATCATATAGCAGACAAACACAGTGATATTTGAGAATTGAAATGAAGTTTATAGGATAATTAGTGCTAAAGGTATACAAATCGATAAAACAATAAGGGTGCCCAAATGTATGCACCTGCCTACTTTGTTTAAGTAATTATTGCTCACTTTCTGTAAATCCTATAATCTTCATTTCACTTCTAAACTATCACTGGGTTTGTCTGCTACTGTATATATAGTTATTTCTTATCCACTGTCTATTATTCTAATATGTAAAACATTACAGTCTCTGTCGCTAAAATATGGACTTTCCAACATGGTTACGTCCTCTTAGAGCTGGTAGTTGTTTCCAAATTTTCCTAAATTATGACTTTGTGCAGGAAGAGGAGAGAAGTTATTCTACCAGAAAATATGTTTGTACATGTTTTCATCTCAAAGATGTTGGACTATGTATGATTGCTTTGTGTAATTGAAGGATAAATAAAACAGAATAATATAAACATATTTCTTTATACACGTGTGTCATTTGCTGCAGTCAATTGAATAATATACATTACATTCACAACTTTATCATATGATGTCAATATTTTAGAAGGTCATCCTTTGCATTAGTGGTTTTCAATATAGGAGCCAATTTCAGTTTCACAGGTGCTATATGTGCCTTCTACAAGTGAATTGTATTTTCCTGTGGGAGTTTGTCGTATTGGAACTGTCAAATCTACACATTGATTGGTAAAAGCAAAACTTTGGCCGTCTGGGATATAGTTTTAGTTCAAAAACTTGTTTCTAGGTTTAGGAGTGTGCACAGGGACTGACTGTCAAAACATCATACTATCATATCATGTTGAAGTTTTGCATGTGGCATGGAAAAACTTAACCCATTTTCATACAGAAAAAGGTAGTAGGAAGTGTTTTAGATGGAAATTTGGTGCCAAATATTTTGAATACGTTGCCAATGCAGCGCAAAAGTGAAAATCATAATGTGAGCCCATATAAATACCTAGGTCCCGCCAGTGATTTGATGAAAAAACAATGCCTCAGGTTGTACCGAGACGGATACTGAGACTGTCGTTGCTGTTTACTCTTTCACAGAGGCAAAACAGTGTTAAACTAATCTGTTTATCATAATCTTGTCATCGATTTTTCTTTTTTTGTCTTTCCCCGTACACTGAATTTTTTTACATTTCAGTTTATTTTCTGTCTTGGTGGATTTGTTCGCCGTTGGATATTGTCAAACCTGTGGTGAATAACTGTTGAAAAGGGAGATGAAGTGCTCACTGTGCAATAGAGGAGAAAAAAAAAACTGAAGATTGTCTTTGATACCACCACCTTCTATCTGTTCATTTTTGAATGTTTATAGGCAGCTGGGTCAGCAGCCTTAGAAGAGAGGCCAGTCTTCCCTCTTTTTCTACTTTTCATACTCGTCTGGGGGAATGGTTTTCCTGGGCCAATCAAGAGACATGGTCCCTCCAGTGTTTCCTGGATCCTCCACAGAGCCTGCCTGTGGTCGGACATGATCAGAACTCATCGCGGAGGCGTCCGTGTCCAAAAGGAAGATGATCGATGTCCAAGCCACCTCATCTGGCTCCTCACTAAGAAAGAGAAGGGGCTCTACTCTGAGCCCCTGCCGTACATCTGAGCGTCTTACCCTATCTATAAGGAAGAGCCCAGACACCCTCTATCTCTTTAAAAAGACTGGTTCTTGGGCCAAGCTATGCATCAAGGCTGGCCCAGCTATTGTCTAGCTGCAACCTCTTGGCCTCGCACACCAACTCAGGCTCCTCCCCCCACCAGAAAGGTGGTGTTCCATGTCCATAGAGACAGCTTTTGGAGCTGCCTTCTATTATGTCCCAGCTCACGCTGTACCTGACCGCCTTGGCCCCTCCTATGGATAGTGAGCCCATGAGCAGGTTAGCCAGGTTTTTCTTGGAAGCAATGCTCTTATCACACATGGTCTTTGTCTGTGGGGTATGTAGCTAGATTCCTGCTATTTTTTTTCCTATCAGTGCATTACTGAGCTATGCCAAGGCTGAAAAAATACACTTGTAATTACACAAATGAAGTTGATTTCTATAAGTACGTTAATTTTCTCTCCCTACCAAGCATAATAATGGCTTATGACATATCTCAGGTGAGTCACTATCTGCTCCAAATTTGGGTCTCTCTGGCCATTGTAGCCAGGTATAGCTAGCAAATACACCATTCTGCAGATTGCGAAAAGACAATAGCAACTGTAGCCTTGCTCAGACTGTCACTTGCTACATCTCTGGTGGGTGAAAAAGAAAAGCACAGCTATGTTCAGGTCCATGGCTTTATACGATGTACATCCGATATCTCAGTTTACGGTCCATTTTATGGCTAACTGTAGTGGTTCATACATAATCCAATATTCAGTCACACCTTTCTTATCTAGAATGCTAATCCAGTACACAGGACTGTGGAGGGGCTAAAACCAATTCCATGTACTGGGTGTGAAACCAGGGTACACTACTCCTCTGCAAGTCAGTAGTCAATTATTGGGCCACTGTATACAACCCTTCACACATTTGTTCACACCTATGGAGCATTCGGAGTCTCAATGCTATTTACTGTATGTGTGTTTTTAGTTTGTGGGAAGAAAGAAGTACTGAATGAATCCATGGAGGCATGAGAGAAGTATTGAAACTCCATTCAGAAGATTACAGGGTCCTAACTAGAAAGATGTTGGGCAAGTGGTCTTGCTATGAAGTCGGCTTGCTGTGTTTGACAATACTGAGTATCTTATGTGCTTGGATTTGGGAATTTTCGAAGCACAAATAATAACTGGCATGGCTCAGGAGCTGTGTGGCCTGGGAGTTGGCAAGTTTTTCTTGGAATTAAGAAATTCTTGTTTCAATTCCTGAGCTCTTCCCAGCCTGTTGAAGTGTTGCGGCGCAAGACACTGAACCTATAACTGCTTCTCAGATGCTGCTTTTTGGCTGATTGCTCCAAATGGTTTATAAATGATAGCCTAAAAGGAAAGGACCATTTTCGCTGATGCATGGTGTGTGTAAGTAAATGAGATTAATCAAGTTATCTGAATTGAAATGACATGCTTTCAGTAGATTCAATAGAAATATGACTGATGTTGCAACTCAATGTTAGTTATTCCATTCTTATTCAGCTAAGGGAAATTAATGAAAGCCAATGGTGAAATAAACAAATAATAAAACATTTGAACTAGTAATCATTATTTCTTAAAAAGAAAAAAAAGAGAGTAAATCAAGTTAGAAAATAAAGGGACCAAACTGACTGCTGAAAAACAATGCAATATGATACTGAAATAGATGCATTTAGATTGCATTAGTTGTACTTCAGGGCAGGTTAGCTTACGCTGCCACTCTGGAGTTGTTGTTACCTGTTCATTTATAAGACTATTTATACCCTTGTTGCATCTGCTATTTGACTTTTTTGAGAGCTGTTAGTATCACAGTCAAAGCTCATAAAATGCCATTCTGAAGTCAGTTCTAGTTGCAAGGACTGGACTGTGAATGAAAGCCCTTGAGGACTCTGCTTTATTTTAAGCATAAAAAAATGTGTCACAACTCATTTTTAAAGCTGTAATAAATGCCTTATATTCGAAGAAATGGTCTTAGTATTAATCTGTAAACTCATATTTAGGATCCGGACATGGCTACAACCTGTATATATAATACTTAAGACGCATGATCCTTCCATTTGTTGTCGTGTAGCCATAAAAGTTTGCAGCAATAGCCTGAACTCATATTAAAAAGTCATTCAGTGTAAAATCAATTGATGGAATGTTGTATAGTTAACTGAGGACACTTTTTGAAAGAGTTCATGTCCTTTTTTTGTTGTATGTTCTCAGAGGTAATTTCAAGTGTCATATAAGTGACAATTTTAAGCCATTAATAAAACTTTCCAGCGAGCCGCAGTTGTTAAGCGTTTAAGCCTCACAGCACCAAGGACCCTGGTTTGATTCCGTCAAGTAGACTTGTCTGCGTGGGTTTTCTCCCACAGTCCAAAGACATGTATTCTGTCTGTGTATGTGGCCCTATGATGAACTGGTGAACAATCCAGGGTGTACCCGTCTTGCCTGAAGACAGCTGGGATAGGCTCCCGCGACCCTGAGTGCAGGATAAGCGGTAGAAGATCCATGGACTTTTCTATGTCAAATGAGATGAGTTGTCAAAATGGTTAATAGAAACAAATATATATATAAATATAAGACAATAGCAGTGACCTTTACATATTGCATCATCAACACATAAATAATGCACACACCAGCATTTTGCTCAGTGCCATTACTATGTTTCATATTGTGAGTTGAAAAACAACAGTTCATTCTCCAGCTCTTGCTTGCCAGCTTTATCTGTCAGCCAGACCTTAAGGGCCCGTTTAAAATTTAATGAGAAGTGCTTACACTGTAAATAACTGCTGGTAATACACCTTGGGTTATTTGAAATGTAAAACCCACTGTCATACTTTGAATATCTATGTATCTGCCCAGAGCAAGGATTCAAGCACAGAAGCAGCGTTGCATTCTATGCAATCTGGTTGAGGCTGACTTATTTAGGCTCATGGTCGCCTATGTGAATGTGTTCCTCCCCTGAGTTGGGATGCAATAGGGGTTGCATTTGATCATATTGAGGTGCCATTTATTAGTGATGAAGTGCATGTACTCGGAACTCAAACATTAGTTCTTTAATTCAACGAACATTGGACATACAACCATTTATTCATCTGATGTTACTTTTTTCTTTAGCCTGTTTAAGACAGATATTCAGCAGAGAACTACATGCAGAGGGCAGACAAATAGCCCCAAGACTCTGCCATCAATCAGTATGTCAGACCTCATTAGTTCTGTTCTGGAAGTAACCTTAAACAAGCCCTTTCTTGTGTCTTTGTAATTTTTTCCTAGCTGCTGATAGCTCCTGCCAAGTGAGTAATTAATTTGAGTAGATGTGGAGGTACAATTTGGATTCTGACTGTATTAGTTTCATAGTCATGCTTGGTCTATATCGGACAGACTCTATTTCCTTCCCCATGCCAATTTTTCATATGCAGCCATTTGTCCTTTGGGAACAAATGTCATCTCAGTATTAGAAACTGAATTTTCACCTTGTCCCTCTGGCTTTCCATTGATTTTCTGAACACTGAAGAGTGTGAGGTGAAAGATTTTGTTGTTCTTTTTAACTTAAAAAAAATGTGTCCTTAATTGTGACAAGTTGGCTACATTGAATTAAAAAAACATATCATTTGTGCCGACACTCAGAGTTTTTGGCCATACTCTCTCTGCATAACAATCATGTAAGATTGTAAGATTCTTCATTACATTCTCTCCACAGGCGACATTTCACCTGCGGCCGCAATTGACTTGATACAGAGCAATGTGAATGAGTTTCTGTGTCACCTGATTATCAGCCTGCTTGATGAGTCTGGGCTTTGCCTCCCACCCATATGCAGTTTGGAAAAAAAAAAAGTGAAGCTGTTCCAGATGGTCATGCCCTTTAGAAGTCTCTCTCTTCCCTCTAATAGAGTGAGTTGGCTCTTACTCCCCAGACTGAGAACTGGGATCAGTCCATGCGGCTGCTGTTAATGAGCCTTGGTGTTCTCTCCTCTGTCATCCCACAGTTTCTGGCTTGGCATACCTTGCTTCTGTTTTATCTGCCCTTCTTTCTTCATGAGATCAGGCAGAGGGAATTTGGAAGCAGGTTGCCCCCATGAAACTATTGGCATTAGTTTCTCCTACGCAAAGGCTGACATGCTAACCCAATTGAGTCTCTACAAAGCTTCGTTTGAACATTTACAGCCATAATACACTTGTCACAGTATTGCACAGCCGCTGTAAAGGAAAATTCCCATTATCATAAACAAAAGCTGCTATACCTGGATGGGGCCTGCATTATAGAGCATTTTATCTTCTATAGCTAACTCTTATAAAATGAATAAATGGTTTGCAAGTCATACATTCATAAATTAACAGTGCTATAGAACAGTGTGGCAGTGCAATAAGACATGATGATGTACCAAGACTCCACAGATTAGAAGGACAGAAGTGCAGGTGTCACGATGACATCAGGATGCAAATGGACAGCTGACACGTGGCAAAAGTTGAAAGTGTGCTGGAGCTAAAGGACATCGTCGCTAACTCTTGGGCAGGATGGCAAAAATTTTGATCCACCCACTACCAGCAATGGGAAAAGCAGACTCAAGAAAGAGGGGGGACATGATCCAAGCTCTGGTCCAATACCTTGAGAAAGAAACATTCAGGTTGAGGACTGTCAAACTTGGATCATACCCCTTTAACATCTCTTTCCCCCACTGTTCAGTGTATGATACCCTTCCATCACCTGCAAACACCGCTGCAGATGGGGAATGAGGGAGGACCCATTTTGTAGTCTATGCAGATGAAGAGGATCGATGGTCCACATACTAGCGGGATGCAAGACAGCTCTCAGTGGGGGAAGATACATATGGTGCCATGATAAGGTTCTCTGTGCACTTGTTGACATCCTGGACTAGCAGAGACAGAAAAGGTGTCAGACCAGAAAGAGACCAACACCATCCATACAGTTCCATCAAAGAAGGGGAAAAACCACCTGCCCCAAGGAAAGCCAATCAGAGCCTCCTCCATGAAGGGCAATCATGGCAGATGAGGGTAGACCTGGGAAGCAGATTAATCTTCCCCCAGGTTGTCAAACACTCCTGAGGCCAGACATGGTTTTATGGTCTAAGCTGGCAAGGAAGATCATCCTGATTGAACTGACTGTCCTGTGGGAAGTCTGCTACGAGAAGGCATGAGAGGAGGGCAACCAAGTATCAGGACCTCATTGAGCAGTTAGCAGTATAGGGCTTGGCTTGGGTGGCAAGCTTTGCTACTTGGTTGGATGTAGGGGTTTCTTGGCACAGCTGCTTGTAGGTCAGGGGAGGCAGCAGAAACAGTATCTTGCTGGCTTTGTAATAGAATGGAAGAGTTGAGCTGTGGGCCAGGAGGAGATGGGGTGAGGCGAGCCACCACTGCCGACCAGGCAACTGGAGGGCATCATGGTTAGCATCATGGGCACCATGAAAGTTGGACACCACCTGACAACAACCACAGTTTTCAGGGAGGAGTTGAGAAACACTAGCTTGTACCTCCCTGTGACTGCATTTTGTTTGCCATCGATGAAAACACTTTAACTGTACAATATCAATTAAAACTATGAAACCTTGAATTAATGATTGGTTTACTAATAATATTACAAACCAGGAAAAAAAATGAAAATCTTGTTTTGATGATTAAGCGCTGACATTTTTGTCTTTAAGTTACTCAGTATGAGGTGTGAAGTTTAGGCTTGCATCAAGTTTGGTGACTCTTAAAAAAAATCATATGTTCTCTCCTTCCAGTGTTCTAAATGCATCTATGTCTACAGTCCTTCCCCCAGCTAATTTCCCTGCTCTTTCTCTCTTTTTCTCTACTCTTTTATCAAATACAAGTGAAACAATGTCCATGAAAATATTTCTGTTTAAAAGGATTGTTTGCGAACAGTGATGAACTCAATAGAATTTGATGACTGTGGGCAGTTCTGTGACATACAGGATTGAAACCGTATTAAGGAGAAAATATGACTCTTGGTAGTGTGGAAAATCCACTGCCTGAGAAAATCAGGGTGAGTTACCTGATTTTTTTTTTTTTATTAATTATTTCATGCACCTCAGTCTACTCCTAAATCAGAATAAAATCATAATAAAACTATTATGAAGCATTAATTAATGAGCCTTAAAATAAGATTTAATTTGTATGCAAATTTATCAGACAGAGAGCTGTGTTATGGAGGACTCTTGACTGTAAATAGTCATTTTTCCCCGTTCTTTCAAGCTATTGCGCATACGGCACATGGCTAATTTGTGCGATTTTTACTGGATAAGAGACTGAAATTCACATTCAGATTTAGACATCAAAATGCCCCTTTGCATTTCTGAGGAATGATTGCTTGGGAAGAATTCGCTTCACAGTCTAGTCAGAAATTATTTGTGAGTCATCTTGACACAAAAGTCATCCTTATATGTTCTCTAAATATACAATTAAAATTATCATCAGAGTAGTCCAAAGTTATATAAAATAGCTTGAATTTGTACAGACTGGATGAACTGCTATTCTCTGGAAGGAACATTCAGAGGCATTTTCCTCAAACCAGTTTGATTTTTTTTTTTCCTTATTGCCCAGAGATGCCTCACTGACACTCTGGGGGTGACAAGTCAGACAAGACCGCAGAGACGCCAACCGAGGATGGCTGCTAATGAAAATATATAAAAATAAATACACTGTAATACATTATCTATCACCTTTGGAAGTGAAACTGCATTGGCTACATATATCCAGAAAGGTTGGGACTGCAAACTGTGTCCCATTGTATATGAACCCCATTGCCTTTCTTCATACAAGCCACATAAACAGAAGAACAAAACAAAAAACGAGTATATGTTGTTTAGTAGGCTGCCAAAATTGTAACTTGAAATGAAAACCTGTGTGTGTGTGTGTGTGTGTGCGTGCGTGCGGGCATGCGTGTGTGTATATACCTTCATGATATACAATTGTTTCATGTTGAGTGATCACAATATTTTATGTCTCTGGATATGATGCTACATGCCACATTGGCAAGTGTATTAGCTCTCTTCTGTGAAACACTGTACATTATTCATGTATCCCAAAACAATCATCGTTTTAAAGACTGCTTTAAGAGACAAAGTTTAAATTACATGTCACAAATAGTATCCAGGTAGTAAGGTTTGATGCCATAATCTGGGTGGACTTTGTAGCTTTCTTGGTCTTTCCTGCTTGTGATTATTCTGTATTGGTTACTCAGATTCTTCTCTCACTACAAAAAAGATATCTAGTATATTAATTAAGTTTTAAATTTGTGGATAGGAGTCAATGTGGAAGGTAATGTGTCTCTGTACATGGCTCAGTGATTTACTAGTGACCAGTCCAGGGTGCCTTGCCTATTGTTCAATATCAGTAAGGTCTTATTGTCTTCTTTACATTTATTTATTCATTCTTATTTTATTTTATTTTATTTTAAACAGAGATATCAACAGTGATCTAGACCAATATGTTGTTGTCAGTTGTCTAACAATTCTATATTCTCATCATCTGGTTGACTCATATCTGGCAAATGATAAAATTTCATCTTCCTTTTGGCTGCTCCCTTCAAGGGTCGCCACAGCAAATCATCTGCCTCCATCTAAACCTCTCCTCTGCATCCGCAGTTCCAACTTCTGCATTCTTTTCCAATCCATTCACTCACCCTCCTCAGTACACGTCCAAACCATTTCAGTCTGTCTTTTCTAACTTTATCTCTACAATATCTAACATGCACTGTTCCTCTGATGGACTCAATCCTTATCATATCCATCCTTTTTACTACCAAAGGGAACCCCAGCATCTTCATCTCCACTAACTCCAGCATTGCCTACTGTGTTTTGCTCAATGCCCCCCTGTCCAAACTCTACAACATCACTGGTCTCACCAACATCTTGCACACAATACCTTTCATTTTTGTTGACACTTTCATCACACATTACCCCTGAAACTTTTCTCTTCCCGTTCCAAACCGCTTGCGCACATTCCTTCTCTTCTTTTCCACACTCCATTGCTTTGGACTGTTGACCTCATGTACCTTCACCATCTTTAACTACTTCCTCTAACCTCATTGATCAACTTACTGTGGGTAGACTTTCCTTTCTCGACTATAATTCCTCTCTCGGCACCATTTCATATGTATTTTCTTGATCCTCAAAGGCACAGTGGAGCTCCCTCTGACCTCTGTAACTCAAGTCAGCAAATGAAAAAAATGTACGAATATATTTAGTTTGGTTCAGTTTAAAATGATGTAAAACAGTACAGCATACTACTACTGCATGTAATACTTAGCTTGTATCTTTGGACTATAAACAATGACGCCTTCGTATTTTTATGTTAATAATTGTTCTGTCACAAAACTGAGCTTTTTTTTTTTGCAATTGTCAATACGGTGTGTACCGGTATTCAATAAATCACAGTGCAGTATACATTCTGATTAAGATCAGTTTACCCCCAATTCTCATATTCTGGCTAATATTTTATTTTTTTAGTCAGGTTTTCATTGGCTGCAGCAATTGTCTGTTCCTCGCGGGTAGATTTAGGAAATAAATAAATAAAGAAATACATTTGCCTTCTTCAAAAAATAATTAGAAAGTAACAAATCACCTATATAGTCCAAAAACTTTGAAAATTATATTTAACCAAATTAAATTCCTGAACTCTGAAATTGCCTAACTCGTCTCGCAGACCCTATTATTGTTTTTTTAGGCACCTTATCTCTTCTGTGGTCAAATAAGAAATGGGTTTGTTTTTGGCCTTTGCCAACACACATGAAGACCCCTCTCCCCGGAGAGATAATTAGAGGGGGAAAACCTGCATTGCATGAGCAAGCAAATAAAATCTCAAGAGTTGTAATAACACAGAAATGGTGACTTGAGGCAACAGCCATCTCAGACACCTAACAATGTATTTCACTGATTAAAAAAAGAAAGGCCCAATTGTATCAACGTAGCATACAATCAGTCAATACATTGCTTTACATTTGTGCAGATGTTTGAGGAAGATGTGTATTTGTGATGATTTAAGTGCAGCTTTAACTTTAAGGGGAGGAAACTGAAGGCCCCAGTGAGCAGGTATCAGAAGCCTCTGTCTCCACGGGATTCATCTACCAGAAAATGAAAGTCTATCCTCTGGTCCCCTGTGAAACAATTTGTTGAGACAACACATAAATTACGTATCCAGGCCCTGGGTGATACTTATGTCATGACAGGACACATTGTGATTGGAAGATATAGTTACAGTATATATTTCTGTCCCGTGTCTTTGCTGTGATATGTTCTTCACACTCAAGAGGGAGGAAATTCCATGAATCAATATAAGCAGACAGCAGGCTGCACTCAGAACTCATTATACCCAGTTCACATCACATGATTTTAACCCTAATTTTCCACTCTCAGATGGGTTCGAAGCTTACCAACAAAAGTCCAAAGTAACGGGCAAATTGACACTGGAGGGGCCTGCTGATGCATTTCTGACGGACGGCAGATATAGTTTAGATCTCTGGAATGGTAGGACAAGTGTCAGGCATCACACTAAGCGTGACGGAGGGTGATAGGTCACTTGTACCGGAAAGAACTACTGTTTGAAAATGTGCATTTAAAATCACAGGCCAGTGTTGTTTTGTTGCACATTTATGACACTAGCTGTAAACGGTGCCCCACATTTTAAATTTGTTTATTGATTAGCCTTTGAACCACCAAGTTCAATTTAAGCCGACATATTTTCTTGGCGCTGTGTGTGTGTCCAGTGCCAGAACATGTAAGAAAATGTCTAAAATATCTAAATGTAATTGTTGTTATTTCTTTGGCCAGGAATCAAATATCTTCAAAGGTTCAGGAGCCTTCTGTTTAGTCTGTTTAGTTCTGTTAGCATGACTTTATGATATACACACAATATCTAAAGGTCTGCCACTGCACATCTTCCCCAACCTAATGTCTTTCAGATCCATTTAATCACAATTAATCAATTTCTCGACCTTCAAAAAAAAACAAGCAATCAAAGGCTATAGATAAATAAAGACTTCCTGGTAAGAAATTAGCATAAATCATTGCAGCTCTTTCATTTTTTTTTCATCCTGTAGCTGTTACAAGATAGTTTGTAATGTGTTTGTTAGATTCATTTATTTGAAAAAACAGAAAAGACTGTTTTACCTACAGTGTGGCATTCTATCAGAAACTTACCCTGACAGCATGTTGGTTGTCTCATGGCATATACATTGAAAAAAAACAAAAAAAACAACAGACCATACAGTATGGCGTAAACATCTCACCCTGACACCACATAGTTTAGACACAAGACAGACACATTTGGGATTCCTGGTGAGCGTTTCCCTTCGCTACTACTTCATTAAATAGCCATATTAAATTTCATCTTATACTTCAGACATGTTTATTAAAAAAAAAAGGTGTATTATTAAAATATGTTCCTTACCATCAGCAACCGAGGATCTGAAGACAAACATCATTTCTGCCCTGTGTTTTTCATTGGTATCAACAGTACTAAACTTTAGGAACTATGAAAGTTCCTTTGTATCGTTCAATGAAGTCACATCAACTCATCTTTAATCATCTGAAGTCATATTTCCATTGGGGTGTAATCGTCTGAGAGTAAGGGATTAGATGGGAACCTCAAATAACAGGTACTAAAACAGTTTCAAGGGATGTGCTACTCCTATGTAGACATCGCCGAGTGATTCCAGATGTTTCCAGGATCCCATGACATCTCGCTGCATTGTATTCTCACTCTACTGTAGATACTGATGCGGATTACAATTATTCATAAAAATTACTTTTACTGCAAAAGGGAGCAAGTGTGCTTCGGAAGATGTGTCAATCAGTTAAAAGCTGATAAGAGTAAAGTGGAGGGGGTGGTTTGATTGATTAGATTATAAAGTTTCTGATAAAAGCTGGAGTGAAATTGCATCTGTTCCATCTGTTTTTTTAAAGGTTATTATGAATCCCAAGAAGGACCCTTGCAATCATATATCAAATCACATCATGGGGCAGCAGTGGCAGCAGGCCAGAGATCAACACATCATTTTTTTCACTTCAGATGACAAGAATTTCATTTTGAAGGGATTCAAAACCGAAATGAAAAATAAAATACTTATCTAAGTGGCCATCATAGGAAAGATTGAACCACAGAGAGAATAGAAGAACGACTCAGCAAAAGTCAACAAACTATATTTTTTAACTTTCGAAAGCAAGGATGGCTGAAATCTGTGCCAGCCTGAAATATATCCCAGGCTAATTGATCTTAAACATGAGAGGAAAGTACTTCCATTTCTGGAAATAGGGCTACCACTCAACAGTTATCTTTACTGTCAGATGGAAAAAAAAACATATCACATGGATACCCCCCTGCCAGAAAAAAAATGTAAATATCTGATTATTTAATTGATTAATCAAATAAATAAAAACACACGCGTTTCATTTTATGTATGAGGAAAGACGAGACCTGAATTAAATTGAAAATGTTAAAAAGTGACAGAAAAAATAGAGATTGAAAGACCCTTACTAAAATGCTAAACCTATGCAATATACAGTACCTGAATTATTGTATATGTCTTGATGATTCTAATTTATAAACATTTAAGATTCATTTGTTAATAGCTCCCAGAAGATGTCAGACATTATCTTTTCATGATGTGTGTTCTGTTTTATTCAAATCATGCTCTTGCCAAGTTTAGGGATCTGGATCTTCTTTTCCTTATATTTAGATTATTTTTCATCCCTCATCTTACTAAATTTACTTCATTTGTACTTAACATAATTCTGAACAGATGAAATCAACCAGCAAAGTGAGTGTCAATTGGAAAAATTAAAAATATGAGATCACTGAAGATGCATGACTATTCTGTTTTTTGGGGTCGAGAGCATGTACAAGTTACACTGAAGGAGACAACAGCAATTAGAATTTTTCTTTTAAACAAATTCAAACATGATGAAAATGTCACATGCAATTCCTTGATCGTCTTCTTTTCCTTTCGGCTTTTCCCTTCAGGGGGTCTCCACAACCTTTTTCATCTAATCCTATTCTCTATATCCTTTATCCTATGTACATTACATTAGAATACATTTACAAAATAGAATAGATACAAAATAGAATACATACATGTATCCACATGTTGAGGGTGCATGTTATATACACACAGTAAATTTAACAATAGGTTTTTTTTTCTTAGGAGAAAAAAGTCCTTCTACAAAAGTTATCAAGTTCACATTGATAAGCAGCAGCCGAGACAGCTGATCTGGTGCTTGGTAAGAGGCAAATTTGGAATCATGGTGGAGCTTTTGGGTTTAGTTCAGACCCTTGAGCAGTTAGAAGATTCAAAGCCAAACCCCCTGCAGGATTTGTCTCTACAATAAAATGTGAGGAGGTCAATTATGAAGTCAAGTGCCAGTCAATTCCGAGCATTGTGTAAAATTAAATACACTGGATGCCTGCGCCAAGAAGCTGAAACCAGTGTTATATGAGCAGATATATTTTATTTTTTTTAAGTTTCAGCAGATAATTAGATTTTTACTTGTATTTCTGGCTTGACTGTTAAAAAATAACCCTTGCCGAGAGGAAGTTCATTCAGTTGTAGCATTAGCAATAAAGAACTATTAAAAGAGCATGTAATAAACAATAGATGCATACCTTATATATGATCGATTTGTTTAGGCTCAACTTGAGTCCAGTGAAACTCCAAGAACTGAAAAATAACCTCAAGGTTAGTTGTATCTTATTAGTTAACACTCTACAAGATGAAAAGACACTTCTGTGCGAATGTTAGATGCCATATGAAAAAATAATACTGAACACACCACCTATAACATATTTCAGAACTCCTTCGGCAGACAATAATGGCAGTGAAAGTGCTACAAAGGCAGTTAAAGAGAAATATGGTGCAATTCAAGTAGCCGAAGGGAAGCCTAATGTTAAAAAGTAAACTCCTACTGTTTTGGCACAAAGCAAAACACTGTTATAGTGAATTTGAAGAGCCTGCTTTTGGTATTTCATCCATCATATAGGTCATTTGTCATTTGATGTTCCTGTATCCACTTGCAAGCTTTCAATAAAAACTTTAATTTTGATATGTAATACAAACACCAAAATTTGCATAGCACTCACTCTTTCTCAGTCATGAGAGGATATGTAATCAGTTTAAGAAGTCATTTCACAAAAGAAAATCCCAAAAGTGAGAATATATGATAAGGATTGTAGCGTTAAATAAAATGTGAGATAAAACAAACAGAAAAATAGAAATATGAAAATACTAGGCAGAATATCAATAGCTGAGTATTTCACAGCAAGTAGGCTATTTTAACAATGAAATACAAAAATAAAAGATGTGTGCTGCAGTTGAAAAAACAATAAATAAGATTATGAAATTAGAACAATCCCTGAATTGTATTTGGTTTGAACATGGATCAAGTAAATCTGAATAAAGTACTTAAAATGTTAAAAATAAAAGGATGGTTTACGAAAAAAGGGTGAAGTATATCATCATAGAACTTACCAAAGGTGGTTTCTGTAACAGCATTAAACCTATTATTCACCTGAGCTTCAACATGCTTGGACAAGGTGGACCAGTGTCATTGGGAAAGGTAATCCATAGCCAGAGACACACCCAGGGTGTGAATATCATTCTCACCCAAAAGATTGAATTGATCTCGTATTACTGGACCATGCCACACTTGTCGTGGTCGTTCAGTATCGGGAAGTTCATAACGTAACACTTGATGTCCCAGAGGATTAGACAGTAATTATGTGAAATGAACACCTTAATTATGTAGATGTTTCTGATAACTGCATATTTGCCCTTGGAGTAGTTTGTATTCCTGGATCCTAAGCACATTCTCTACAGATCATGAAACTGAAAACTACCCTGACTACTTCCTTTCTATTTTGGGGGTTTGATATTTCACAAGGGAGTTGACTATATTGATAATGATGTTCATACTGCAGGCGTAGCTTCCTCTGGGATTTGTCCTTACATGAATGACCGCTGGAGTTATTATCTGCAACGATAATGACTTCTCTCTCTTTGGCTTTACAGCTGAAGCAATGTTATAAGAATGAGGCTATAGACTGGATTCCTCCTCTCCTTAGTTGTCAGGACAAAGAGAAACACTACCTGTGGTCCACAACGTTAATAATAATAATAAAATAATAATAATAATAATAATTTAAAAAAAAAAAAAAAAAACCCTCACTAACCCAAGCTTACTGTTCTGTATATTTCCTGTGCATCGTGTATTTGCAAGTGTATTTGCAGTCCCTATGTCCTCTATTGTAAGTCGCTTAGGATAAAAGCGTCTGCCAAATGCAATGTAATGTAATGTAATAATAATAATAATAATATCCTAAGACTGCTATGACCTCACAAAAGAATAATACATTAATCCTGTCTTGTGGACTGACATCATAGACTTTGATTCAGTCGTCTTTTATTCAATTTGAATCAATTCTCTGTTTTTAGAAAATGTCATTCATGTGATGAATTCAGATTTCTTGCTAAATGTTCCCTCGAGCCCGCGGATGCACTTCAACGACAGTGTTTTGATTGTTGAAATGTACTATATTATCAAAGATGAACACAAAAATTAAAAGAAATTAGTAGAACATGTACAAAACCCAGAGTGCAGTGTACTTGCAATTTTTTGTTGGCTCACAATCAAAGCAAAATGCCATACCGTCTACTGATTTGGAGAGAGGAGGGAATCCTCCTTTGGTTTCAGCCCTTGGGGGTAAAGTGCCATCTCTAACAGGTGGCTTCTGTTGCCAAGGTGATTGCGGAAGTGCATGTCTAGTTTTTCAAAGCATCATTAATGGCAACTTCTATATGAATTTATGAAATGTTTAACATTCCTCAGATGCATTAACTTTCCATATCATAATGATAAACAAATCTCGTACAGCTTCCCTTTTTATTTAAGCATTCGCAGCATGTATTTTTCATATTCAGGCATACTTCAAGGGCGTTTCTCATCCTGCTCCTCTATGCTCATTATTTTCTTGAGAGTGTTACTTTGGTTGCCTTTATCTGTGCTTCCAGGTTTTGTATTTCTTGTTCGAAAATATTTTGTTCAACAGAGTTCAAGTTAAAAAAAAATAGTGTGAAAGTGTGAAATCCAAAAATCATTATCTTGTGAAATAGAGGTGAGCTGCAAATAAATTAATGGGATTTCAGAAAGTGGTTACAGCATAGGACGGTGGGGCGGCACCCTAATTTTGTTTGGAGTCAAAGAATTTTAAACGTTAAAAGGTTAATTTGAAAACAGGGAGAATTATGTGGATATTTTTTAACATTTTCCAGGCTAAAGAACTTGTGGTTTTGTGTTTTATTATTCTCCCAAGTAATTATTGTCATTATTGTTGCCAAGGCCTTTTTAGGTTCATATATGCGGATTACATTCTATCGACCCATGCATTCTGTCCCAATAACGTAGTGGAAACTTAAAATTTCAAATGATATTTTCAAGACAGGTGTTCTACGCATTGTAAACACTCAAGCAAGAGTGTAAGATATAAAACAATGCGCAAAAAATAGAAATTGTTGCAGTTTTACCCCAAAAATTGACTTTGAAATGCCTTGAATTTCTTTGCAAATTCAAATAGACAATGGAAGTATTCATCACAGTTCCCTAAATAGGACTAAACAGGACTGACCCCTGAATGTTTCATCAAAGATGAGCATTACAGACCATTGTCTTCAATCTCAAAGCAACAAAACACTATAATTGCATGGCAACAAATTCTCATTGCTCACAGAAACCAAGGCCGAACGTATGGGCCAAAACAATCCTTCGGTAATATCAAACTCAAACTTAAGTCTTCAGAATAAAACTAACATAAATAAATCACCTGTCATTGTTGAAGTGAAATAAACCTTTGCACTGAAACAGTTATGGAAGACATGGACATATAAAACAACAACAACAAGAACAAAAAATCACATCAAACGACCTTCATTAGTCTTTATGTTCATCTAATCAGCTCACTTTCAGTCAATAACCTTTTAATGGTACAAAGATAAAGTGACCAGACATGGATTAGAGGATCCAACAAAATCCTATTTAGGATAAATACATTGCTCAAAAAAATAAAGGGAACACTAATATAACACATCCTAGATCTGAATGAATGAAATATTCTTATTTAATACTTTGTTCTTTACATAGTTGAATATGCTGACAACAAAATCACACAAAAATTATCAATGGAAATCAAATTTATTTACCCATGAAGGTCTGGATTTGGAGTAACACTCAAAATGAAAGTGGAAAAACACACTACAGGCTGATCCAACTTTGATGTAATATTCTTAAAAGAAGTAAAAATGAATCAGTGTTGCTGCAGCTTGATTTCATAGAAGTGTGATTGACTTGGAGTTACATTGTGCTGTTCAGTGTTCCCTTTATTTTTTTGAGCAGTATACACATACACACACACACACACACACACACACACATATATATGTATATATACGTATATATATTACAAAGCCATTCAAAATATAAGAGGTTAACTCACATTATTTGACATTTTATTCCCTCCAAAGATCTTGTCACCACATAAAAGCTCCTCCTGCATGCGGGTCAGTATTTTACAGTCCATGAAAACATCAGTCAATACATGCAAAGGAAAATTAAGCCAGAATACTTAATTATAAACAATAATAATGAATTAAGCCATATAAATAACTTAAAAAGAGACCATATTTTCGTTAAATCAGAATATAAGTCTCTCTCTCTCTTTCTCTTGCACCCTCTCACCAATACTTGCGCACAGAGAATACAGAGATAATTTCAAATCTTGCAGTATTTACCTCCGCAGCTTCAGATGTGCCCAGGAGATGTGAGGGGTTACATGACATACGATGCAACAATTATAGAGATTTTAATATCAAGATCAGAGGGAGAGAGAGCATGTGTAATTTTAAAATGATTGTTATCTCTTCATTTGGGGAATGCAAAAACTCCCAATAAATACAACTGTCTTCTTTCTTCCCCTCATTGTGCGTTTAGACGCACTTGGACAAGTCAGAGTGAGGAAAATACAGCGTAAACCCTGGTTTCCAGAAGGGGGGAAAGGGTCACAAAGGGAGGGGGATGAACAGGACGACATTTTAAATGATGAATATGTCAATAGATGATTTACAAGTATTGATATCACATTTTCCAAATATGTTGCATTCACAAGTCAATCATCTTTTACGCATGTGTTAATAAAACTGTTGATTTCACGATAACACTCCGAGACTTTGATTTATGAAAATCTCGGTGAAGCGGGTGATGATTTAGGGGGAAATAGTTAGAAATCGGGGTGGCGTGAGTGGGGGGAGTGGTCTGCCTTCGCGTTGACCGTTATCTGTGCTGCAGGGGGGAGGGAGGGTGCAAGACGTACTTTAGAAATCACCACTGGGACATCCTTTCATCCACAGAACGGGCTGTGGGACTCGGCGCGCTCCGATCGACGGGCTTCTTCCTCTCCAACCCCACGTCGTTTTCACGTCGCGTCTTCCCACCGGAGCAGGTAAGACAGCGTCAAAGTTCCCGTGCATGGAGATTGTGCGTGCACCGGCTTTCCGCGTGCACAGCCGCCTCCGACAATCCCGCTACTTTGCAGCGCGCAGTTGATCCACGGCCGCGGTTTGGGGGGGGATTTGCTTATGCCGTGTGCGGTGTCATGATCCCCATGGTGCTTTTTTTTTTTTATTTTTTTTACGCACTTCCAAATTCGTCTATCTTTTCATTTTGGTGCATTTTCAGTAACGGTTAAGACTCGGTGGCGCGTTCCGTTCCTGCCCCCCCGGCGAGGAATATTCGAGCATGCAACCTGCAGCGCATACTGTAAGAAAAAAAAGAGCCACGGTTTACATATTCATATTTTTAGGATACCAAGTGTAGGAGGTGCGTACGTATTTGTAAGGAAGCGACGCGCTTTTCTCTTTTTTTTTTAATTGTATTTTTATGTTTGTTTGTGTGTGTGTGTGTGTGTGTGTGTGTTGTTCTTACACATTCCGGCACAATTTGATATTTAACAGGTTGAAGTGAATAAGCCACCTGCAGTGATGTATCAGATGCGGGTAAAGAAAGGTTTCCCAAAACAGATTCTCAACGACTGTTAATTTCTTATCTTTCTTCATGTTTATGGGATGTACAGTAATCGGGCATTTCCTCAGAGTGCATTAATGTTCAGTAAAAATATGATACTGAAATTGGTGCATGCAAATACCTGCTTTTTTTCTTTTGTATATGCCACTATAATAGATGCAGAGCTGAATTAAGTAAGGTGAAAGCATGGTGTAGCTCATACATTTTATTGGCTAGGTGTGATTTCATATTATAGTTTTGCTTTAACACCCTTTACTACAGCTCTAAGCCTTAGACGCTGATACTCAGATAATGTTGGCCTGTACTGATAGACTGTCATGATAAAATTAATATATAAAATAATTTAAAAAAGACATCACAGCATCCCTCACACTATTCCCACCCGGGAAGGTACTAGAGCATAATAAACGCGCCATTAGCCAACTTTTATTCAAATCCACACCCTCCCTGAACTGTATTCAATGATCACACCATTGTGTCACTTAATCCTGTAAAGTGATGATTACCGTTATACTTTATGACTTAATTTTTAAGCACTCACTTAATAAACCCGCCAAATTTTGCCAACGTTTCAATAAAGAACCGTGATTTGAATTGCAAAAAAAAAAAAAAAAGAGAAACATTGAAAGCGGATAATAAAACTCCAGCGCTGTTCGGTTTGTGATTTGACATGAAGAGTTGGATAAGATAATGAATCTACTTTCATTTAGATTTGTTGGGTTGTCTCTAAATGTCTTGAAAGGTCTTGTTCAGCAATACATGTATTGAGAAAGGGTTGATTTGTTTGACAGTGCACGAAGAACGTACATTTAGCCATTTTATTCTGCCATGGTATGTATCCAGGAAAAAAAAAACAACAAAAAACACAGGTTGTATATCCACTACTTGACACTGCCTTTTTCTTTACATCTGAAAGACTTTAAGATGAGCATTGATTTTTTTTGCCAGGAGGATTGTCATGTCAAGTCACATTCGCTCTGACAGATACTTGCGACGCCTTCAATATGTTGTGCCCGCCGCTCAGTCAGCTTTATGTAGATTTCAGGAGATTGATGAAAGATTTGTAGGTCTCCGAACTTTTTTTTTTGACGCAGATTCGCATAGCCCTTTTTTCCACAACCTGTTGGCTTTTTAACCTATATCCTGTATTCTCTTTATTAGCATACTTAGATCAGTACGTGCACATTTTGAACTGCATTCCGAAACCTTGTATAATATTGGTTATGTTAATAGTACATTTTCTATTTGTTGGTTCAAGTATGTATCACATTAGGTTATTGAATAATCGGGAGTTATTTAACTATCCATCCATTGACTACTGCTTATTCCACTCATAGCAGGGGATGCTGGAGCCAATCTCAGCTGCCATCAGGCAGTTTTTGGACTGCGGGAGGAAACCCACACAAACACGGAGAGAACACGGAGAGAACACGCAAACTCCACACAGAACGGTCCGCTGTCGGAATTGAACCAGGTTTCCTTCGTGCTCTGTGGCCCAAGATCTAAATAAATCATATTAACATAATACTTAACATAATAATACAAATAATAAAACATGAATTTGGTATTCTAAAACAATTGATTTCAAAATGATGCCTGTGTCCAATTCACTTTTGATCCATGTAGTGCTACATCAAACAACCAGGTGAACATCTCAGGCTCTCCACACATTGCTACTAGCAGACGTCTGAAGGAAGGGAGTGAGGGCTGAAGGCTTATCTTCACAGGGATGATAGAAATAACAATGATGTATGGAGCCGATGGGGTGGGTTAACACCATGAGCTGACTGTTGTCTAGCAGGGTCACGTCTTTGATCCTCGAGCACTACTTCATCCAGCTCCACTCATGCCTGAGATTTGCCGGTCTTAATAGTATCAGGTGGAAATGAGTGTTAGTGGCTACTGTATCCACAGCCCTGGATGCCTTGATGAATGCTGTGTTGCTGCTGAGGCATCTGTCAGTTGCTTCTGCTCTCCAAGAGCTACACAGTCTTGGCCCGGGGCCAGACAGGCATGGCACCCGGTGGATACGTTGACACGCTTGCATTTTGCTGCGAAGCTTCTTTGTGAGAGCAATGTCTTTGTTAATTTTAAGGTGATGTGTGGAATTATTACAGTAAATAGTTAGCTCAAAAAACATTGAAATTAATTTGTCTTGGCTTGAAAATTTCCTTAACACTATCCTGCTCACCAGGTGAACATCTACCTAACAAAATAGGGATTATTGCTATATTTAACCAGTGTCAGCAGCTTTTTTGGCCAGGATTTCTAAAGAACTACATTTTTACTTTGGGCTAGTATATACTAAGCGACACTAAAGGGTAGGATTGCTACAGGAACAGATGGATGGAGTGATTGTATGAAAAAAATTATTGGCATACGGTAGATAGCATAGAATTGAAGTTCATGTAAAAGCCATTGCATGAAATGATTTGGCCTTTTTGTGAAGCATGAATATGCAAGGCCCATTGCACAAATTGTTTTTCAAATGCTTTAATTCCATAACACAGTAGAGAAACTCATGTTCAGTTTCAGTGGAAACGGTATTGTTGATGTCGCTTTTTTGGAGGACTTAGACAGAGATTCCTAATGAATGATGCAGTGGAGGAAAATAATATCTCGGTCAGGGTTTTCCTCTTATCCTGGATTCTTTTCAGCTGCAAAACATTTTTCCAGTGAAATTTGATGAGCGAGCAATCCACTGTGACATTGGCAAGTTTATTCCAAGGTAACTTCATTCTCTCACCTGGTTGTGTAAGTCCTCTCCCAGTGTTTTTCCTTTCAGGTCCTGCATGGTCACGGCACGGTGGCACAATGGTCAGCATATCCACTTCACAGCAAGAAAGACCCTGGTTCAATTCCAACAGAGTACTTTTTCTGTGTGAACTTTGCATGTTCCCTCCAGTTTCCTCCTTCAGTCCATAAACATGCAGAAAGTTAATTGGAATAAATTGGAAAAACTGCCCAGATGTTTGAGTACAACAATGAATGATTTTCTTTCTCCATGTGTGAGCCTGCAATGGACTGTCAAGGGTGTACCTCTCCCTTCACCCGATGACACCTGTGATAGGCTCCAGCATCCCAATGACCCTAAGTGCAGGAAAAAGCGGTAGATGATGAATGGATTTACTCCATTGCCAAAAAGTCCTTCTTTATCTCAAAACTGTTGCTAATCCCTCGGATAAAATGCAGGAACCGAGCAGTGTTAGTGAATCAAACTTGAAGGTCATGGCTTTTTGTTTAATTTGGTGGCTATATCTTCATTGATCAGTTCCACATGGGGATCACAGTCCTGTTGATAAACTGATTTTTTCAAACTTGCCTTAGCTCTCCGGACACAAGAGACCAGCTGTCTCTACCATGCATTCTTTCAAAAGCTCACCTTTGGAGAAAGGCTTACTAGCCTTTGCTAAGAAAGCCTTAAGCTAAGTTAGCATAAAACTTGCCTTAGTACTCGACTCTTGGAAACCTAGTTTGTGGGTGGAAAAAAAGGTTGCCTAGTCTGTAAATCAGCTATCTCTTAGCCGTAGCTGCTTGTTCTTACATTGGCTGCTCACTTGCATAGTAAGCATGCTTAGTGGTATAGTGACGGCTGATATTGTATACTTTGAAAACCGCAACAATTTGTTGGCATATCATGCATGTGGCTTTTGATTGGACTTCAGTGAAAAAATATTTTGTTCTCCACTCCTTATGAAACACTCAGTTCACTTTTCTTCTCCTTGATCCCCTCATTTTTACAGAATGGTTCAAAAGGTAAAATTTGATGGAGGGTAATATGCCACACACAACAAAGGTCAACGTGTATGAGGAGCGCGCTATATATTTAGGGAACGGGGGTATCTCAGGGAAAAGGTAAAATAAATGAGGTTTAAGTATAATAAAATTTCATCTTAAAAAGACCAATATATATATTGCCTTCAGGCTATGTTATTGCCCATGACTCGTTTGTATGTAGCCATCCGACTGAAACAGTGGCCTTGTAAGCTGTCTCAGGGGGGCACAAGCCAGTGTCTCTCTGTGCCGGTCCCAAGCCCAAATAAATGCAGTTGGTTGCATCAGGAAGGGCATCCAGTGTAAAACTTGTGTCAAAACAAAATATGTGAATCTGAATAATGCATCTCATACTGGAGGCTTGGATTAACACATTCCGCTTTTGGTGCTGATAACCTACAGGGTACCAGTGGCTATTGGGCTACTGTGGGTCAAAGAAGGAGAGGAGGAAAGCATGACGAGGGAGTTGAGGGGGAAGAGGAAAGAGTCTGGGACTGAGAGTTGAAGCGGTGACACGAAAAGCTAGAGCTGGTTGACATGGTATAGAGAAGAAAGGTGGATGTACTGTGTGTCCAGGAGACCAACTTGAAAGGTGGCCAGGGTGGAAGTTTAAGAGACATTTTTAAGTTGTACTACCATGGTATTGACAGAAAGGGAAATGGAGTAGGAGTTATCTTGAATGAGGAATTTGTTAGGATTGCTTTAGAGGTGAATAGAGTCTTAGATAGACTTATGAATCTAAAACTGGAAATTGAAGATGTGATGCTTGATGTTGTTCATGGCTATGCCCCACTGGTGGGATGTGAGCTAGAGGAGAAGGATAATTTCTGGAGTGAGTTGGATGCAAAGAGTGGTATTTGGTGCAGGCTTCAATGGACATGGTGGTACAGGCATTAGAGGTGATAAAGAAACGATGGCGGGATGACCTACATCTTGCATAAATGATGCAATCTGAAGGAAATCAGTGACTGCAAAAGTAGTGGTAGGTGAGAATGTAGCCAGATAGCATAGGGTGGTGGTTTGTAGGATGACTCTGGTGACAATATCATATGAGGAAGTCTGCAGTGGCAAAGAGTTATGTGAGGTGCAGGACATGTATGGGAGATATAAGACAGTGGTGTGTTGTGCTGGGGGTGTGACAGAGGACAGCGGTGCAAATGTTGGTTTTCAGGAACTACTTTAGAGTTAAAAGATGCGCCTGTCAGCGAGAAGTCCAGCTTTTCAGGCATATGGCAAAGTTAATATGTGCAACGTAATAAGCAAACTATTCACACCTTGGTTTGATTTGCTTTGATTTGTAATTTGCTTTTTCTCAGCAGAATTGTTACCTTTGTGTCATTTGCCTTTGTCTCATGCTCCCTGGAAGAAGGAGCCCAACTTATGAATAAATCAGAACCCTCACATTCACTGCTTTGAAGGATAGAAAATGAAATTTCCATGTAATGTACCGTGCTGTACTGGGAGGCACTTTTATCTTTTGTTGTTGTTGGTGTTATTTTTGCTTGAAACAGTCCAACTGCACCGATGTGCTCTCTATATGTTGCATCGGTAAACTTAACACAATTTTATAAATATCTTTATGCTCTGTTGTTGTTTTCTCCCACAAGAGCCTCTACAGTCAATTATTCACATAGATGCGGATGTGTATCCACCCAAGGAATTTTTTTAATTTTTCAAAATTAAATTTTAATTGTTTATCTTCATTGTTAGATGGCCACCATTGATTGTTGGCCACACTTGAGTCATGCACCATAGTCATCCATTTTCATGCACCATAGTGATCTCTAAAGGCATCTCTTATTTTTCTTTCATAAATATTCTTACATGAATATATGGTCATTTGGAGGAGGATTTGTTCAATAACTGCTCATCAAGGTGGATGGTGAATGTAATAGTGGTTAGTCAAATCTTGTCAGAACAACTGGGCTTGTTCGGTTTAAGATATTTTACCACCCATTATAGAGGCTTCTTCAGTTTGGAAGGACTGTGGGGAATATAAAAGTGCAGAGGGTGTGGGTGGGGACTGTTCTAGATTTAATGGGTTTAGTTACACTAAAGAGTGTGTCGTGGCACAGCAATTGGTCGGGCGGGTCATCTGGATCGTTGGGAAACAAAAAAAGGCTCTCATTTCCAGAGTTGGGACTCGGGTATGACTTGCCAGGGCCTGATGTGGACTGTTGTCCTCTCCAATGAGTTACAGGGTGTATATGGGTCTGCATTTCTTTATTAATCTGACTTGGAACAGATCAAGGCAGTGAGTTCACTTAAGTTATTTCATGTATTTATTGATGTATTTTTTATGTGCTGAATGATTATCTTCTATTCCCTATATTTTGAGTTCTGCTACTTATTATTATGTCCATCCGCAGATGATAAATAACTAAATGAATACCTAAAAACCAAGTAAATAAATAAACAAATAATTTAACCTTCAAGCACAAAAAGTTAAAAATGAAAAAAATTACAACCTTAATTAGGATATATCATCATTCATCCGTATTGAATGTTAATATACTGTCATATAAGTCTCAACTGTGATGTATTGATCGTTAGCAACAATCCTGGACAGGATTATTGCCGTACCCCAACAAATGAATAATATAAAGTATTCCCCTAAAAATAATATGAGCCAAATGGTGTTTTCACATTCTTAGGTAGTTACACAATGATATACAGACCAATAATGTGGAAGAGTAAAGTTTCAAAACGTAAACAGGAATTTCAGTCAGGCTATGAGGTGCCAGATGAAGCTAATTCCACTGAAAAAGATGGAAGCTGTCAAAATTGTACTTGGTGTGACATAAAGAATAAAAAGAAAAAAAAAAGAAAAAAAAGAAACAGACTGCTTCAAGGCCCTTAACTCCTGTACATTGCTGATAGACAGCATGTAATATTCATACAGAGATGTTTTATCTTTTAAATGGATAATATTCTTAAGAATACATGGAACATCAGCTCATCATTAGAGTGGATATCCTGAAGTGTACTTTGAGAGAATCATTCAGATCTTTCTTTAGTTTCTTAAGCTGAGTGATATGAGGATGTGTTTTGAAGGCAGCAGGCAAAATAAAAAAAAAATTAAAAAAACAACTTTATGGGTTTCTTTTCAGACACAACCTTGTCTTTGATAATATAATAGTGTATCCCAACCAAGGTTTTATTAGACTTTCATTTTTGTCTTGCTGTTTTTATAACAGCCCTGTGCCCTCAGGCAATTACAGATTCGAACTGTATGGATAGCTAGTTTCCCACTGTCACGAGAGTCTATATGTTTTCTTGCCTTTACATGATTTCTTGTCGAAATCCTCTTGTCTCATGGTGTTGGGTTTCACATGTACCGGTATATGGTGTTTCTTGAACACCCTTCGGCGTTTCTCCGAAACATCAGTAACATCTGATATGACAATGTTTTTTCGTTTGTTGTTGTCTTCCTCCTATTCTATGTTCCTGCATCTGGTGGTTTCTGATTTGGTGAAGGCCCAATTAGGGTAGCTATTGGATCTCAGGGTTTTCTTAATGTGTTGTACCTTGGTCTTGCTGCCTCCTGCGGTTGATGTGATGTTCTTTGCCTGATAGTGTAGCGTTCTGATTCCCCCCAGTTAGTGCTCAAGGGTGTGGTGTGAGTTTAAAAGTAAATACTGGTGGGTGTGTTATGGTTTCCTGTAAATCTTGATGACAAAAGGACAAAACACCCAGGCATAAGATCGAGAATGTGGCATATGCTATCACTTTCACTGAGGATTGTGATGACATCTACATTAGAGAGACCAAACAACCTCCGCACAAACGGATAGCCCAACACAGGGGAGCCACCACTTAAGGACACAACTTCAGCGTCCACATACACCTAAAAGACAAGGGCCATCCTTTCAAAGACAGATACTACATGTTCGAATTCTGGCCAGAGAAGACAGATGGTTTGAAAGAGGAGTTAAAAAAGCCATCTTTGTCAAAACAGAAAACCCATCTCTGAACAGGGGAGCGTGCCTCAGACACAACCTTTCACAAACCTATAACGCTGTATCGGGATCAATACCAAGACAAATTTGCACACACGGACCAGGCCTATCTGCATTCTACAAACAACCAGGATAGATTTACCAAAGAACGAGCCCCTGGTATTTTCCATATGACCCTCAGTTCATGTGATCCAACAGGTTTCACTCCCTTGTTTAGCTTTACCTTTTCACATTCCAATCCAGGTAAACCCAGAAAAGGTGCTCTTTTGTTCCCAACGAAGGACGCCCCTCATTAGCATAACAACCCCCTTAGGCCTATTTTTTGCCAATCAACTCTTACATTTACAGAACAAGCCATTGTAACCTAGACCTTCCCAAAACCCCGGCAGTTATATTTGGAAACTTCCCATAGTTCATTAGAACTGAAGGAGCCTCTCAGATGAGGGCGGAAATGTCTTCAAGAGAAGAAATCCATGTCCAGTTGCCAGTTTATCGAAATATCACAAAGATTTCCTCAAAGCGGTATGTTGGGTTAATTCAGCTGCATTTCAACAAAAGATCCCTAAAAGATCAGAATCAGAATAAATTTATTTTTCCCAGAGGGTCAATTGAAGATTGCCTGCTTGACTGCTTTTCCTAAAACAAGTCAGTAGAAAATATGTTCTCACCAAGACCTTTTCCTACACTATTACTTTAAACTAAAAGCATTACTTCTAATATATAATCTTTCTTATGGTAAAGTGCATTCATCCCAATGTTTTGATGCAATTACTGCATGATGACTCAAGAGTGAGAGAGATTGACAGCGAAACCTTGTTCTTGAATGACAAACTGTTCTGTTGCACATTTTAAAGAATTTTGTTGTATCTGTACTTTTGTCTTTTTATTTTCTCTCTATGCACCACAAAATGTTACTAACAGAGTGCCAATTATTGTTATGTGGTTACGATGTGATTTGCTGTCAAGCAGTGATGTCACATTAAGTGCTTAACAAGGGCCTTTCGAGAGGCTGCTCTTATTTTCTCAACTTATTGACTGTCACTTGTCAAGGGCTTGTCTTGTCAGGGAAACAATGTGGGTTATGGTGACCTGATTTTCTAATAAACAATGAACTGTGATTCATGGAAATCAAACAGATTAAACCAAAACTGAATTTAATAATCCTCATGATGGAGGATTTTATCGAGGGCTGTTTCTGTATTAGCATCAAGGTGCTGATCTCCTTTAATGTGTTTTGCATGTCACAATAGTGTGGGTTAGACTGGAGTGTAAGTCGCAATCTAATGTGATATAGCAAATATGTGAGGGTTTCAACACCCTAGATTTGCCTATCTGCTCAGCTGTTTTCTATCAGCCATAGCAATTATGCCCAAAGGCAGAAATTCGATGATGTCTATATTCAGTGAAAACCTGAGCCACATTGGAGTGTTTTCTGTTTTTTTTTCTTTCAAACTGCTGTTGTCACCTTCTCATCAGCAAAAAAAAACATATTATCCATGCATGCACAAAATGTATTAACAGTTTGTATACCATTTCAAAGTCACATTTAAAATCATTAACCCGAGGGATATTGATTCATTTCCCTCAGAAATACTCAATTGCTACACTTTTGACAATTGTTTATGCAGTGATGTAATTTACAAAATTATAAGGAAGGGGTTTCTTTCACTTAAATTCAGCTTAATATTGTAATTGGCAATAAATTGCAGTATTTCTAGAATTAATTAAAAAAAATGAAAAGAAAAACCCTTTAACCTTCTGTGACCTGTCTAAAACATGATAATATCACTTTTAATGACCACTTAAGAGTATGAGAAATTGGTTCAACTTGTAAACCACTTCCACGCCTTATGGTCTCAAAGCACTTTACCCTAGATAGCATTCACACAATGACACACAAACTCACACTGAAGGCGACAGAGCTGCCATTCAAGGTGCTAACTGGGCCATTGGGAGCAACTTGGGGTTTGCTGTAATGCCTGAAGCCACGTGAGTGTACAAGACAGGAGGAGCCGGGAATCAACCTGCCAACCTTCTGATTGGAGGGTTGCCCACTCTGACAACTGAGCCATGTGGGTATGGCTAATACCTGATTTTACTGGTGTGATTCAAAGAGACTGTCAAACTTAAACTTAACATGTAATTCGAGGTGTCTTCTTCTATGAACAATGTTTAAATGTGTTCTTGTATTTCATTTGAAAGTTTCAAAGCCAGACCTCTCTACCCAAGAGGGCTTCCAACAATTTAATTTGTGGCAAAAATTAATGTTCGACACGCAATATTAAATTAGTAATTTTATCAGTTTCATTTGGGAAATCTTTTAGAATTGCTCGAATGCATGTGATATGACAAAAGAAGGAGTTCAGAGATAAAATACTTTGGGAAAACATTTCTGATTAACCATGATTGAAAAGTGATGGTTCCTGCAGCACAGGCCTTTTTTTTTGGTAAAAAAAGTATGAGACTGCTCATTTCCGTTGGCATATCAGGCCATCTTGGACCGTCAGAGTTCATCATGGTTAAGTGAGTGCGGTGTCCTGCCAGTGAGTTAACACTCAGTTAATTTACATGTGTCACTAATGAATCATAGTGAAACTGTAAGTAAGTTTAGACTGTATGAAAATAAATTATGGCCCCTGAGCATCTGCTATAGTTGACAGGTGTGTTTGCGGAGCATTAGTTCTATATCCTGGCAGGGTCCTCGGGCTGGCATTGGAGTTTGCCCAACCAGTCTACGTGTGTTTTATGGATCTGGAGATTGCATTTAACTGTCCCCTGTGGGCAATCCTGTGGAGGCGGGGGGGGGTTCTGGGAGTTATATGGGCTGTTCGGTCCTTGTATGACCAGTGTCGGAGCTTGCCTGCATGGCTGGTTGTGGGTCGGACCTGTTTCCAGTGAGAGTTGGACTCTGCCAGTGCTGCCCTTTGTCACCAACTCTTTTCATAACTTTTATAGACAGTATTTCTAGGCCAGGGCATTGAGGGGATCTGGTATAGTCATCAGGCCATGATCTCCAGCTCTCACTGGAATGGTTTGCGAGGATCAGCACCATATCCGAGACCATGGTGCTCAACCGGAAACGGATGGAATGCCCACTCTGTGTCGGGGAAGTGGTCCTGCCCCAAGATACTCGGAGTATCTTGGGGTCTTGTTCACAAGTGAGGGAAGGCTGGACTAGGAGTTGACAGGTGGACCGATGCAACGTCTGCAGCGATGCAGACTCCATACCGATCTTTTGTGGTGAAGGGGTAGCTGAGCCAAAACGTGAAGCTCTCAATATACCAGTTGATCTACGTTCCCACCCTCACCAATGGTCACGAGCTATGGGTAGTGACCGAAAGAACTAGATTGCGGATACAAGAGGCTGAAATGAGTTTTCTCCGCAGGGTGGCTGGACTCCCCTGTAGAGATAGGGTGAGAAGGTTGGTGATGCGGGAGGAGCTCGGAGTAGAGCCGCTGCTAGAGAGGAGTCAGATGAGGTGGCTCGGGCATCTGGTGGAGAAGACCCAGGGCATTGTGGAGAGACTACGTCTCCAGGCTGGCCTCGAAATGCCTTGGGGCCCCCCGAGGAGGAGCTGGACCATGTGGAGGGGGAGGGATGTCCTGGGCCTCACTGAGCTAGCTGCTGCCCTCATGACCTTACTTTTGATAAGCAGGGGAAGATGGATGAATGGATGGATGGATGGATGGATGGAAGTTAATGATCAAGTTTTACACTATTTACATTGTCCAATAGTGAGATATTAACATGATAATTATATCTATGCAGTATCAATATCAATATCTTGATCTTGTTGTGATGCCCTTTCTTACCAGCCAAGAGTAACAAGGCTGTCCTGTCATCTGCACGAATGATTAATCAGAAGGCATACTGATGTACAGAGGACTAGTCAATGATTTGAGTGAACAAAGACAAAAAAAACATCCCAGATTTCTCAGTTCTGATAGATTCCACTCATTCTTGAACCCATTTAGGATGTCATACTCAACTTCTGAAATATTTAGTAGGAAGACTTTGGTTCTACCCTGCTAACTGCATCTATGTACTGTAATTGGTGGATTTGGCTGTTGAACTGCAGGACATATTAACACTCACAGCAAACTCTTAAATTCCCAATAGTTACTGATTTAAAAATAATGTTTATGTGGAATACCAGGCTGTTGCATTTCAACAAGAAAAATATAAACAGTACATCCTTTACACCGACTGCTGCGTCAATACACCATGCTATTCACAGTGGTTTAAAAGTTGAAATTATTATCCGTCTGAATCCACCATCTTTCAAGTTCTGTCTCGTCCTATTTGATGTTGACATATACTTTGGACAAGTGCAATGTTTTTTGGAGGATCCCACTTATAGTTACACGACTTGTTTTTATACACATTGTTTTCAGCATTTAACCTTTACTCAAACTGACTAGTTTAGCACTGTGATCGCATTTGTAATTTGAAATATAAGAAAAAAAAAAGGTCATGCACCTTCTGTTCTAACAAACTGAGATGGGTGTAGGAAGTGGATAAATTGAAGAAGATGCCGTTCATATTTGAGCTTTTTCTACATAGAGGTTAATGTCATGTCACTCGTTGTAATGCAGTCTTTCTCTTTTAGGCTTTTAACATTACATTGATGTGGAATCTGTAGCTCAGCAAATCGAATGTAATAGAAAGTGAACCCACAGGAGTTTCAAGAGGAGGATTGAGGATCACGTAATAATATCTATATCTGTTCAGCAAGCAATTTTCCCAGATGGGCCCGTGATAGACATTTAAACTCTGTAAAAGCAATGCTTAGCTTGCAGGGATGGCTAGAATCTCATAAACAAGTCAGATGCTGTGCACCACTGTATCTTATATGTTACACCAGAGAAATGAATAAATGCATTGAGCATCATGAGAGCTTCCTGGCTATTAAGCAATACTTCCAACACCTCTCTTGTAATCTACAGAGTCGAATTAATGGTGGGCCCTGCCAGCCAGCAGCATGATTAATGCACTGCTCACTAAATGGATTTGCAATGAACCAATCGTGAGATGAGCTGCTTACACTTGCAATAAACTGGTACCTCAACTGTAGTGAGGCTCTTCTAGCACTCTTATGTGAATTTGCATGGCAAATAGCCACAGTGGGCTCATTCATGTGAAGATGTGTGAAGAGAGAGAAGCAAATGTAGGCCTTGGATATAATACAGAGATTTTTTCAACTATGTTTTTTAGCTCTGCAATCAAGCTATATTCATCTAGTTTCATGTACTAACTGTATTCTGGGTTCATTATTATAATCATTATTATTACTATTTGTAGTATTAGTATTCCCCAAATTGTCATACATCATTGTAATTTCACAAATTGCATACAATTTTTCCCGATGAGTGTTTTCCTTCAACAAATTATCTTGAAACTTTGCAAAATCAGTAACTCAACACATAACAGTGATAGGTTTTTCAAGTGTTAAAGGCAAATTCAGGATAATTAAACAATTAAAATATTTAGCAACCTGGAGTCCACTAACATTCAGCTAAATAATTAGATGAATTAATGTGGAATTTCAGCCAAGTTAAAAAACAAAAATAAGACATTCTGAAAACTTCATGTATTCACTGCATATCAAATGGCAACAAATTAATTAGGATGAAAAGTTATGATAATTCTAGATCTCTTTAAAGGGAAATAGTGAAGTAAAACTGCGACCAAGGTCTGCATCATCCAAGAAACATGTTTATTTGCATTTTGTCTGAAAAGTGTTTTCTTTCCATAGTTTAGCGAATGTCCTGCTATACTTTGAGATTAAAAAAAGACAACAAATACTGTACATACATTTTTTTTTTCAGCATTATCTGCCCCAAAGTACAATGCGTCCCTCACTATGTTAGAGGTCAGTTTGTCGCCAGCTGTCTGCTGTCTATCTCTCCAGCCGGAGTTTGATGATTTTGTTTCCTGCAGCGCTGTCAGTCATCAGGCCCCGTGACCCGTGACATCTCTCCCAGACATTTTCCAGGCAAAAGCTCCCATAGCATAGTTCCTCAAGACATCATATTCCCAAGATGATTCATCCTTCTACAGTGAAACATAGCTCCTGCCCTCTGTGATGATGTCCTCTCATGGTATACTGTAACTTTTGATAGATTAAGTTTTATCTTCACAGCCACATTGAACCTTCTTTCTTTTGCAGTCGATTGTTGGTTTTTCTTCCTGCCCTAAAAGAGCTAAATCAATTCACTCTGTCTGAATATAAGGGCAAAATAAGCACATACAACATGCTTTAATGGATTAGGGCCACTGTTATTCTTCAACCCCACAGCTGATTTCATTACCCACAGATTTTTGTTTTGTTTTGTTTTGTTTTGTTTTTTTCTCCTAGCGAAAATTGCGTTTAACTGAAATAGCAATTTCCTCTTAATAGAAAACATATTGTGAAGATAAAATGGTGTTGGTGTGTAGCTATCTACCCTGATGACAGACCTTTATCAGCAAATATAGATTGTTACCTGGACCAACAATAACTGGACTTCGGCTGCAACTTGCATTTAAGCCGCAGGTGATTGAGCATCTATTTGATATTTTTCACGGCCTGGCCATGGTATGATTAGATACGGGTTCCTGTCACATGCTTTTGCTGAGGTGGTGGTGGATGCATGTGATGAGTGAAGCTACTGTCCTGTGTAGTGGTGGAGGATGAATGGCCTTGGAGTCGAAGGAGCAGGAGAAATGTGCCCAGCTCGCTGTTCAGGATACAGAGGAGATGATTCATTTTCAGCGTCACTTCACCCAAGATGATCTCATTACTTTGTGCAAGTGGACAATCCCAGTGTGAAGAACTCAGCGGGTCTTCAGAACCTCCGCCTGCAGAGGTGTGTCATAGGAGATATTAAACGCTCCTCTGCTGATTTTCTATTCATTAAAGTCACTAATAGAGGGACAGATTTCAGATTATTTTATAGAAGTGCATCAAATCCTCTGTGACTAAAAAAACGAATGTATACATATATATATATATATATATATATATATATATATATATATATATATATATATATATATATATATATACATTTTTTTTTGAGTACCTCATTCATAATATGATCACGTTTTATTTTCATGGTGTCATTTAGGTCAATAGTGTAATTTGTATGCTAATTCAAAATGGATTGATCCTTTTTGGTGTTAACTTGAAACATTTTCACGCATATTTCACATTTTTACTTATATTTTCTATCATTTTTTCTGCAGTTTTTATTATTTTATAGTCGTGTCATAGTCAAGTTTTGTGAATAAACATTTTTCCAATTTCATTATTTAGATCATATTATATAATGTGACCATGCATCTGCATGACAAGTATTGTTTAGAAAAAGAAGCATTTGATCTAACAGTTTCTTTCAGTGAGTAGCTGGGTTATATATTGAATCATTCTTAATGGGGCTATTTTGTGCTGCTATCATTAATATTCATTATTATTTGTCATTAGTATCATTATCATTGGGTTACACAACAAATCTCTCTATGTACAGTGAAACAAGTACCTGCAAAATCTCACCAGCCTTATCTGAAAATAAATAAATAAAATCACTTTTTAAAGATCTCGTAGTGGTGGCTCAAACAAAGTTTTGCAGAATGTTTGGTTAATGTGCACTCATTTTATGGACTCAAGGACTACAACTTATCAAAAGGTATTGTGTTTTTGTCGTTCCTCCATTCAAGTTGTGTATTTCACAATGCCTAAGCACTATCTAAATATTGCAACTTGCTCAACTCGAGCCAAATTGAACATCAAACTGCTCTCTGGACTTTTTTGTAAATACCTGAGAACATTTAAGTGCACTGTTGTCTTGGCAACAACAATGGACCATCTTTTAACATGCTCCCCAGTCCTTTTTAGAAGAGTGATTAACCCTTTAACCTTTTTTTTAATTGAAAACCATCATGATTTAAAATGTAGTTTGGGCTTTAATTGATTCTTCTTTTGTTTCATTCTTATCAAAATTGTTTACATCAGGACAATGTTGTTTAATACTGCAACTAATCGTATGGCAGATATTTGGACTCTTGGGAAATCTAACTGAAACACTTATCTGTATTTTATTTGTAAGAACACAAATACTAAATTACTTAATTATTTATAATGATAATTCATATATATATATATATATATTATATATTATATATATCTTATATATATATTTATATATATAAATAATTATAATATGATATAATATAATAATTATTATATAAACACTGTCATGTTTACTCACATAAATTACTGACTCATTTGAAAAAAAGTGATTAAATCAATAAATTATTTTGATTTTGTATTGTTCTATCGTTTCCATTTATGAATAGAATATATTAATAACAAGTATAAGTCTTATCTTATCATAGTTTATTAATCCCTTGCGGGAAATTCCTTGATGCATTTAACCACTTATAAATGAAACAAGAGCAGCCGGCCAGCCATGCAGCAGCACCTGGGGAGTGGTTAGGGGTCCAGTGTCTTGCTTAACAACTCTTTGACACACTAGGAGAAGCCGGGAATCGAACCAGGAATGATTGCTGCACCCAGAGCCACGCTGCCCCCAATGTAATGGATATAATGGAAATCTCACGATGCCAGCAATATTCATAAATGAGAAAGACAATATATCAGCAGCAGCAGATCATGCAACGGGTCTAAGAGCTGGAATTTCCAGCCGTTGCCAGAAGTTAAATACAAATAACGAAAGCAAAACACAAAGTTGATATTAACTTAACATCTAACTACTGAATAGCACACCCTTTTAAAACTGTAGAAGTAGTTTAAAACTACTTGAATTATTAGACAATTTAAAGGCATATTCATTCATTCAATGAATTATTCATTTTTTTTTTTATTTTGTGTAATATGGGCTGACTTACCATGATAGTTTTTTTTTTTTTTAACTCATCAAAGTGTATCTGCTTCTCTCTATCTCTGCTTTCTGACTCCATGTTTTGGTCCTTCCATGAATATGGATATAATGTTTTTGATTTGGGATGCCTTATAAGTAGTAATTGGGCCAATCTGGCAACCTTGCTCTTCCCTCAGCTGACACTGACAGTCTTAAGGAGTATTTGTCTTCACTCTGTCCTGCTGATTCTGCAGTGAGCAGCCATTCCTGCAACCAGACGTGAACTTTTTTACACTCAAAAGACGCTGTGCTCCTATCAGTGACCACCAAGCTTCATAGAAAAATTACCTCATTCATAGCGACATGACCACTGTTGTCTGCATTAGCTACATCAAGAAATGATTATATTTTCTCAATTAGGTTATACTTTTGAGCGTGTTAGTAGCATTTCTCTTTATCAGTCTGAGGTCTTTTAATGTGGTTGTCTGTTGTCCTGGGCAGTTGAGTCAAGAAAAGTGTCTGTAAATGTCAACGGTCTTGTTGTAAGGTTCGTATAGAGTTTAAAACACATGGTTTTGCTTGTGTGGCTTGTGTTCTTCATTGTCTTGTGGAATAGGACATCTGGCATGGGGGATGACGCAGGCATGCCACTATCTATTCCAGTCTCAATGTGACAGGATATTTTGCGATGTGACAATTCTTTAGCTTCTAGGTGTGATAGTCTTTGGTTTCCTCGAAAAAAGAAAAAAAAAAGAAGAATTTTTTCGATTTGTATCATTGTGACATTTTTGAAAAGCTAGATAGACGGTGCTCCTAATCTCATCTCTAATATACATTTGAATCTGTAATTCAAACACTGGCCCCTCAATGAAGACTCCAAAACTTGGCTTGAGGGAAATTGTGCAAAATATACAGTTTTCAGGCTGCATACATTTTGTAAAGTTAGACCGCAAACTTTTAGCACTGTGAAGGAATAAAAAGTTAAAGTGGGTTGAGGATGAGCAAGGACCTTGTTTTCAAAGGAGACACATGATTAATGAGAATAAATGTAACAGTTTTACTGTTTTTGGTTGTTCTTTTCTCTTGACTGAAAAAGCCCACTAGAGAAGTTTTTAGGGAATTTATTTATCAATGATATCAAGGATTCTTGGATACAGAATAGTGGGTAAACACAGCCTTGAAAAAAACTTACTGTGCAAGATAAGTTTGGAACAAATTTGCTGGGTGGCCAAGAGATACAACAACACAGAAATTGGATTCTGGATCATTTCCCCCTTTGGTGTGATTTGTTTTGGCAGGCATGAACGCATTATTTGCACTTAGGTGCATTGGAGATGGCAGTGGAAGGAAGGGCCAGTTGCGCCTCAGACAATGTTTGATTTTACAACATATTGGAGAGTTCAAGAAGCATAGCATTAGCAATTTAGCTGTTTTAGTCCTCTAATAAAGAAGTAAGAGCTGAAAGGAAAAGTGTCTTATAATCGCTTTATAAAACCCCTGCATCTCATCTATAATTAGGATATGCAAGTTGAAAATAACTACCCTTCCTATTGAAAACAAATCTTAACTATTCAAAGGAAGGACAGTGTCAGTCTGAACTCTAACAACCATCTTTGTTTTTATTTCATCTTAGTCTGACAAACTCAGTTTGTTAAGGGGTTAACCAAAACCGCTCTCACACCTCGATGTTTTAGAGGCTTTTGGTCATTAATATTTTCTAGGGGATGTTAAGGTTGTATTTTCATCTTATTAGGGCATTGTGAATCCCAGCTTGCTGTTCCTGAGTCTTGCAACAAGACTTAGAGGGATTTTTTCCAGCCTGAAACCAGAGGCTATTTGGCCTCCAACTGGGGAGTTTGGGCTCAAAGATAGAGTAAAAAAAATTCATACTCACAAGATATTTTTCTTCTTCTAATGTTAGATCATCATATGTACCTTGCTAACCTATCGACTTTTCATTCTTCCCATTTCATTTATTTTCCATACTCAGATATCCAAGGTTGACAGTGTCAATAGCAAACATATTTGAATGTATTACCACACAGGCACATTCCTATAATTGCCATTGACTGCATGTCATTAATTTACAACTGGCTTTTGCTATGTTACTTGGGTGAAAACACTCTCAGCTAAACTAATGCCTTTTCAGAAGTGCTGAGGAAACAGGATTGCAGAAAGCCAGCATTGTGATTGCAAATTTCCAAGGCCAGTTCAGAGGCTGCTGGAATGTGTCTGGATAAAATCAGATGAGCCAGAAGGAAAGTGGCTCAACTTTTTCACCACCTTGATGGTTGATTTCTTCTCTTGCACTATGATTAGAGCAAATCTACAAAACATGAAGGCAAGATAACCGATACGTCTCATAATCTCAAAACACTTTCTATGAGTCTCAACTTTATTTCAAATGACACGCTTCCTTGAAACACAAATTCAGGTGAAACCAGGAAAGAGTGGTAATATGCACTGTGTTCTGCAATCCTGTCCAACAGCCAAATGGTGTTTGTTTATCTGTGTCAGTCCTTTTCTGTTGTGCTATTAGAGATAATATGGCAACAATATGCTGCAGTATTTTGACAAAGCTGCATCAAGTATGTGTGTGTGTATTGTTTATATTAGCTTAAGCTAGATGAACAAGCAAAAAGAAAAACAGCAAACAAACAGTTAACAGGTAGACAAACAGGGCAGAGATACAAGTGACGATTCCAAGGGTTTGGGTTGATCAGGACAAAGAAAATGCAGGATATATCAATCGGGTATCCTGAGGTTAAAGCAGTACAGGAAGAAATGACTAGCAAAGAGGTTGACCCTACATTATGACAGTTGACGAGAGAAACCCTTTGGAGGATGTCCTTAGTCGAGGGTGGAACCTTCTAAAGGTTGACAACAAAAGATGAGCCTTCCTGGAGGCAGACATCAAAAGTAACCTTTAAGGCTCTTTCGACAGCACAAGTGCATCTTTTTGTGTGTGTGTGTGTATTTGTGTGTTGATGTGCATGTATTTGTGTTTGTGTGTGTGCGTGTGTGTGTTTGTGCATTTTGTATGTGTGTGTTTGCAAGCATGTGTATACACAAAGATACACTCGTGCTGTCACCCGAGCCTAAAAGGTAGCTTTTGATACATTTGATGCAAGAAACCTTCTGACTAGAGACCTTGATGAGAACTAAATTTGTTTTATCTAGTGTTTGTTTTTAAAAGTGCTTGAGTGAGGAAGCCATAAAGACTTCTTTAGAAAGAAGGTACCCCATAGATGATTTGACACTTGATGCATGGGTGTGGTTGTGTGGGTGGGAGATGGATAGAGATTAATAGATATAAATACATAGATATAGATCATGGCCGCACAACAGAAAGCCTGGAAGAAATGATCAATCAGGCCCATATAAGACCCCAGGTGCAGGTTGTGCAAAGATGCCTCTGAGCACGTAACAGCTGGACAATGAAAATAGCATGTGACAAATACAATTTTAGCATGTTGTTTGCTCAGTGCAAGCTGCTATATGTTTTCATACACTTCAGGGACCTTATTCATCAACCCATCAATTTTGCAGTGGGATTCAAACGTCGATGTTCATCTCCATGAAATCCAATTTATCGGTTTCTAATTTATTTTGTGTGTTTTCATCTCTAAAATATTAGAAGCATAAATAAAGATCTGGCATTCAGATACATGTGTCAGTGGGTTTGTATATACATATATATATATATATATATATATATATATATATATATATATATATATATATATATATATATCCTTTTGAAAAAGCCAGCATACTAAAATCCATACTTCTGTATATTACGAAAGTGAGCTGTCTAATGTTGTCACTAAGTAACTTAATTTTGAATCACATGGTGTGTGTTAACGCTGTTGGCTTCAGTGACAGGCTTATCTGCAGCCAAGTACTGCACCAAAACTTCTCTCATTCTCAATGTGGAATAGTAAGAAACATTTCAAACGCAAAAGACTCTAAGGCATCACTTCCTATCCCAAATTCTCTTGGCCTATTGCTGCTCACTGTCACCGATTGGATGATGCCTCAGAGTCCTTTTGATATGCCACATCAAGATTGAGTAGTAACAGTATTCTTTCAGTGGATCACAGAGCTTCTTCACTGAAGTCCGGTGAAGTCACTCAGTGATTTCAGGTTTCTAGGAAGGGAGATTGAATGCAGGTTGTGGTAGAGATATTTTCAGCAAAACCTCAAAACTTGATTTATTTTTTTCCTCCCACAAGAAGTAGCTGCCTTTAGTACCAAAGACATTCTTAGGATTTGTCACAATGCAAACTGAAGCCGGTGTTAATTTGACAGTTTGAATTTTGATATTGTCATACTGTGTTTTGTATTTTGTAGTTTTTTCTTTATTTATCTTTTCCAATTATATCTCAAAAAGCAAAATGAAAAATAACAAAATATGGCAAAATATTATTTGCTGAGAAATGCCATCCTGGTTGTTGGTTTGTACAATGACAAATAACATGTAATTCAGATTTCAAACTTTAGCATTATTAGTCCAGTGAAAATTTGCAGTTACAAATTATTATATTTCATCTTTGATGAAGGACTACTGAAATGAACATTTGTTGTATTTACAGGTTTTTCAATATCCTTCCATGCTAAATGAAGTTACAAGAATCCAATGTGACTGAGTGACTTTGCCCATTATCTATTGTCATAGAAATGCTACAGGTTGTCAAAGGCGGACAAATATGGCAATCGAAAAATGTTGAAGGAATGTTTTATTTGTCGTTACTGTTTTTGTCAGTCATGAATCATGCCGCTCATTTAAAAACATTCTTTTGTAGGTCTTTCGAAAGTCTGCCAAGTAGTGTAGTAGGTAACATTCCGATTTGAGATGCTTTTTCACCAAAATCCAAGGAACTTCCATAACCAGGAACCCAGGGAAAAGAATTTTTGGCAAATCCCGTGATCTGCATTTGCATTGTCCTTCAAAGTTCAGGCGAATTTATTTGACTCAGACTGAGGACATATGGGGAAAGATAGATTTGGATCTTGTCATCCGTCCACCTTCACAAATGCTCTCTTCTTTTGTTCAATTTTTCAATGATAAAAAACAAATGAAATAAACAAATCTGCAGCAGTGCGTTGGCTTTAGACTGAAATACTTTCACCACTGAATATTTTTTGTTTACTGAATAACACTGGCTGGGAGAGCACACTGGCGGTATTTTCTTGGCCCTCAAACTATTTCAGCTAATCTGACCAATCCTACCCTGAGAATAGGTACTTTTTCCAGCGACTGTTTAGGTTTATTATTTTTATGTGTTCATTTTTTATCTGGGTAATGACAGTGGAAACACATTTTGACATTTTCTTGAAATCCTAGTAAACCAAAATCTCCTGTCAAAGTTACTGTGGTGGAAAAAGGGCATCATGTGTGCAGTTTATATGTGACTATATATATGCAAACATACAGTCAGTTTTAAGTGATTAAGTGGAATGTTAGTCTGAGCTGTTGTTTGTCTTCATATTTGCCCTGATCAGTTTGAGAGCACTACAGAGGGCACCCTGGGTGACATGACATGACAGCGATAACAGGCTCCTTCCCCACTGCAACCCTGAGTGCAGAATAAGCAGGATAGGCATTGCATGAATGAATGAAAGAACAGTAATAAATACCTTTAGGTTTATTTATTTTTGAATCTTGCTAAATGGCAGCAACCCCATTGGTTTGGTGGGGAATGAACCCTGCCTTAAGAGAGTGACATTGAAGACACTGACTACTTTCAAATGGAGAATGCAGCCTCAGGGCGGCACTGGCCCGTGCCTCTCCAAGCCTGCCTTGGGGGGCGTAAAACTTTTGCCAAAACCAAATATGCGAGTCAACCAAAACTATACCATACCGGATCGGTGGCGGACCGGGTTAACAACGACCGCCATTGGTACTGATGACCTACAGGGTACTAATGGAAATTGGGCTACTGTGGGTCGAAGAACAAGAACAAGAAGAAGAGGAGGAGTGCGTGTTCAGAAGCAGAGAGAGAGTAGGAAAGGAAAGAGTCTGGGACTGAGAATTGGGACTTTGAATATTGGGACTATGACAGGAAAAGGTAGAGAGTTGGTCGACATGATGCAGAGAAGGAAGGTGGATATACTGTGTGTCCAGGAGACCAGGTGGAAAGGTAGTAAGGCTAGAAGCTTAGGAGCAGGCTTTAAGTTGTACTATTATGGTACTGACAAGAAGAGAAATGGAGTAGGAGTTATCTTGAAGGAGGAGTTTGTTAGGAACGTCCTAGAGGTGAAAAGAATGTCAGATAGACTTATGAGTCTGAAACTGGAAATTGAAGGTGTGATGCTCAATGTTGTTAGCGGCTATGCCCCGCAGGTGAGATGTGAATCTGAAGAGAAGGAGAAGTTCTGGAATGAGTTAGATGAAGTGATGCAGAATATTCCCAGAAATGAGAGAGTGGTCATTGGTGCAGACTTCAATGGACATGTTGGTGAAGGCAATAGAGGGGATGAAGAAGTGATGGGCAGATTTGGTATCCAGGATAGGAATGCAGAGGGACAGATGGTGGTAGATTTTGCAAAAAGGATGGAAATGGCTGTAGTGAACACCTTTTTCCAGAAAAAACAGGAACATAGGGTAACTTATAAGAGCGGAGGTAGGAGCACTCAGGTAGACTACATTTTGTATAGACGGGGTAACCTGAAAGAGATCAGTGACTGCAAAGTAGTTGTAGGTGAGAGTGTAGCCAGACAGCATAGGATGGTGGTTTGTAGGATGACTCTGGTGACAAGGAAGATGAAGAGGACAAAGGCAGAGCAGAGGACAAAATGGTGGAAGCTGAAAAGGGAGGAGTGTTGCATGGTTTTCAGGGAGGAGTTGAGAAAGGGTCTGGGTGGTCAGGGTGAGCTTCCAGATGATTGGACAACAACAGTTAGTGTTATCAGGGAGACAGGTAGAAGAGTACTTGGTGTGTCATCTGGAAGGAAAGTAGATAAGGAGACTTGGTGGTGGAATGAGGAAGTGCAGGAGTGTATACAGAGAAAGCGGTTAGCGAAGAAGAAGTGGGATACTGAGAGGACTGAAGAGAACAGACAGGAGTTCAGGGAGGTGCGGCGAAAGGTAAAGATAGAGGTAGCAAAGGCAAAACAAAGGGCTTATGATGACTTGTATGCTCGGTTGGATCGTAAGGAGGGTGAGAATGATCTATACAGGTTGGCGAAACAGAGAGATAAAGATGGAAAGGATGTACAACAGGTCAGGGTGATTAAGGACAGAGAGGGGAATGTATTGACAGATGCTAGAAGAGTGATGGGAAGATGGAAAGAGTACTCTGAAGAGCTGATGAATGTGGAAAATGAAAGCGAGGCAAGGGTAGAAGAGGTGACTATTGTAGACCACAAAGTAGCAAAAATTAGTAAAAGTGAAGTGAGGAAGGCATTGAAGAGGATGAAGAGTGGAAAAGCAGTTGGTCCGGATGATATACCTGTGGAGGTGTGGAAGTGTCTAGGAGAGGCAGCGGTAGATTTCCTGACTAGATTATTCAACAGGATCTTAGAGAGTGAGAAGATGCCTGAAGAATGGAGACAAAGTGTGATGGTGCCTATTTTTAAGAATAAAGGGGATGTGCAGAATTGTGGCAACTATAGAGGGATTAAGTTGATGAGCCATACAATGAAGTTATGGGAAAGAGTAGTGGAAACTAGACTGAGAGCAGAAGTCAGCATTTGTGAACAGCAGTATGGCTTCATGCCCAGAAAGAGTACTACAGATGCAGTATTTGCGTTGAGAATGCTAATAGAAAAGTACAGAGAAGGCCAGAGGGAGTTGCATTGCGTTTTTGTAGACCTAGAAAAAGCATATGACAGGGTGCCAAGAGAGGAGCTCTGGTATTGTATGAGGAAGTCTGGAGTGGCAGAGAAGTATGTTAGACTGGTGCAGGACATGTATGCTAGCTGTGAGACACTGGTACGGTGTGCTGTAGGGGTAACCGAGAAGTTCAAGGTGGAGGTGGGACTCCATCAGGGATCAGCTCTGAGCCCCTTCTTGTTCGCAATGGTGATGGATAGGCTGACAGATGAGGTTAGACAGGAATCCCCATGGACCATGATGTTTGCGGATGACATTGTGATCTGTAGTGAGAGCAGAAAACAGGTAGAGGAAAATCTAGAGAGGTGGAGGTATGCTCTGGAAAGGAGAGGAATGAAAATTAGTCGCAGCAAGACAGAATATATGTGTGTGAATGAGAGGAACTCGGGTGGAGCGGTGAGGCTACAGGGTGTGGAGATCAAGAAGCTGGAGGATTTCAGGTACTTAGGGTCAACAGTCCAGAGCAACGGAGAGTGCGGAAAAGAGGTGAAGAGACGGGTCCAAGCAGGTTGGAATGGGTGGAGAAAAGTGTCAGGGGTACTATGTGATAGAAGACTACCACCCAGAATAAAAGGAAAGGTGTACAAGACAGTGGTGAGACCAGCGATGATGTTTGGACTAGAAACTGTTCCAATGACCAAAAGACAGCAGGCAGAACTAGAGGTTGCCGAGATGAAGATGTTGAGGTTCTCTTTGGGAGTGACCAGGATGGATAGGATCAGGAATGAGTCTATCAGAGGGACGGCACATGTTCGATGTTTTGGAGAGAAGGTCAGAGAAGCCAGACTGAGATGGTTCGGTCATGTACAGAGAAGAGATAGTGAATATATTGGTAGACAGATGCTGAAATTGGAGCTGCCAGTCAGGAGGTCTCGAGGAAGACCAAAGAGAAGATTTATGGACGTAGTGAGAGAGGATATGAAGGTAGTTGGTGTGCGAGAGGAAGATACAGAGAATAGGGTAAGATGGAGAAAGTTGACTCGCTGTGGCGACCCCTGACGGGAAAAGCCGAAAGAAGAAGAAGAAGAAGAAGAAGAAGACTACTTTCAAATGGAGCTCATGGTTTTTGCACTAACTGGTAATGCATGGATCAACTACCTCTCTTTTGGAACAATCTGGTAAAAAAAAGTCTATGTGGAATCACAGGTCTCAAGAGTGTTCCCTTGGAAGTAGTCACTTTGATTGTAACTTTAAATCCCCTCACTTATTGGCTAAAATGTGGCAATGTAGGGCACCGGTCTGGCTGGATTCAATGTTTCTGACCCTTTATCCTGTGGTCTGGGTTTAACAGGTTCTCAGAGGGTTCTGATTCTGTTCAGAGCTTGGGGGGGGGGTTCTTAACTTCAGGTAAAAAGAGGGACTGAGTGCACGCTGCGATAGCAGTGGTGCCTTTGAGTGGAAGCCTATCAGACTCACACTGGCTGTGGGAGCTGGATGTGATTTGAAGACTTGGCCCTGCATTAATCACATTCAGATCGCTCTCCCTTCACTCTCGCTCAGCCTTATCTTAATATGGACAGATGAAGCCATACTCTTGTTTGTCATTTCTGAAGTCATTGTAATCACCCTTCCACTGCCCATTATTCATATTGTCATGATTGTTGATGACTCAAAAATTGTGCACTGGGTTTGTTTACAAACAGTTCATCAAATGTAACCAGCAGCAATCAGCTCTAGCTTTATAATGATTTACATAATGTATGATTCCTAAATGAGCATTTATAAGAGCTGTTTGTTATGAATGTGGTATCATTTGTGTTGTCAATTATTTAAAAAGAAATGGAAAAGGCACTAACAAGTCAGTGAATCACATTTTCTAGCATGCCATTCGAGACACCACACTTCTTCGGCCACACTCTTCTCAGCATTAGTTAGATGTTGCAAGCAGTTTTGATAGATCTATCTCAAATGTACAGCTGGTCAAAGAATCTTAATTCTACCAAGAGCTCACTGTGATCTATGCATGTTTGGAAAGATAAGAATTTCATTATGCTCTCAAGGACTATAAATGTCGAATGGGAATTTGTCTCTGATGGTTTCTCACTGCCTGCACCTCAATGATATTCACCCCTGCACAAATCTTCAAAGAATGATGGATGAACAATTGCCCTGAATGAAAAATATAAAATTCAAAATATCAATGCAGAATACATTTAAATGACTGCTGACCTTGGGTACTTAATAGAATGAATCTGACATGGATAGGAAGCCAGTGCCAATGTTTCACTGACATGAAGTTTCACATTAGCTGCAATTGCCCAGTAGCATTCACTGACAAATCTTTTACTTCATAGAATATGTGCACTCATCTAGCAAGAAAAGTAATTTGTACACAAACATGTAATTACACCCTTTTCAACTTGTAAGAAAAAAAACAAGATGCGTTTTACTAATTGCTCTAATAGTCCTATAGTTTTATGCTTGATTAATTGGTACAGCAAATGCCTTTGTTTCTTTCTACTAGTTTTTGTTACAGGATTTCTTTCTAAAAGAACTTTATACACTGAATGTGAAGGTTGCTCCAGAGGGAGCCACAGTTTGGCATTGCTAGACACGAACATTTTATATTTTCCTCCTTGTTTTTTTTCTCTATTTTGTCCTTTCAATACCATTAACAAGATTTAAAATCCTTGTTTTTAAAACAAGTATGTTGATTGACTGCCCATTGTGATTGACAGGAGAGCCACCGAGGAATGAAACAGTCATGTTTGTCTTACCAAACATGGCCTTTTTCTCAACCTTTACCCTTGAACAGAGATTAAATGAGGTGCAAATTTGAGTAAGCTGAAAGTCTTTTTCAATATTGTCAGGAACCATTGTGAGGCTGATCTCGAAGGATGTGAGATAAAGAACAAGGAAATAATACTAATGAGCCCAGCTGTACAAAGTGATCGCCAAAAGTCTAAAGTAGAGGTCTGCCACCTTTTCTTTTTATGAATATCAAAGATGCAGCCTTCTTGCTATGGCTATTCTGATCACCATGCTGGTTCTGATCTGTGTTTGTGTGTGTGTGTGTGTGTGTGTGTGTGTGTGTGGGTGGGTATTTTAGCACCCTTTTCATTATGTACACAACCCAAGAGTTATATACAAAGCAAGGACATGGTCACCAGTCCTGCAAGATCAGAGTCAGCGATGAATGTTAAGAAAAAAAAAAAAAAACAACAATTTCCACCAAATTATTGCAAATCCAGCAAGTATATAGTATGTCTTCAAATGTCTTATTGCACCGCCACTGTTTTATTTCACCATTAATTTTCATACCTATAATCATATTTATAATAATGTTTACGCTCTTCTTATCGGCACATATCCAAATGCACTGCAGACAGCAAAGTCGGTATTTCACTGTACAGGGAAACACCTTTCTACACCGTACATGTGACAATAAACGCTTTGAATCTCGAATCTTGAATCTTGAATGATTGGTGCTTGGACATGTTTTACATTTAGCTGTTCATGTTTTTTTTAATGTAAAATGTATGTTGGAAATGAGATTTGGAAATATCGTCTATAATCAGGTTTCAGATGCTCTATAGGCATTTACATCACCAATAGGCTATGCTAAAGGACCACTGTCGTCACACCGTTTTTTAAATTTCTAAAAAAAATGAAATATAAATACAGAACATTCTAAAAGCTTCTATAGCAGTACTCTAATTCAATGTAAACACAACCCTGTGGCGCAATGGATTTCCATTTCCAGGATTTCAGGCTGTTATTTCCTCTGGGTTGCTGGGTGCAAATGTTTGCTCCCTGGCATTTTCCTATCTTTTGTAGTGGAAGTGAGCCACTATGCATTCACCATTTATCATGAGAGTCCATAGTAAAGATTTTTGCTCCTCAGAGGAACAGAAAATACCTTGCTTTACTGTTCAGTTATTGTAAACAACTGAACCAGAGAACATTTTTAATATACATTTTACATACAGCGTATAGACTGTAGTCATAGACTGTATAATATATATAGCATGTTTATTTAAATGCCCATCTTCTGTAATGTTAATTTATGTGATTCTGCTCCTTATTTTTCTTCTTCATGTGAGACATGTTAAAGGCATCCTATTCCTCGCTGTTGACGAGACCCCATGGGTCCTGAAGCCTGCTGCCATTTTAACTGACAGTGACGATGAAGTTAAATTACAATAAAACACCTCTGAATTTGGGGGAGAAAGTACCAATCCAACCTTTGCTCTCTGGGCTCTAGGTCTTTCATGGCGACTCCTGGTGGACAAAAAAAAATCGAAATTTTAATACAAGCATTAATTGCTTTATGTCTTTAGAAATTAATGCCAATTGTCTTTTTTCACTTTTGCTTCTCTTTTATATCAACGTATCATTGTTACACATTGTACATCATTCGGATCCTTAAAGATTCTTGAAAATGATTTTCACATCAGACATAAAAGGCAGTAACCTGTTGAGACAATCGTTTTTTTTGCAAAGTAATACAGTCAAATCACTACTCTTACCTTTTGCTAAAACAGTAAAATCTGGAACCTTGACATGTGAGTGAAGAGCTGAATACATCTGACATACACATTTGATTCGGACTAAAGACGTGGGACTACAAGTTCTCCTTTGTTGCCTCTTTGGGCTGGCAGAATGCAAGACATTTTGCTGTGTTCGCATACTCTTCAAAGAGAACTATTAGTCAGATAAAGCAAAGTACTGGACAAATTGATTTTTTTTATCAGATGATGGCAGCACATGAAAAGTTTGGGGATTACTAAAGCCTCACAAAAGCCATGAATAGCCTCACCATATCCAGGAATACGGTAATTCATCCTGTCCTTAAATCCAATATGGGGGAGAAGGGGGTGTCAGTTTGGAAGCTGATTTTGGAGCCAGCAGCTTAAATGCTGATTGTCCAACAAGTGACGGCTCGAACACTGTGGGGTGGATAACCTTTTGAAAAGGCTACAGGGTACATAACCTTTTGAAACATTTAAACATTCATGTGGTGGCCATTAAGTACTATGCATGTTAAATCCTCTTGAGCTGGGAAGAGAATTTTGTTGTAGGCAGGGAAAGTCACTGAATGCATATTTATATTTTACAACATAAAATCAGAATGAGTCTGACTGGTAAATCTTATCATGATAACTGGACTTAATTTTTTTCAAGAAATTAAGCAAGTCCTCATTCATGTGGCTTCTTTACTTAAAGTTTTTTGTCACAAGATTTATTATCGAGTACCATGACCTGAATGACTAATACAGTTTACAGGAAAAGATGAACCTGATGTATCCCTTTAGTTTGCTAATTCTGTGAAAAGAAATATTTTTGAGGTCTACACATGAAATGAAATATACTCATTTTTTTCTTAACCTTTGCGAGATTGTTATTTGATTTATTCCGAGCTCTTATCAGATGTTATTCACAGCAGAAATCTTAAGTTTATGAGTGACCAATGTAACCTCTAAAGTGATTTGTCATCTCACCTGTCATCTTGCCTTCTAAGGTTGAAAAGTGTCAAACCACGCAAATTAAAAGAAAAGGTTGCAGAAACCTCAGAAACCTCGAATTAAATGGCAGACGTGCACAAGCAAAAAGAATATAAATAAGTGGTACAGTACGATTGTGTCACAATAAGAAATATTGACACAGTGAGTATCATGACAATTTTTTTTTCCATGTGTATTGAAGATATTCAATGTAATATTATATCACTCAATGTTTTATTTTAGATACAGCGTCAAGAGAGGTCAAGTGTCACTGTCCTTTTTGTTAAACAGTCCCAGTTCTCTTGCAGTTTTGAGTTACAAAGACTGAATGAAGGTTGTCAAATGTTTCATGAGTGCTACATTAAATAATTGAGAAACCATTGGGTTTTCACTCAGCGCTGTGTAACATCAATTTTCATAGATCTTCTTTTTGGTCCTTTGTGTTTGTTTGAATTTTACGTGGTAACACAAAATGGCCCATATGGTGAGATGGCAAAGCCCACTATGCACCTTTATTTCAAATCAAAAGGCTTCATCATTTTTCAAGACTAAGATATTATTTGTGATTTCCTTTAAATCATTTGACAGCTTATTTAACTTTTCTTAAAACCTCAGTATAATCCTGGTTACAGCCCATTATTGCAGCATATGATTTGTGATCTTCCACCTTCCAAATGGACAATCTATTGATTAAAGATTTAAGAAAAGTGGCATAACATAAGCATTCAATAAGTAATTACTTTGTTACTCTGATGACATTTAAGCAGTTTAATCCCCTATCACTGCTGTGTTGTCTGCAACTTCAGGATGATACTGTCCTCGTGGGAGGCGGCGCAGTCATGAATGAACAGGGTTTAGAGGATGGGGTTGAGAACACATCTGTGAGGAGTGCCCCTGTTTGTGGTGATATTGGCTGAAGTCCTATTACCTATCCTGACAGACTGGGATCTGCCAGTCAGGACTTTCAGGAGCCAGTCACAGGGGGGGGGGGGGGGGGGGGGGTGAAGCCCAAGGTAGAACATTTTTGGGGTGAGTTTGTGGGGAATGACCATGTTGAAGGTGAAGCTGTATTCCACAAAGACCTGATGTGGGAGTCTTTGTCTTCTATGAGGGAAAGGGGGTAATGGAGGTGGACTTGTTGGATTGCTATGCACAATGCAGAGGATCCAGGTTTTCCGGAATGTTACTCTGAATGTGGACCACTGTGCACCACTCTCTCAAAATACTTCATAATGATCGGGGTGAGTGCTAATGGCCTATAGTCATTCAGACAGGTTGGTTGGCTCTTCTTGCAAGGGGGGTGATGGTTGCATCTTAGCTGTTCAGATGGCTTTCTTCAGTCCATACGTCCTCAGCCTTGTACATCTCATTGCTGGACCTAAATGCATGATAGCTGGAACACAGCATGAAGTGTTGGGAGTTCCTGACTTGTATGGTAGGCCCGATGTTGTGAACACAAGTGCTGATGTTCCTGGTCACATCCTCAGCGTTCAGGAGCACGCTGACAGAAGAGTTCTCCAACGTGGCTAGCAGCATTCCAGTCAGTCAGAACAAAGCAGTCCTGCGGGATGGTCTCTGAATCTGGCGTCTCGTGTTTGATTGCCGTGGTTGCTTTAGTAACTGATTTTCTAGTTAGTTTCTTTCCGTGTCTGTCTATAGGCTGGGTACAGAAACAGAGAGGTTGGTTTGAATGCCTGTTCTTATCCCGGTTGGGAATGTCCACATGTCAGTGGTGTGTGGAGAGTATGATCTGAAAGTTGCACTGGTTAAAGGGATCCCAGGTTAGCAAGATGTTATTGTCCCACAGCTACACAAACATGATAACAAAATCTCTCAACATGTCTTTGTTTGTATAACATCGGGGAAAAAAAAAACAACTTCTCTCCTATGCCGCAAGTAATGTTTACATTGCATGCTGTCTGAGTAGTGACGTTAAGTGGTTGCACTGGACTTGGTCCCATTCATTTTACGCTGCAGTGCAAAAACATGTCAGTAGTGCAACCCTTCCAATTTGAACTGGAGTGAGAAGTGAGCGAGGAGGTTGAAGCTAGAGACAGAAGGCAAAATGAGCTTCAAAATAAGGATGAAAAAAGACGCAAAGAGGCAAGAGTTGGCCACACTCTATGGTTTGCATGAGGCAACTATATCGCAATGCTAACAGGGAGGGAGAGTGTCCGTTGTAAGGAGCTCCACTTTTTGTCATCAGCTGTTCACCATAAACTTAAGGACTGCTGTGTTGACTGACAGCATGATTTGTCATTGGCTTTCTCTGTGATCATACTGGTGCCCTGTCTTTCGCCATTAGATGCTACTTCTGCAGTAGCAGATTATTGACATCTTCATATGAGAACATCAAGTTCCCCCTGCCTGTGGCAGTCCCTTGCAGGCTTTACCTGTTTCCCGAGGACCGACTGTATGCTCGTGAAAGAATACCATTGGCACGGCATTTGTCTTGAGTTGCTGTTGAAAACTAGCAGCATACCTGAGCTCTTTCTGCAGCTTAGGTCAGCTATATAAATCATATGCTTCTGGAAAGAATTGGCAAGAACACCGCTGTTGGGCCCTAGGAAGCTCTGTGCATCCACATGCAATATACCACTTTCTTCTCTTCTTGTCCCTTGGAAACCTGTGTAGACTTACAACACTCCCTTTATTTGCCAGAGACTGGAAATTGCACCCAAAAGCAGCACAATGTGGCATTATTGAGGTATATGCCTTACAGTATAAAATGAAAGTTAACAAAATGCAACCTGTTTACATCATCAGCCCAATGCTGGTAAAACAATGGCTGCGCCCGAAACTGACATAGTTATACCAATTAGTCCTCCCACCACAGGTCCCTTTAAAGTCGCTAGGTGCTATCACAACATTAGCAGAATGTGCTGCACTGAAACACATTGATAAAGTGATGGAGTTAAGGGTGACATATTCCGTAAATACAGATACCTTTTTGGGGCTTCATAACTTCTTGTGGAAAAGTAAAATTAAATAAACAATACTTACCTTAAGTACTAATGGAAGGAACCAATGAATATTATTTATGGTTTCTGAATGTTGTTATCATTTATGTCCAATAGAGACATTGGTACACAGCTGCTTACAAAATGCAGCATTGTGGACATTTTGTTTTGTTGTAGCGTGTGATGAATTATGTAATGCATCTTGTTTTTGGTAATTACGCCTGTGCTTTGACAAGTCAAATGTCTGCTAGGTGAAAAGACCCATTGCTGAGAGGAGAGACAATGTAAAACATCTGTTTAGATTAGCTAGAATTTTTTTTCTTTTTTTCTGAAAGTTTGTTTGTTTTTCAAGAAGAGGACTTTAGTTGAATATGCAGAAGTAAGCAAAGATTAATGAGAAAAAGGAAAACTATCTTCATGGTTAAAACACATAACTGAAACAGTTCAAAAGTTAAAGACACAGTACATTTTTCAGATATTGGTATTCAACAATAAAGAATATGTTTACTTTGCAGCCGCAACAGATGATTGTTTTTACCAAGACAAAACTGGATCTTTTCATCCCTTGTCAATAAATACATTTAAATCAAATACTTTTTTAATACAATTTATGCAGATATAGACACAAGCAATGGTTGTTATGGGGTGATGTAATTGTTGCGACCAAAGTCCTTAACTGGAGTTTCAAATTGAAGCTAATAATAATTGGAACAGTAACTCACAATAACTCAAGTTAAGGGATGCCTGTCAGAGTTCCTGAAGCAATTTTTGATGATACCTGCTTGATGAAGCTTTTTTTTTGTTAAAATCGAAAAACCTTGCAGAGGGGCAAGTGACAAACAATCAATAATTGACAATGATATTGCAGATTACATCATGAGCTATCCAGACCCTCTTTTTTTTGTCATAAAGACTTTCTTATTTCACATCACAGTTTGCTTGTTCCCATGTGCAACTGATCTTACTGTGAGGAGAAAAGCGGCAAGCTTTACATAATTGAATTGTGAAGATTGCTTCTCTCTTTGAGGCTCACATCAATCTTCGTACCCATTAGATGGAATGAAGTAAATCGCATTGTCATTTCAATTGTCTTCTATTGAAAGTATACATCAGAGATTCACATTCTATGTGTCATGCTCCTTGATATTACTGGCTTTTCCTAAAAAGAACAACCAAAGTCAACAGACTAGCAAAGGGTGACTAATTGCCTTGTTGTGCCTGCAGCAGCTCAAAGGGAAGCTCTATTCTCGGATTACCTTCCACGTTTGTTTCATATTTTACATCTTAATTTGCAGAGCCGCTGTCAAACATGGGTGACTTTAAAGCTTTTTTTGATATAAACCTAGTTAACAATAATTGCAGCAGTAAATTGAGAGGAGATTGCCGGATACACTGTTTCCCCATATGGGACTGATCAGGCTACACACAAAAACAATACCTTCACTGCTCTAAGCTTTTCCCCCCTTCTCAATAATTTCTCTCACAGCAGACTGTTTTGCCAGCTGTGATCATTCACAGTTTCTCTGTAGTTGATAAGCCTTTGATCGGTTCATTAGTTTTTCACAGGCTGCGTATGCAATGTTCAGTGGACAAAAGCTTTTTCAGACACACCATCTATGCCATGTAACACCTATAATATCATCCAATCCATACTGGCTCCCATCATCAAACATTAAATGTTTGTTTTCGCATTTAGGTGAAGCGCCATGTTTAATTGGCCACTGTGATCATAGGACAGCTTGAATTGAAGCACAAGAGTGGACAGAGAGCTTGTGATCTGCTACTCGCAGGATCAAAAAATGAAAACGGCTGAGGTTGTTTTTACAGAAATAACATCCGTATATTAACTTAACACCATTTTAGAGATGAAGAGAATATCAAAAATATATTCCACCTCCAACTGACCATGTTAAACTGTTGGAGGTACTGTATGGTCATGGTCCTATTCAATCAATGTGAGGAGAAAAAAAAATACTTCCCTTGATCATGTTTTTCACTCTCGATGTATTTGGGTGTGTTATTATATAACTGTAATATGTAACCTATGTGCAGTATTTAATTTATTTAGGAAAACATATGGCTTATTATATGGAGTCCCAATTTTTTTCCTTTTTTTTTAGGAAGAGCATGTACCACTCTGCTCTCACATGGATTTTGAATTGAGTTTAAAGAGGTTACAAAGAATGTTGAGAAGATTCGAAAATAGTTTAATTGAAAAAAATAAATCATCCAAACAGCACATCTATTCGCTGTTGAATGGTGTTGAGGTTGTTACCCAATTTTGGGAAGGTATATCATATTGTCAGTTCCTAAGAAGAGAAAAAAAAATCATAAAAATCTGCTTTTCACTTAATTTTGGGGGTTAATGTGTTTCCTATAAGCTGGGGTTCTCAACCAGAGGCCTGGGAGTTATAGGGTTCTGAGCAGGATCCAAGCAGGACTCTGCATTCTCCACGGTAGAGTCTTTCAATTTAGGGGTTACTGCTCAAAGTGACCAAATCACTACTGATATTTCTCCAGTTTTCTTTTGCTCTTTCTTTTTGATGTTGCTATCACTTTGGATCACCACATCCACTACTGTAGCTTTCCTTAGCTGCGTGACCACCACTGTGTTTCGTTTGTTTTCCATTACCAGTTTGTCAATCTGGAAATGTATGTTCCACAGTCTCGTGGCTTGGTTGTTCTTCCAGTTTGATCCTCCACTTGGGACAGATGTACTTTCGCACATTGCTAAGCACCTGAAGCTCCATTTGTATACTAAGCATGGAGTGGCTTTCTTTTCCAACATTGTAGGCTATGTCCCACACTTGTAAAATATCATTTTTTGTAATTAGAAACACCCCTTTAGAAATTAGAGTAAGTGCTCTTGTTTCCCAAATGTTGTCTTTGAATTGATAACTAATTTCATGAGCTCATCAGCTTGGAGCCTTATCCACAATTATAAAAAAAGAAACAAATAACAGCAAATGGCCATAAATGAAACATCTTCTTGCTGCAGGCAGGCTGGCATAATTGACGTAGACAGTATGAATAGACATCTGATCAGTCATTGTTTCATAGAGTTAAAACCTTAAATTTATGGCAAGTAGTTTAGGACTTAGATGGCTCTCATCTACTATTTATTATTATGATTATGATTATGATGATTATTATTATTGTTATTACTTTATTTTTGTAAGAGTGAATCCTGTGTCTGTTTCACAAAGCATTTTTATTGTCTCTGGCAGAGTGACTTTTTTTACTGTCTGTACTTCTTTTGTCACAGGAAAATAACCTCACCATGCATAAAACTGAAGCAAACTTTAAGTCTGTGCAAGAAGGATCACGTCCAAGCACATCAACATTTAGAGCAGTAGCCTGTAACGCAGAGCCAAGAGAACCAATGTATTCAGAGGAAACAGTTTCATCCTAAAATGAAGTCAAACATCACATGGTCATAATAGATTTAACCAGCTCTCACAAATGACTTTGCTCCAGTTCAGGTTATGTTTGTGTAAGTGCATTTGCACTGAAGTCGCTGTGGTTCTCACCGCTCATATTCCTGCTGCACTGAAGCTAATGCTGCATGTTGAGCACTCTGTCTATGCTTTGTTTTCTTCATTGGCAGTCATTTTGGACAGGTGTGAAGACATAAGTTGCACTTTGCTGTGAACTAGAAAAAAAAAAGTGAAGTGACTGGTGTTGCTTCTCATTAGTGTTACTATTGTTGTGTTATAGATATGAACGATCCAACACAACTGTTGAGGGTATGAATTAATATTGTTAAACCCAAACATTTAGCAGCTTTATTCTGCATTTAGTAGTCAACATATGCTTCATCCTATATTTTCTTCGGCTGACTTAAAGCAAAGCATCATTTGTGGGACATTGCCTCGATTAGCATTCAGAGGGAGTCTTTTTATTCTATTATTTTTAAGTTAAAATGCTACGCTTGTCCTGTCTTTTCCTGTTGGAAAGCATTACCGGTTCCACAAGTAAAACAAACTCCTATTCATTAGCCAAACTGATGACCAATGAACAGAATGATTACTTAAACATTTGGAACAAAATCCATAAATCTGTGATTCAGAGTAAAACCGCAACTTGTGCTGCATCATGTACACTTTATATATATCAAACTATGAGACAAACACTGTAGTTGTCATGAAATTGAAAAACAACTGCAATCTGTGCTTCTGAACATGAGTTATAAATAAACAAATTATGTAGCTTGGATGTGGCACTGTTAAAGATCTGTCTGATGTGCAACTGGGTTCTCCGACCGGCTGTGTGACCTAGTGACCTGACAGCTCCCTGTGTATCAAACTGGCTTTAAAAAGAGACAATGCAATGAAGTCCTTGGACTAATGTGTTTCACTGAGTCTGGCAAAACTGGTCCAAAGCAAGCCCCCACTCAGCGTGAGTCTAAGTCTGCGTCTTGCCTCAATGGACTGTAGTCTAAACAAGAAAGTTTGCATCATGTATATCTTTGGATATATTGACTTTTCCACACACTGAGAAAGCAATGCATCCATTGCTTTCTGAAGACTCTAAAAATATTACCACCTGCTTATTCTCAGCATAAATCAAGGATTGCAAAGTCCTCGTGCTGTAAATATCTTTCTGGTAAGAGGCTGAGCTATATTCTCACCTTGTTCAGGGGGATTGAAGGTTTTTATTATTCCTCTACTTATTTAATTCACTTGATGCAAGCTCAATTTAAATCTTACTCATGTAATCATCAGTCATTTTAACATATTGGCATGGTTTAAAAATGTCATTTTATTTCTATCCTCATAGAAAAATATGGAAGATGGATTGTTTCAAAAACATGTTGTAGGAATTAACATTCCCCTTTCTTTGTAGCTGTGTGTAGCTTTGTAGCTTGTGTTTCCTTCATTGAAAGTCGGTACCTCGTACCTGAATTTCTTCTTTTTTTTTACAATTATTTATTCAATTTTTTTAATGCCTTGGATGATGTGTTACATAAAACATGAGGAAAAGTTGTCCCCTGAATATCTCGCTTCAAAGAGATTGTGTTGGATAAAGACCCTGGGTGTAAATTTGTATGGGATGTTTGCTGTATATGAATTTCATTATCAAGCAATCAAGAAGTGAGAATCGAATAAATATATCTTATACTTACTTTTTTTGGTTTTATCAGTTGACTTAGGTTTATGATAAGGTTCACAAAAAAAAAAAGTCAAAAATATGGCTTGCAGAACTGTGCAGACGTCTGCAATTAGGATCCCTTAGCATGTAATTTCAAGTCTAAGTTCTCTGGACTTCACAATCTAAACACTTACAGTAGATTAGGACGGAGGGTGAATTATTTTACATCTCAGGATCCCTGAAACCGACTGGTGGTCCAAAGTCTACCTTGTCCCTGGACAATTCAGCTCCAGCACTATCTGTACTAGGTAGATATTGGAGATTTTGAATCGAATGAAAGCTAAAAACTGGAAATATTGAATTTGAATGGTCTATAAATGCTGCTTAAGAGCAGTTAGTTGTTTTTTTTTTTTTAAAGTGTTTTTTTTTTTTTCAAAACAGTGATTGTGAGCTTTAGTGAAGAGCATGCTGTTGATCACAACTACTTTTTGAGTTTCCTTCTTCTGCTTATGGGAGCATTAATTCACAATAAAGTACAAGCTAATGTTACATGTATCATATTTTTAAATTAATATATTTAATGTATCAAAAAAGAAAAACTTATTCACTGTCTCAAAATAATAGCCGAAGTCATTTTTTCAGATTTTTCAGGAAACACAAAAAGCTGAACCATTTGACACACTCTTGACATAGGCAATTTCTACTAAAGGGGTAGAATGGCACAATCTGTTTAACTGAGGATGTAGGCAATTTTGCCAGAGGTGGTCAGCATCATGAGGAGATGATTTAGGCAAAAAATATCATTTTTGTAAAAAAAATGACTTAGCCGATTATTTTAAGAGAGTGACGCTATATCACAAAAGACCATTTGCAGGTTGTCATTTTTTGGTTTTGATTTGTAAAAGTGTTGGAGCTTCTTGCTGTAAAAATGGCAATACTTTTGGACATTTACTCAGTTCATTATCCCATGCCCATTGTTTTAATATTATGTTAACTTTCTGCTTTTTTACCTCTCTGTTATAACAACTTGACAGATGGACGCCATTGAATATTATTCAGCAATTTTGACAGTACATACAAAAATAAACTTACATATTAAATGGTGACAATAGCCACATGGAAATTTAAATACCTTTTGAATTATCTGAGTCTAGATTACATAATTCTGATTTCTCTCTATCTGAATTTAGCAATTTTTTTTAAACAAAAATCTTATGTCTGTCATTAGATACATTTATTTGTTGGTTGTTTTTTATTCATTTTTTCATAAACATTCTGGTACCTGTGTTTTGACACAGTTGAAATCCCTAGACAATTAGTTACAAGTGGACATGTTTCTTCTTTTTGTCCTCAGACATATGCAAAAGCATTCATCATGTCGTTGATTAGAGAGCACACATTGATATATATGATAGTACAGAAGGAAGTGTGAGTGTTTAAAAGCAATAAACAATTCTGAAAAAGTGTAATCTGTAATACACTTCCTTTCACTATTCATTAATGTGACAAGAAAACAGTTGGGAAAATATTACGATGGGAATATTGCTACAGTAACTAAGTGCTGAACAAAAAAAGAATACTGATTGATGCTGTTGCAAGAAAAAGGATATGAACATAGAAAATAAATTTCCATTTGTTTTTTCCAGCTTTACATAAATCATAGCAGATTAACCAGTACAACTAGATGTGATATAGGCCAAAAAAGAAGCAGAATCCATCCATTGTTATGTTCTCCTACTTGTCAGTCAACCGCCTACCTGTCAGAGGGCTTCAAATTGAACCAAAACACACACACACACACACACACACACACACACACACACACACACACACACAGACACACATATCCATACAAAGAATTAGCAAAGTATAATAAATCACTGTGATGCTAAAACTCATGCTTCATAAGATAACATTTCTTGAAGAGAAACAACTCAGATATTACAAACCCGTGCCTCCAAACACGCACAAAAACTAATCATAATGACCTGAATGTCTGCCCTGGCACCGTAGAGGCCATTTACTCAGTGTAATTTGGTTTCCAGCAAGACAGACTCCAGCAGAGCCATCACAAAAAGACGGATTGATTCTGCAGGTGGATAGAGCCCTCCTTGCACTGGCCATCATAAATAACCCTGTATGTGTCACCAAAATCCCTTCACACCCCAATGGTCTCCTTTTGGATTATACTATAATACAACACTGTGATGTTTCCAACAGGAGACCTGGGGGGATAAGTGTAATATTGCTGATTTTTTTTTTTCTTGTGAATCAAATGAAAAACACATTACATGGTGTTTTGGTTACACCTTATCTTATTGCATTTTTGTTGTAATACTTAATACTTACTAAATATTACAGATCGATTTGCTTCATAACAAACTCAATCTGAATACAATGTCTTCTGCTACAACGTATGAATTTGGTTGATATTAAATTATGTTAACCGAAGTCTAAATCTTAAACAAAGACACACCTCTACTGTGGTGTGTCACCTATTTGTGTATCTAAGCATTGAGGTATTTTTCACACCATGCATGCTTCCAAGATTAGAATGACGTGCTTTCAAGCTATAGCTTTTCTGAATTATGCTAATTATACTATGGGAGAACCTATAATTTTTGATTCACCAGAATGTAGTCATCTGATGAACTTGACTCAACTGCCCTCAGGTGTCTTGCATGTTGTAAGAGTGGAAATGGCAGTTTTTTAGAAGGACTGGCTTAGGTGGCCCTAATTATAGTGAGGGACAGCTTTTCCTGGTTGGTGGGGCTGCATGAGAAAATCAATCATAAAAATTTACATAAAATGGATTATGCTGACATGAAAGAAACTAAAACTGGAAACTTGTGAAATATTTCTAAACTTGAGCTGGCATGCTCTATCGTGTCTGTTTGAACAGATCAGCATTTTATTGTCCCTACTCAAATGAATTGCCCTAACCATTACAGACAGAAAAACTTTATTTGTCCCCAAAGGGCAATGGGGGGACACATGGAGTAACAGCATCAAAGTTGTGAACAGGTGAACGTCAAGAGTAAAGTTAAAAAAAAAAAAAGATCCTGATGATATACCTGTGGTTGTGTGGAAGTGTCTAGGAGAGGCAGCGCTAGAGTTATTCAACAGGATCTTAGAGAGTGAGGAGATGCCTGAAGAGTGGGGATGAAGTGTGATGGTGCCCATCTATTAAGAATAAGGGGGATGTGCAGTATTATAGAGGGATAAAGTTGATGAGCCATACAAATAAGTTATGGGACAGAGTAGTGGAAACTAGACTGAGAGCAGAAGTCAGCATTTGTGAACAGCAGTATGGCTTCATGTCTAGAAAGAGTACTACTGATGTAGTATTTGCTTTGAGAATGCTAATAGCAAAGTACAGAGAAGGCCAGAGGGAGCTGCATTGTGTTTTTGTAGACCTATAAAAAGCATATGACAGGGTGCCAAGAGAGGAGCTCTTGTATTGTATCAGGAAGTCTGGAGTGGCAGAGAAGTATGTTAGACTGGTGCAGGACATGTATGCTAGCTGTGAGACAATGTTTCGGTGTGTTGTAACGGTAACAGAGAAGTTCAAGGTGGAAGTGGGACTCCATCAGGGATCAGCTCTGAGCCCCTTCTCTTTTGCAGTGGTGATGGACAGGCTGACAAATGAGGTTATACAGGAATCTCCATGGACCATGATGATTGCAGATGACATTGTGGTCTTTAGTGAGAGCAGAGAACGGGTAGAGGAAAATCTAGAGAGGTGGAGGTACGTGCTGTAGAGGAATGAAAGTTAGTGGCAGCAAGACACAGTATAAGTGTGTGAATGAGAGGAACTCGGGTGGAACGGTGAGGCTACAGAGAGTGGAGATCAAGAAGTTGGAGGATTTCACAGACTTGGGCTCAACAGTCCAGAGCAATGGAGGGTGTGGAAAAGGGGTGAAGAGACAGGTTAAACAGGTTGGCGTTCAAGCAGGTGGTACAGGGGTACAGTGCGATAGAAGACTACCAGCCAGAATTTGACCAAAATCTTTGACCCATGCTGCTACCTTAATAAATGGTACATCTGAGGCTCATGTCATAGTAAGTAACATGTTTCTTTTAACCTCCATTTTGCCGTGCTCTACAACAAAACCCTAAAGGCTGTTTGAAAATAATATGGAAACTTCACTGAGGTGGTCATATTCTAAGATTTTTATAGACATATAGGACAAAATAATGTATAAGGTATTTAGCAGCCACCTAAACTATACTAAAATGTATAGTTTTTAGTATAGTAAAACTATACTGATTTAAATCAAAGACCCAGGCACCAACGTCAGTGTTTATAACCAAATTAACAAAAATATTTTTTTCATTGTTAAAATGCAGCGATACCACAGCCTCATCTTCATTCCTTCCAGTTCTTTAATGTTAAAGAAGAAGAAATACCTTTATTGTCACATTCAGTTATACATGGAGCACAACTTCAGCAAAATTTGACTAATGTAGTTAAACCATCATGGATGAACCATGAGCATAAGGCAGCTAAGGAGGAGTGGTTCAGTCTCTTGCTCAACAACACTACGACTGGTTAGGAGGAATGCGGGAATCAAACCAGGGATGACCTGTTCCAAGGACAACCGCGCTAACCCCCTTAGCCATGCTGCCCCTAATGTAATGAATCCATATCATATACTGAATTAAAATATATGTATTAGCCATTTCCAGCTCATCACTTTGTATATATGTAATTTGAAATGCCTTAAACCCAGATTAACTCAGGATGCAATTGGATGCTTTTCTGTGAGATGATAAACCAGATAGCGTCCTTTTCATTCTCCAGGCTTCATCCAATCGGAGCGGGCCCTGTTCCCATCCAGATGGTGGTGAGAATTTGAAAGTTTAGCTCCACAGCCAGAAAAAATTCCAGATACACTCCTCACTGCCCCCGCTGATGCAGATCATTTTTGTCTCACAAACACACACCATTACACCATTTCATGATGGACTGATCTGATCAGGGATCAGATAAATTAGCATGCTCTGGCAGGTTTTTGTGACAGAATACTGATTAATTATTTCTTTATAATTAATTTGTCGATACTGGTGTAAATTGTCCAGCATAACCATGTTTCAGATACTGAGATACAGTTGTGTTCATGAGAAATGTGAAGCAAAGGCCCTCCACTATTCCTGTACTATCTCTATGCTGCATTTATTAGAACTCAAGACAGTTTACTTAATACTATGATGTTTTTTAGTGTATGTATGTATGTATTTATTAGTTTTTGCATTCAAAAGATTAGTTACTGGGAAGTAACCAAGTACATTTATCCCAGCTGTGTACAATTCAGGGTTACTTTACCATTTTTGTTTCGATACTGCTTTAAATTTCCCCTTTTAAACACTACATTTATTTGGTAACTATATTTTTTTTCTCAGGCGTGGATATTGTATACAATGATACATGAGCTTTCCTTTACCTTGAGTTTAATTTTGGTGGTTTGTTGGTCAATTATAGAAACTCTATCTCTCAACCTCTCAGCCTTTCAAACTTTGTATTAATGGTGCTGTATGGAGTACATTTAACAATCAAATGACACACTTCAGCCTTTATTCAGATAGGCGTGATTTGCTGGATATGCTGCACTACTTTGCTCACAGATGTTACGATGATGAGTGAATGAGTGCCACATTTTACCTTGTATTAAATCTGCAATTGCAACTTAGTACCTAAATACCTAGCTGTCTTGGTATTTAGTCTTCAGTCTAATACCTCACATGCTTATATGCTGTAGTGAGAATAAAAACAGAAGTATTACTGGGAAGGTCAAGCTCAGAATTATATCTGCATGAAGTTGATAAAAAATTTTGAAAGAAATTTACATTTTTCCCCAAATTGTTCAGGATCTAGAGGTCTTTTGTCTTCAGTAGTTGATTGAACACATTAGAATAGCCGTAGTGCGCACAAACATTTATGATCCACAATTTACAGAACTCCTCATCTGTCAGCTGGTATAGCAACACATGTATTTAAAAATCAACTTGCAGATTTATTTATTTTTAAACTAAAGTTTGAATTAAATTGAGATGTTCAAAAAATCTTGCTAGAAGTCCTGACTTTAAAATACTTATCCTTCCAAAAGGTACAGGAAATACTCCAACAGAAACGGACAAGACAGGAATAATCCATCTATCCGTCTTCCCCTGCTTATCTGGAGTTGGGTTGCGGGGGCAGCAGCCAGAGCAATGAGGCCCAGACCTCCTGCTCCCCAGCCACATGGTCCAGCTCCTCTGGGGGGACCCCAAGGCATTCCCAGGCCACCCTGCAGAGAAAACTCATTTCAGCTGCTTGTAGCCGTGATCTCATTCTTTCGGTCACTACCCACAGCTCATGATCAAAAGTGAGAGTGGGTACGTAGATCGACCAATAAATTCAGAGATTGGGCCTTCTGGCTTAGCTCCCTCTTCTCCTCGACACACCGGTAAAGTGTCCCCATGACTGCAGACGCCGCACTGATCCGCATGTCGATCTCCCACTCCGTCCTCTCTTCACTCGTGAACAAGACCCCGAGATACTTGAACTCCTCCACTTGAGGCAGGACTTCTTCTCTGATCTAGAGTGCGCATTCCAACCATTTCCGGGTGAGCACCATGGTCTGAAATTTGGAGGTCTACAGCATCAAGAGCCTTGAGGAAACCAGGGTGGACCTCATCCACCCCTGGGGCCTCACTATTGGAGAGCTTTTTGACTGCTTCAGTAACGTCAGCCCCGGAAATTAGGTGTGTCCACTCAGGAGTTCCCCAGCCCCGCTTCCTCATTGGAAGGCATTTCACCGGGGTTCAGGAGGTCTCGGAAGAATTCCTGCCACCGATCCACAATATCTTGAGTTGAGGTTAGTAGCACCCCTGCTCCCACTGTACAGATTGTTGACAGAGCACTTGTTCCCCCTTCTGAGATGCCGGATAGTGGACCAGAATCTCCTCAACACCCACTGGAAGTCGTTCTCTATGGTCCCCCCGAACTCCTCCCCAAATTTTTGCCTCGGCAACCACTGAAGCCGCATGTTGCTTGCCCTGCCGGTACCTGTCAGCTGCCTCTGGAGGCCGGAAAGGCCTGATGGGACTCCTTCGGTTTGACACGCTCTCACCACTGGGGTCCACCAGAGGGTTTGAGGGTTGCCACCCCAACAGGTGCTGACTGCCTTACAGCCGCAGCTACAGTCTGTTGCCTCAACAATGGAAGCACGGAACATGGGAGTTTAAACTCCTTCTGACAGGGGACTCTGACAGATGTTCCCAGCGGACCCTCACATTACGTTTGGGTCTGCCAGGTTTGACCAGCATCCTCCCCCACCATTTGAGCCAGCACACCACCAGGTCGCGATCAGTTGACAGCTCCACCCCTCTCTTCACCTCAGTGCCGAGGTCATGCGGCTGCAAGTCCAACGACATGACCACAAGGTCGATCAAAGAACTGTGGCCAAAGGTGTGTTTGTGCTAGGGAAGACTTGATCCAATGTTTATCTTCTTCATGGGTGTCTTCTGAGCTGCACTTTGTCTGGTTCCTCCCCTGGGACCTGTTTGCCTTAGGTGACCTTACCAGGGTCATTAAGCCCCTGACAACATAGCTCCTAGGATCACCGGGATGCACAAATTCCTCCACCATGGTAAGGTGACAGCTCATTGAGGGGAAGATAGGAATAATAGAAAAACTAAATAAAATAAAAGGGGGATAATAAATCATTGATATGCTAATATTTTTTTCAATACATCAAGTAAAATATATATTATATCAACTTCGTGTTGTCTGTCAGGAAGCAGATGGATTGTATCCTATATTGGATTAAATGTTGCACAAACTCTGATATATCATAATGTTTTATTCTATCATCATTTGTCTATGTCCTTCCTCTTGTCTGGTTGGTGATTAATGATACCCATGAGGCTGTACACCACAAAACTTGAACAAAAAACGTAACCTACTGTGGTAGCCTTAATTGTAGCATAAAATGATAGATATATTAAGCATGAGTCCCACTTACTCTTAAATACCTTATATTGTTTGTTACTTTAATGTTTTTAGGTTTCTATTTTAAATGAATATTGTAAACTCGAATTTCGTTGAGCTCTCATCCTCTGACTTTGCTATTATTTGCTCAAAGGCTGCTGAAATATCACCTAAGTTGGAAAATATCAATAAGGGGGTGATTTTGAACGAAATTTATGGGAAATCATCAGCAGATGGTGTCAGATGATCTTGCACATTTCCAAGGTTGAGCTGTATCTTACTAATGTAAAGAAAGTTCACGTGTGTGCGGACACACACACACACATACTCACACATACACACACACACACACACACACACATACTCACACACACACACACACACACACACACACACACACACACACACACACACACACACACACACACACAGTCTCATCCCTGCCATCCGATGTGAGCTCAGGTATCACTTGACCTGTCGGAAACCCCACTTAGTGCCTGCAACTAGAGATTCAAATTACAGCAGCTGAAATGATTGGGAAACTCTTTTCACATTCATTAGTGCCACTATTCAATAATTATACATATCACCTTTCAAGCCTGCAAATATTGATCTGTTCCATCATTTCCATTTACAATTGATTGAACAAAGCTGCATTTAAAGTGGGATTCAATAATGCATCAGAAAGAAAATGGGGCGCTATGAATTCAGTTATATTCAACATCAGTCGCATGCCACTTTTTCTAGATTTGTTTATTTATATTTATCAATATATTTTACAGGCATGCTTCTGAAGTGATTTCACTGCAAAACATAATTTTTATTACTTTAACCAAACAATCAAGCTGGAAAAAGTCTAAAAAATACCTTGCTGCATTCAAAGATATGAAAGAAAAATTATTCAACACTACATTTCCTATTCTGATGTAAGCCAAAGAAAAGGGAGAAATATTGGTATTATTTTCTTCCAACTTTTGAATATAGCATTTGTTCTATTTATTCAAAAAATAATCTAGATCTTGAATGAACACTATCAGATGAAAAATAGAAACCAAAAGTATTTAATGATACTGATTGGAGAAAATAAGACAAAAAAACAATATACAAATACAAAAATAGGTGAATTACTAAATAAGCTAACAACAAAAGAAGTAAAGAAACCCATTGATCCTTCTCAGAATTATAACATTACACACATACTCATATCTGTTTTTATTGCTCAAAAGAGTCATGATTTTAGAATTTTTTGTTCTGCAAGAACAATTGTCATTGTTATCAGACATTATAAAAATACCAGTTATAACTGGTTACTTAGGCCTATCGAAATCAAACAGTAGAAAAGCAGTGCAAACTTAATTTCAACATCCCAGAAACAACATAGAATGAAGTCATATGTTTTCCAGCTGTGATTACATCAGTGGACTGTACCACCACTTTGTTTTGTAAATGTCAAAATAACTCTTAGTTCATAAAACAGACAAAACACATCTGCCTGCTGTCATTTTAGACTAGAGTGCCTTCTGCCGAAGTATAGTTGCACTCATTTCAAGAAAGCTGAACTTGCCATTCCTGCAAATCAAAATAAAGAACAGTTAATGACTTTAATTACAATGTAGAATGAGGGAGGCTTGCCTATGCCAGTATAGCTTGCAATGTTCTAGACTTGTTCCTCAAACTTAAAATGGAAAAGAAGCACATTCATAAAGCACTAATCATATTTTTACAGTCTACTAATTGATGATATATAATAATAAAGACAAAATTCCCCCTTTTATGACTGAAAAGAAAACACACTCCTGTGGGATGTGAAGCACCAACTTCTCAGGTGTTGGGTAGTTACATATCCTTTGCCACTGGCTTTCACACATCTTGAACCTTAAAAAGCTTTCCAAATGATTCATCACAATGATTCATCACAGCTAATCAGACTTTTGTCAACTACCAAATACATGGTAGGGAAGACCAGTGGTATTTTAGCCACAGCAATTTAATTATCTTTTTTGTCATAGGTTGCAAAGCAAATTACTAATTTCAGTAAAGGTTATACATGAACAGCCTCTACTTCTTTCTGACAATGTTGTGACCAAGATTCTGAGAAAGCAGGTTCAAGGCTATCTGATTAATCCCCCCTGACATTCTGTGACTGAGCGGTATCCTAGGGCTCAGTGTCTCAGAACGATGGGGTTCAATTGGAAATGTGACAGAATATGTGAAGAAACCCCACAATACAGTTACTACATAAAACATTTATGCCATTTTGTTGAATCTATTCTGAGGCTTCGGCGGAAGGATCTTGATGAAGAGTAGACTTTGATCTTGGGAATTTTTCACTGCCACTCCCTGTGAGAGGCTGCCTGAAGAATCTATACACCACCTGATTACATTTGTGTCGGTTTTGTGAAGTCTTGCGGATAGACTCCTTCAAGAGTATTTCATCTTTTTGTTGTTCTCTTTAGAAAAGAGAGAGCTAAATAAGGGCTGGTTCCCAGGCAAACCTGTGGAAATGTAATGCAAGTCTGCATTCAATTTGTAAGGAGGAAGAGCACCTCAAAGCATCTTTACACACCAAAGGATTTATGGGGCTAAGGTGGTCAGCATCAATTTGTAGCAATCCTTGTCAAACCCCTTTACAGCCCCCACAGGCAAGCACAAACACTCCCACATTCGCTCAGTCTTGCAAAAAAATAAATAAAAAAAAAAGGCACAACACTCTCAATTTGCCTTTACCCGGTATACTCGGGGAAAAAATTGGGCCACTGGATGTCATGGCATAAATCATGAGTTAACCACCTGCAGGCAACTAATATTGATCATGCTCAAGGTTAGCTAGTGGAATTTAAATTATCATACACATTTAGTTTCCTGGTTTATGCATTCAACACCATTTTCACGGTAGAGACTTTTTATGATCAGAATGGTTTAGACGGGTGACCCATCGCTTTTAATAAGTCTAAATTCTACAACTTTTCTTTATGAACTGTGTTTTTCATATGACTATATTTATATTGCCTAAATATGTGTACAAAACATTTCTCTCCAAAGGTCCCACCTCAGTAGTAAATTGGACTGTCTATCGTTGTGTCAAAATCAAGGGGTTCCTAACCGAGAACACCATCGCCAAGGTTTTTGTGTGCTTTTCCTGGTTTTAATGTTGTTATCATTTTTAAAATGCTATCGGGGAATATAAAAAAACACAATCTTTTCCTTGGTTGCCAGATCCCATGTTCATGTCGGTCAGGTCTATAGCTTTTAGATTTCCTTTACTCTTCATCAAATCCTTTAGCTTTTGCAGTCGCCCCATTACCTTTTTTTCTAAGTTTTGACAGGGTGAATTGGGTTAATACTCTAATGATATGGGTCAGGCTTGGACAGAACATGCATTGTCTTATGTAAAGGCAGAATGGGGTTTTAGCGCTCAGCCTAAATTCTAATTAAAGCTTTTTGTTTATCCCTCTTTTTTGCAGCGTCCTTCATTTTCAAGAGTCTAAGATTATTAATGCATGCTGGAATGATATCTGATTCTTTAAATATGATAAATAACAGGACAAAAATGAGTCATTGTGTTTACAAGACAGAAATAAAGTATGCATTAATTCTGGTGCACATAGAGCTTATGAATAAAACAAAGACCCACATCGTAAGAATCAGGCAGCCTCATTGTTTTGGATAAGCGAATAAGAGGAGCTGATTTGAGTGACCCAACCATAACCATGCAAACCTTTTTCTGACATCTGACAACCGCATATTTTACTTCAACACAAACTGGCACCAAAATACCCAAAAGAGAGATGGCCCTGGTCTGTATGCCAGATGGTTTGATGATAGATCTACACTCAAACCAAGATTCCAGATTTTGGCTTTGGTTCAGTACCCAACAGATGTTTATTCTTGATTCTCAGCTTAATAAATGGATGTTTCGGCATTCTGTACTTCATTAGTTGCTAAAAATCTTATATGATTCTTCTTTGACGGACTTATCAGTGCTATCTCATAAACAAATAGAGTTGCTGTTATTTGAGAGAATAATTATTCGCTTTATCTGTCTCTCATTCTGCAAATAATCTCTTATTTTTCATAAATTCTGAATACCGCTAAATAAAATAATTAGGTGCTTATATTTTATCTTTGAATGTGGTTGTCGTGAGAGCCATCATAATTGTCTGTCACCCACTTACAGTATGTTGTCATTTTCTAAAGATTTGTCTGAAATAGTCTAGATACAAAAATGGGGTCTATTTTTCTGTACACAATGTGAAGTAAGTAGTGTATCTACAACTCGCATTTAAGAATCCAAACACATGCACACTGAGACACTGACATTATGATTATCTTATTATTCAGTACTGACCCAGCAGCCGTGGGATGTGTTGGTTTCGAATGATATATCACCACTTCTGGTCTTATTCATGTTTGTCTTCACATTTTGTTATAACCCCCCCCTCCAGCACACACACAATTATGGTCAAGAAATATTACATCTCACTAATGCACACCGTACTTGTAAATGAAAATCTTGTATGGACAGTCAATACGATGTCATACAATTTTTAGCTATAGGATCATCAATAAATTTGACATCATTGTGTTTTCACTTCAAACCGAGAAGGCTTGCATTACACAAACTGCAGAATCCCACTGCAAATAAAAGATGACTGATCAACATACATTTGAATTTTAAAGAATATTGGTTTGTGGGGAGATGAGTGTATCTCCACAGGATGTCACCATTTGAAAGCTGAGACATTCTAATTTCAAAATGTAAATAGAGTGATTTTTGTTCCTGAAGGCAAAGGAACAGGGTGGAAATGGAAAGTGCAAGGGGTAAGGACTCACAAAAGATTCAAGGCTTGCAATGAAGCAAGGAGCAAATTTAATTCAAAATAGGAAGAATTTAAAAAGGCTTAAAATTGTAATCTCAGTTGAGAATTTACTTCGACCGAAGAGACAGAAATGTCATTAGTCCAATTAAAAGGAAAGCCAAGGGCGAAACATATTTTTTATGAAAGCATCCCAGTCAGTGCAGAAAACATCCCTGAAAACATCCCAGTCGGTGCAGTCCAAACACGCCTGAAGGTCCTCCAAGGCTTCACTGGTCCACTTCTTTGATTTCCTCACAACAGGTTTGCAGAGTTTTTTTTAGTTTCTGCCTGTACGCAGGAATCAGGTGGACCATTGTGTGGTCAGAGTCCTAGTGCAGCTCGGGGGACTGCATGATAAGCACTGCTTACTGTGGTGTAACAGTGATCCAGAATGCTCTCCTCCCTGGTCAGGCATTTAATAAACTGTCCCTATTTTGGGAGGCCATGAGTGAGGTTCCCTTTGTTTAAGTCGCCGAGGACAATAACGAGTATCTGGTCGGGGAGCATTGGCTGTGCCTTCTGCACATTGGCGGGGATGTAAACACCGACCAGGATGAACGAGGCAAACTCACGGGGAAAAAAAAAAAAAAAGGCTTGCAGTTTATGAAAAGGATTCCAGATCAGGAGAACAGTGTTTCTGGATCACTGTCAGTCGTTGCACCTGCTGCTGTTGGTGTCAAAATAGAAACCTTCACGTTTCGTTTTGCCGGAAAGTTCCGTGTTGCGATCCGCTCTGCAGAGTTGGAAGCCTGCCGGCTGCAGCGCTTCTGCAGCGACGCGCAGAGCCACGTCTCCGTGAAACACATAACAGAAGATGACAAAATGTCACGAGCTTTCCCCAACAGCAGCCGAAGTTCGTAGTTTGTTTCCAAGTGACCGCACATTAGACAGGAATATTCCAGATTATTATACTATATTCCAGGCGTTAGCACATGTACACCTTTGTACCGCATGTACAAAGTTGAGCGCACCTTTGACCTGGATGTCTATTACTTCCACCGATGTCGCGATGAAAGTAGGGAATAAGTCAGCAGGAGTTGTGGTCTTAATGTTTATGAGCTTCTCTCTGTTGTACAAGCTCCCTGAAATTTCACAAAAAACTGTTTTAACAAAACAGGAACCGAAACAGCGAAGCAGCCATACGCGGCACCACCTATAGTTGTGATATGGTTTCAGTGCCAGCTGGTTAGGTCATTAGGCAGTAAGCTGAAAAATATTTAGCGATTATACAGCAAAAAAATAAAATACCCTCCTTATTAAAACAGCATTTCATAATTTTTGCCCAATGTAATGGACTTGAACACCAGAGTCTGTATGAAAAGTGAAATACACAGTACACTGTAAACTCAGGACAATTTTTTTCCACATTTTATATTATTGATTTCTTTGTTCTCCTGAGAAATGTTCGAAACAATTAAAAGAATGCTAGCAAAGATAATATGGCATGTTCACAGTTGTGCGTCTCTTGATTATCAAAGACCAGCCCATGTAAAATGGGCTATCCTGCAATCTGTGACCACAGATTGTGTGGTCTGTGAGATTGTGACCACATGAAAGAATCCTAACCGCAGTGCAAAACTAACCACTCTAGCTGTTCTATGTAAATCATATACAATCCGATAACCTCTTACCTATGTATGCATTTATTTGTGTTTTTTTTCTCAGTACTTAATATTCAAAAATAGTCCCTTCTCGTTCTTATAATAAGAAAAAGAAATATAACCGAAGCAACAATCAGACCTCGTATCCTGGCGTTTGATAATATCTAAATAAAAATGTCTGAAACTTGAAATAATGACTGTAAGTAAACTCAGTAATTATCAGTTCTGCTTTTGTTTTGCAAATTGACTGGAAGGTCAAGATTTGTTGAAGTAATCATGCAGGAATTCTGTCACAACCACATTGGGGTATTCAGATTGTTGCAGTGTAGGAAGAGAGGCTTTAACTGAACCTACCACATGTTTTAATTTTTTTTCCGGGGAGGGCACCTCAAGCTGCTGTTGTTTTAAACTGCTACTGTTGTAAAAACTTTTGAAAAAGTCAAGCATGATTTTAAGTTATATGTTTATGGTAAGATGATAAGAATGATCTGCTTTCTGATCCACTGGTCTGAGGTTACTGTCTGAGGATATTATAGCTTAATTACAAAATCCCTCTGCCGTCAGACAACTATATGTGATGATACTGATGTATGCTTGAGGGTTGTCAGAGTGAACACAAGCATCAGCTTAACTGGTACCTTATGTACAGTTAAATATGCCTAGTGAATGCAAGGAAGGGAGCATCTGTTGCTGAATAAAAAAAAAATCATCATTAGAAATGTGCTGTATATCAAAATACAAATCTCCCACATAGCAGTCTTCTCATTTCCTCCAAACTTCCTTCTTTCAGCTTGAAAATACCAAGCTGAAGAAGAAATCAAACATCCCCGGGTCTGTTTATCTTGAAAAACTGTAGAAGAAGAGACCTTACATTCTGAAGATGATCAAAAAAGATAAATAAATAAAACATTGCTTTTATGGTGTATCTGGAAAAATGTACATACTCATATTCTTTATTTAGATGTGTAGAATTGGTCTGTAGATGTTGTACCATATTTACATAGTATATGAAGTGGTTCTTGTGATTCACACCAGGCTGAAAAAATAGGATAAGAGATGTTCACATGGCAAGTAGGTTCTGGCTAAAACAAACTAAGTAGATTCTGATAATACACAGTCACAATCAGTACAAGAAAACAGTTTCATCCAGTAATTCTGTCTTTTAAAAATTAATGTATATTAGATATAAATTAGATAAGTTGGTCAAAATTTTCATGTAAGATATAAGATATATCTTAAGAACAATGTGGGTGAGGGGCCTGCACATCAGCATTGACCTTTATAGGACAGTGAATTCATGGATTTTTTTGGTTTTCTCCAATCACTGTGTGTTTTCTATCTTGAGTACATTTCAAAGAAACACTGGCCAAAGTGCTGCTATTGTGGTACTACTCTGGCAGACTACACACAATACGGAGGAGCTGCAGGGCCCAAATGCATTTAAAATGAATTGGCTAAAAACATTCTTGTTAGGCATTCAGGCAGCATCTGCGGTGCAATTATGACTGAAATTAAACCAAAAGTTACACTTGCGACTCTAGAAGGGGCACACAAACATGCCCCTATTGTGGAGGAATATAAAGTATTCATGCAAAAGATTGCACATGCTTCCTTGAATGAGGGGAGTTTCTTTAGTTTAATAAGTATGACCAACTACCAAGAGTAGTTGCCATTTATAGCTTCATTATTGGACAAGACATTTCTACCATAACTTAAAATAGCGAGACTGGGCAAGGTAGAGGAGTGGGATTATGGAAGTCAACACTATCTAACTTCTCTGAAATTTTGAATGGCTGTGCAAAATAAGATCCGGTTTGTAGATTAGTGTAATACTTCTATGAACATCTCAAATAACTGTGTCGGTGCATCCATTATATTTTCAAAGTTTTAATCAAGGGCAAGTTGAAAGAGTGAGTGAACATAACACCTTTGCTGTCATTCAAGCAGGTGTAGAAACATACCTCTGTAACAGGTCATGCTGTCAAACCACAGAGTTGTAATCAAAGTCTCACTTTGCTTTGGATGACAAGAACTAAAAATAAAAGGGATATGAAAAGCCAAGTCAAATACACCTCACAGCTTCTCATGCATAGCTCCTATTTCTTTCAAAGAAAAGTGCACTCTTTGTGCACAGAAGCCTGTTTTTTTTTTTTTTTATTTTCCCCCCATATTAAATGGTTTTAACATGGGTGTATGTGTTAATTATAAAAGAAGGCCCAGATTTGATAGTAGTATTTACTGTAAGCTTGCTTACTTGAAACGTCCAACCATAAGCCCTGAAGAGGAAGTACTTAAGCTGACCCTGAAGAACACAAAAAGCTGACAGGAAAGATGAAAGAATAATGAATTCTATTGCTTTCTGAAGCATCTTTAAAGCTTTTTCCTTCTTCGCTTGTTCACTGTCTTCAACAGGAGTGGCAAAGACAACTTGATCAAAATGCTGAAAGTACCCATTTTCAGTTAAGTGTGACTTCCAATCGCAGTGAATGTCTGAACTGTGTGCTTATATTGCAATACCACTGACAGATATTTAATTCACATCACACTGTACTCCAATTACAGATCTAATTTGGCAGTCTTACATTCACAAAATGTACAGACTAACCAACATAATAACACATTTCCACAATGTGTAAAACTAAAACTTCAAGCACTGCAAAATAGTTGGTATTCGAGTTAGTAGGGACAATATTTGGCATTACAAAGCTATCGGGGGACACTTTGGAAGTGGACACTCACTTCAGCGGTTGGGTAACACACTGTGATTGTCATGTAGTAATCATGAGAGCAGAGGTCGCTGAAGTCGTGCACCATGTCTCCCCATCTATTATACATGAGACTGGGGCACAGCCTCTGGGTTTCCGTTGTGCATAAAGATTACTAGGCCGGTGTAAAAATGGATGTTTCAGTGTCTCATACCCTGATCCCTGAAACTCCGCAATCACTCCCCTGTGGACAGCTATTATCATCATCCATGTGACTTTGATCTGCTTTGCTCCCGCGGACGACAAGGTTTTCTCCAGGTCTAGCAACAAAGCCGGCACGGCACACATTTTCACGCCTTTCACATTGGCTGCCTTCACATATTTTTCATGTTGCTGCCCCATTAGACAAGCTGGGCTGGTAATTGCACCGGCGCTATCTGGAACATCCAGGGGAAGTGTGTTGCTGCCGTCAGCATTCCCCAAGGCTCATTTTCACTTCTCTGTCAGTGCTTTAACACTGTAGAAGAGTGACTTCCTGCGGTGACACCTTTAACATCCTCTTGTCGCTTTAATTGATGGCAAAATTGCCACTGGTGATCATTAACAACTTCTAGCACCTCTTGACTGCAGGTGGCTCGGAGTTTGAGGCTTCAACTCGTTTATCATTCTCTGAGCCTTTCTTTGGGTTGATCTTCTTACCTCAATTAATGATAATGAATGCAGTTTTTTTTGTGTGTATGTTTGTCGTTTTTGTGTGTCGCGTGCGTGAAATGTATGAAGTTAAATTAGTTGTCAAGGCATAGGTTTGAGAGTTGTGTGTTTTTGAATGTCCGTGAGATTGGAGGGGGCTCGCCGCATTTAAAAAATGGCAGACGGTAATACTTCATTTAAATCAAAATCTTATGCCCATTGACAGAAAGATAATATCAAGCAAACTCCACAAATTAGCATGCTCCTCAATGCGAACCTCATTTGCTATAAATGACGTGTCTAAGGTCAAGGAAATATTAAATTCAATGCAAGTAAAGGGTCAGCAGCCAAGCAATGTTGTGTAAGGTTTCACTGAAAATTTGAGAAGTAAAATTGAAGGACTGTGATATAATATAAAAGAAATAAAAGAAGCTGGTCAAATAGAATATGATAAAATATAACTTCCCCAGTTTTCTTGTCTGTTGTATGAAGTGTACCTGCTTGCATTTTGAATGTGAAAAGTTTGTGTTTAAATCTCTCAAGCTTAAATCTTATTAGAAACAGTTCCCCTGAAGATTAAAATTGTTAACATTATATGTGAGGGTGAAAGGTGGATTTCTGCTTTGAGTTGGTGTTATAAAGGAGATGTTGCCACACGCGGACAAATACAATATAAAAGATGGAGGTGAACTTATTTACTTATTCTTGGATTGGAGGGTGGATTGAGGTTGCTGTTTACACGTTCAAGGTTTGACGTATGCAGTTGCGTGTGGAACTACCTGGCTGGAAGTTTTTCGATTAAGTTTGTAGTGATGGCTTTAGAATAAGTAAGAACAGGGAGGCTTCTCAGGTTGAAGCACTGAGGTGAGGTGACGAAAGTTGAAACAACTTAGAAAGCTTAACAAATCCAATTGCTTAGACAAGATTTGACAACCAAAACCTTCAAAAACTCACAGTACTGAATAATTTGATACAAATAATTTTTCAACATTTAAGAAACTTTATCCATGATCATAATTCGTGTTTGATGTAAAGCTCAGATTTATGAAACTAGTATTCAAATGAAGAGTCAGGACCACCTGGGGAATTGTTAGTTCTGGAAAAATAATCTCTTTAAGCTATAATTAAACTTGTAATAATTACGAACCTTAAATTACTAGCCAATAACCATTGTATCCTAATTATCTTTATAAACATCTTGGTTTTATAAATTGTGTCAGAGAAATTTAAGATTTTCTTCATGAAATATAATTAATTGTTTTCCCAACGATGAAGAACTGCTGTGCAAGTAATTATCTTGAAGCGCAACTTAATTGTTAGATAAAAATAATTAGCATTATGATTGAGGTTATTTCTTCTTTTTCTTCAACTGTTTTTGTGTGTACTTGTGCATCTGTGACTCTGAATTGAATCGATTTAAAAAAAAAAAAAAGTCAGCACGCGGGATGAACTTAAAGCTCTTGCTGAATATTATAAGTAATACATTTAAAATTGTTGGATTATTGGAAGTTAGCATGGTGACATTTTAAGATTGGGACTAGAAACTGGTGTTAGTCAACTTTTGGGGTACACTATGCCTTGCAGACATTTTTTGACAGTTTTGTTGTCCTGAAGTAAATATGTATAAATATACTCTTACATGCATCACACTGTTTGAAGAGAAATCCTTTTCTTTCCTAATTACAAAGAAACACAGCAATTTTGATTTTTCACACACAGTTGGAAAACCAATATGCAGTGGGAAATTTCTTCATGCAATATGCCAAAAAAAGCATGATCTTACATACTTATTAAGGAAAACAACACAAAAAGCAAAGAAGCTAGCACTTGTGCAGAAAAATTAGACATGGTTAATTATATATTTTTTGACTTTTGATGTTGAACTAATTAAATTTAAAAGAGCCGCTATTTGTATTTTTATTTAGGAATTATCTCTAAAATCTGTCCAGTGAAAATGATAAAAGAATTCTATTTTCAACCTAAAGAGCCCTGTCACATCCAAACCGCAGGGTAGAAAAGTGTTTAGTTATGTATCTTTCATGTATCTTAGTGGTGGCATGGCTCAGGGGGTTAGAGTGGTTGTCCTTGGAAACCAAAATCCTGGTTTGAGTCCCATGCATCTCTAAGCCTGCCCAAATTAAGCAAGACACTGAGCCCTTAACCGCGCCACTGAGTGGTTGCAAATTGCTCATGGTCATCCATGAGGGGGTAAATGCAGAAGAATAATTTTGCACCAGGGATTTATAAAGTATGATAAAATAAGAAATAAAATGAGAGTACACGTATCTGTTTGATTTGCCTTCCTATTTTGTGGCAAATGTAAACAACTTATATTACAGGACTATCATCATTGTATATCCAATTTAGTACAGAATGGAAGCACTGTCATATATCAGCGCAAACAAAGGTGCTAATGAAAAATGAGACATTTCAAATACAACCAATGATATTAAGACTACATAAAACCTAACCCAGACTTTTCCAAAACAGGTAACCAACCTTTCATGTGTGTTTTTTTTTACATATTTGTGACAAAGCCCTGTAATGCCTTTTTTAAATCTGTCTTGTCATTTGCGCCTTCCTCAAGTCAACAACTCCCCCTCGAGCTGCCACCAAATCATGATGGAGGGGTATGCCCATCCCAGGTGATTTTGAAGCTAAGGTTTTGGGGACTTCATGCCTTGGCAGGGTCACCCAAGGCAAACAAGTCCTAGGTCAGGCTGCAGACAAAGTGCAGCTAAAAGGACCTGGAAAAACCCCTCCTTTAACTATCACCTTTTACAGATGGAGGGGTTTGCATGTCCCAGGGATTCTAGGAGCCAAGTCGTTTTGGGCGTAATGCCCCTGATCAGGTCACCCAAGGCCAATAGGTCCTATATGAGGATCCAAACAAAGCATGGTTCAAAGGACCCCCAATGAAGAATGGTAGAAATGTACCGAATTTTCCCTTGCCCGAATGCAAGTCACAGCGGACCTCCTCTGGACTGGCTCTGGGGTGAAGCTCAATGGTGAGTCACTGATGGCCAGGCATGCAACCATGGGGCCCAGCCAGGCAAGCCCAAAGAGACAACCTGAGTCCCCAATCCCACGGATTCACCATCCTTAGGAGGGGTCAAGGGGCTCGGGTGCAGTGTGATCTGGGTGGTAGCCGATGTAGGGGACCTTGGCGATCTGCTCCTCAACTGCTGAAACTGGCTCAAGGGACTGGGAATGATACTTCAAGTGGGGAAAGAGTGTGAGCAGCAGTACAAGGCCAAGAGGTTCTGTTTTAAGAGGTTCTTGTCTAGATGCACAGCTAGGGTTTGAGAACCTGACTCACTGAAACGGGATGGTCTTTTTCTGCAGTCAGGGATGAGAAAAATGGAGCAGGATATAAACAGTTCATTGTGGTATGGAAGGATATGAGCTGAAAGGTGAAGCTCTAGATTTACAGGTCAATCTGCGTTCCCAAACTCACCTACGGTCACAAGTTGTGGGGAGTGACAGAAAGAACTAGATTACGGACTTATGGCTATATTGAGATTCCTGGGTTCTCCCTTGGAGATAGGGTGAGGAGCTCGCTACTTTTTCTTCCATTTCTGATCTAATCTCCTTTGCTACGCAACGGCTAAACTTAGACCATTTCAGTCCCTGTGTCTTTAGATTATTGTCACGAGGACTCTCAATACTTTCTCTACATTCACGACTTCTCTCTTTCTCCCTTTCCCACAGCCGAAAGGCTGATTGTGTCCAGGCTGTGGAGGAAAGCGAACACTCCACTCACTTGGTGAGTACTTAATCAGCAGGAAACATGCTTGTCTGTTGGCTTTTGTGATTTATTGCATGGTGTAAATGACTGTGACCATAGCTGTTTTCAGGTGGAAGAGTGGTGTTAGCATACACAAACATAATGTTCTTTGAAATGTGTGTTTGTCATCTATTAATTCACAGTTGATTGAGGTCACTGACCACATTATGTCAGATGACAAACTTTTCTGATAATGTATGTGACAGATATAGAATATGAGTTGTCCCCTGTAGTTTTAAGAGCATTTTGAGACTGGATATTATCCTGCTTTCAAACATCTCAGGCACTACCAAAGATACATTTCAAATGACCTATTATGTGTTATAGGTGTGTGCGTTTTTTTTTTCAATTTTATTGTGACAGAACATGGGTTAATGCTCTGAAATTGCTTTCAATGGACACCATAATCTGCCTGAAATCAATGCTTAGGCCAAGATGAAGCACCACACTAAAACAAAATACACTCTCCAAATTTTGATTGATGATCATTTTTTTTTTATACGTATATAAGACAGTAAATTATATCACATTATACTTTGTGGAAAGTTGCTTGTTTGTTTGTGCAAAACATTACAATGTAATTCTGTCTATTGGGATTCATTTACATGTTTGATAAGTGAACATAATCAAATATAGGTCTTTTTTGCCAGAGGGCCATTGTGTGTTCTCTTATGCACTGTGGTTTGAGGAGATACTATCCACAAGTTGACCGTTAATGTCAGTTTTAGATTTGTTTTCTATTTTATTGACATAATGCTAATACGTAATAGAAGTTATGTACAGGATGTGCAAGGCATTTCAACTGTGAAAAGCCTTGCAGTCTCTCTCTCTCGCAGTAAGAGAAATTCTTTGCATTTGAGGAGCACATCAACAAAATCTCCAGTCTACCTTCTTGCAAGTGAAACACTTACTTGACTTACTTACTTATGTACTATGATCATCTGCTTCTGAAAACGGAAGAAAAATACACAAGTCTCTGTCTCATATCAAAATAACATCCCAACCCAAGAATTTATCATAAATTGTCATCTACCTTTCTCCTATTAAGTGCCAAATAACTCAAAAGACTGCACAGGATCTTTGAATCTTCTCTATTTTTTTTTTTTCATTAACAAGTATTCATCCCACATACTGTATGTGGCCTCTTCTTACCTAAGCTTCACCTAAGGTTGTGTTTGCTCAGTATGTATTGAACGGACAGGGTGCTAGCTTTCAATATTCTTCACTTTCTTATCACCAATTTTTGTATATATTTGCACAATAAGGGACAGTTTGCCAAATGTTCACTCTCTTTTGTGGCTGACTGGATTTAAAAATGGACAACACCCTAAGATCTGGACGTTCTTAGGGATTTTTGCTGCCTGGCCGCTTATATGATAAAATAGGATAGTGAAATGACCCCCATGGCTACAAGACATATTTTAGTATGGGCATTAGCTTATTGAACAATTACCCCACCCGGCAAGGCTATATGTCTTCAGGCTGTTGGCGCTCTGAGCAATGATAATGTGGCATTAGGTAGATGTCTTTATGGGGCTCCATGCAATGCTGAATGTCAGGCTTATCATGGTATGCCCATAAAAAAGAAGGGGGAAAAGCCTTAATTACCTCTCACAAGGCTGCTGAAGTTAATTTCTGTAGTCACGTGTTTATCCAATTATTCAGAGCGTAATGAAGCGGAACAGGGCTCAACAGAGTTCACAGGACACCTTCCAACCCCCCTTTTTTTCTTAGCCTAGATTGGCTATTCCAAGGTTGGAAGCTAATCACAGCTCTGGATTAAAGCGGGAAATACCTCTGCCCGGATACAGTCATTTTACATGTCAATATCCATGCCTTGTTGAATCATTTCTCCACAGCTATCTCAATATCAAGGGCTAGTGAGAGAGGCGGGTGAAGCACATTATCTATGGCAGGGTGTTTCAGTATTAGGGATTATTCTTGGCAGATAGTTTCCCTTCCAGGCACCATTAGCTTGGCCTCATGCCATTTGGTATTTCCAACACCTGCGACCACCATCCGCAGGGTAGAAGAATTATTACTATTGTATTTTTTTTCTAGGGTATATAAATTAATCATGGGGATCACAAGGAACTACTTTAAATCTCTGGATCGTGACCAAGAAACACATTCTCCCCAAGGATGCCAAGGACCTATGCATCATTAAAACAGAGTTGTGCTATTTGACAGAGGAACAGTGCCACCTCCCTCATGTGTAAACCGTATGGGATTAGGGCTTCTACATTTGCAACCCATGCATAATAGCCAGTGTCTGGGGCTAAATGCAAGCAGGGTCTTTGAATGTGACTTTGAATGCTAAGTGAACAACCAAGACATGTTTGTGTGGGATTGGAATGATGTTGATCTGCTTGGTAGTATAAGTGGACAGCTGAGTACAGCCAACATAAATTAGCATTGATCACTGGGCCAAGCACATAAGCTAACGACTCTACTGTAGGGGCTTGTTAAACAACCAGCGCAATAGTTTGTACATGCTTAGAATCTACTCGATCCACATTGCTCGTTCAGCAAGTCATCTGTTCTTCATTCATGACATGAAGGATTTATGAATACTGATAATGCAGGGTTGAACGAAGGGTTAAATGTCAATTTGTGCATTCATGACCATTTTCTCTTTTAATGTGTAGTATATGGTGCTTATAAGAGTTAATTTAAAATATACTGTATACAAATTGACAAGTACGTGCACCCACAATGTTGGCAGAGAACCTTTTTAGGTTTAAGGAGATTGTTATTTATCCTATCTTCTGACACACATGCAAACCTTCACACATTTTTTATTTCTTCAATTTGGGAGAAACATTTGCAGAGTTTTTTCTTTTTATAAGAGTTGCAATACAGAACTAATCCAATGTCTTTAGGTCAGCCCTTTATGATTCTCTACACCAGCTGTTTATTTCACTTCAGAGAAGAAAATTCAGATAGCATTCCTCTTGCATACTTTAACTAAAAGTAAAGGGCTTAAATCCTGGCTCACGCAGCCCTTATCTGGCTTGGCACGACTACGCAACTGTGTCCTTTTTTGAGAGAGATTAAGATCCAAATTAAATGTCAGGTCAGGGAAAAAATGGCTATAATTACACAAGATGCACACCCAAAGGCTTACATTTCTGACACCCTGAGAGTACAGGGCATTATAATACCCAGATTTTTTTAAAATGCATTTAGATATATTTTACTCAAATTATAAACTGAGAATTGCTTGCCTTCTCCTTAGGGTCAAATGGACATTGGATTCTTATCTGGGGTGATGTGACCCTGTTTAATATTTCAACATGAAATGACTGATTTGCATGGAAGCGTTAATTTTAGATCATTTTGAAATGCTATTTGATATGTATTGGATGGTACTGTCAAGTACTGTCTGCCTCTGTGAGAGGGATAATTTACTGTACCTGTGTGGTTTGGTCAACTCTTAATGTTTCAAAACAATGGCAAATTTTCATTAATTTGTTTTTGTTTTTTATTCTTTTTAATGTTAAACTTCAGCAGAAAACTATGGTCCTTAGGCAGATACTGTAAGTTTGAAACTGGAGGCAGAGACTGTCAGTAAAAGAAAAGAGCCTCCTTCTACAGTATACTGAGAGAAGGACTGGACCCCAGGGATGCTTTCCCAGATCTCCACCTGAGCCCTGGATTTAAAGACCTAAGTTTAAAGAGTCATATTAACATTTTAGAACTTGGAAAGAAAGAGTTTTTGTGTAAACCGCGTGAAAGCCATAGACAAAGGCAACCTATGTGACAGAACTGTGTTTGTGTGTGTGGACAGAACTGTGCGGGACATTTCCCCCAGTGGAGGACGTTGTACAAACCAACTACAATGGAAAGGACTAGTGACCTGCAGTGGAAGATATAAATTATGCTATTGCAGCAAACATGCCTTTATCTGCTATAAATCCTTCATTTTTAAACAAGTATCCTGTTTTCCGTGTGTCCAAAAGTGTGTTCCACTGAGTCCAGGAGACACTGTTTTTTTAAGTCTTCTAGCAGATGTTTTTAACCTTTATGGCATTATTTTCTCTGGCTGTTTTTACTTGTGGGGTCAAATATGAAAAAATACCAACAAATTCAAATGCCAACTTTTAAAATTCAAATTTGAGAAGCAAAATTAGCTATTCATTTAACTTGGAGGGACAGATCGCATTCTGGCCCTAAACCTGATGCTGTTGCTTTGTGGAAGTGCAACGTGAAGAAAGGGCTGAAATTGGGACAAGCCATCCATATGATCACAGGGAATTTAAATGTCTTTTTTGAGGGATGGGGATTCGAGGAAATCATATATTGTGTCTGGTGAACAGGAACAGCTAAGTTTCACGAAAATCTTTGGTTGTATTTTTTTTTATTTGGGTTACTTGATGCTGTTGATATCCTCAAATTAAGTGTTCTTAAAAGTAAAAAGCTTCTTATTGTTCTTCTTTTCCTTTCGGCTGCTTCCTTCAGAGGTCACCATAGCAAATCGTCCTCCTCCATCTAATCCTATTCTCTCTATCCTCTTCTCTCACAAGAGCTAACTTCATGTCCTTTTTCACTCCATAAATCTCCTCTTCAGTCTTCCTTACAGCCTCCCTCCTAGTAGTTCCAACCTCGGCCTTTTTCTACTAAGAAGACTTATATTGATCTACTTATAATTATTACTAATATCAACTTTTCCTCCTCTGTAGATGTCCATCTCAATCTGGCCTCTTTTTCCAGCCTCTCCATTGCTCTGGACTCCTGGTCCAAAGAATTGAATATTCCTCCACTTTCTTTATTTCTATTACCTCTAAAAGCACTGTTCCATCTAGTTGGTTCTCATTCACACTCGTCTTGTTCTGACTACCATGCTTCCCAGGGTCTACTTCCACCTCTCCAGGTTTTCCTCCACCTCCTCCCTACAGATCCAGTACTATTTGCAAACATCATAGTCCATGGTGGTTAATTCTCACTTCTGTGGTCAGTCAAGTTTCCACTCTTTCCCATATCTTTATTGTATAACTTATCAACTTACCTCTACATATCTATCTTGAGCTTAAAAATGGGCACCAGCTCACTTCTCCATTCCCCAGGTATCCTCTCCATTCCCCAGGCATCCAAATCTAAGATCCTGTTGAATGATCTGTTTGAAAACTGTACTGCAACCTCTCCTTGACACTTCCATACCTCCCCTCCATAGGTATATCATCAGGACCAACTGCCTTGCCACTTTAAATTCTCTTCAGTCCCCTCCACACATCACTTTTACTAAACTCTGATTGTTCATGCTCTACTCTTTGTTCTCTGCCATTTTCTTTATTCAGCAACACTTAAAGTACTCCTTCAAACTTCCCATCACACTTCAGGCACCTGTCAATACATATCCCTTTCCATCCTTAATCAGTAGAACCTGCGTCATGTCCTTTCCATCTCTAGCTCTCTGTTTGCCAATATGTATGACTCAGTCTCTCTCCCCCACCTCCCTTACGCTCCAAACCTAGCATACAAGTCATCCTGTGCCCTTTGTTTGGCCTTTGGAACAGCTACCTTCACCTTGTGCTGCAACTACCTGTACTTTTTGTACATTCTCACCGACTACTACTTTGTCGTTACCATCTACTTCAGATTACAATGTCTATACAAGCTGTAGTCAACCTATGTTTCTGCCTCTTTTGGAACAAAGTATTCACAACAGCCAATGACATCCTTTTTTGCAAAGTCTATCATGGTCTGGTCCTCAGCATTCCTATCCTGGATACCAAGCCTGCCCATTACTTCTCATCACCTCCATTGAGGTGTACACAAATGACCACTCTCCAGAATGTTTCCCTCTCTACTAATCCATCAGTGGGCCATAACTGCTAACGACATTGAATACCACACCTTCAGTTTCTAGCTCCAGTCACATCACTGTATCTTGCACCTTACTCACCTTCAAAACTTTCCTAAGGAAGTCCTACCTCGAGATTACTCCTTGTATCTACATCCCTTCTCCTCATAATGTTCACCAACTCTGTAGCCTTTCCTGTCATCCTCCCTGATATTTAGTCACTCCTAAACGCTTGCCTATCCTCCTCTCCTTCTGTGACCGACTGTGGCCAAATTTCCACTGGTCCCCTGTAGGTTATCAGCACCAATGGGGCTCGTTGATAACCTTGGCCTTGACCTATGTGGTACAGAAGTCAAAATCAGAAATACTTTATTGCTCTTGGAGGAAATTGAGTGAATTAGTGTGATTGAGTATATTTTTTTTCAATTCACGTTACATTTGGCACAAGCTTTACATCGGATGCCCTTCCTACCAAAGCCCTCTGCATTCATCAAGGCTTGGGACTGGGTAAAGAGAACAGTGGCTTGTGCCCCGTTAAGACCAAATTGAAGAACTTGGCCTTCAAGTCTAAACATGTTTGCATTATCCCTCATGGCTCAACACATTGCTTCTGAAGATGAGTACAGAGAAGCAATATATTGAAAAAAGAAAACATTTGATGTATTGGAGGCGCTCAGTAGTCAAAAAATTGATCTTTCATTGTGAAGAGGATTCAATTTCTTCATTGCTTTTTTTTTTCCAGAAAAGCAAAAAATATATCATGGGAGTCTCGTAAGGAAGGGCATCAACCAAATCTCCTGTTATTGATCAGTCCTCCAAATTTGATGGAGACTCATGACAAGACTGGGCAGATAACAAACAAAAGGCAGAAGGTTAAAAAAGTGGAAACCAAATCAATAATGATGACTGACATGATGAAGCTTGGGTGATCAGTATTTTGGCCTCCTAGCATAAATAATGGAGAGCAGCGTAAATCTACCTCACTTCCCAGACAGCTCCTTTTCTCCCTTCCTTTCATCCCTTCATGATTAGTGATATGTTCTCCTTTTGTCACATCAATCTATGTGTAGCCATTTACTTTGGGAGAAAATGCAGGGCAGAACAAAGATAAAATGCATAAAAGAAGGTAGTTTTGTGTGTTTGCTTTGGGACCTCTGAATATTCTGGAAACTCACTGTTAAACACATCCTCGTTGCTACTCTGATTGGAACTATTCATCAGTACCAATTGTACTCAAGAACTGGCATGATAAGATTTAATAATTATTCAGTTATTGAACCATTTTTTTTTTTTTTTTAATTAATTCATAGAGTCTTTTACTTTGGATATACTGTAGGTAGTCTGGTTTGAAGTACGGTTGTTTTGCAAGAAAATATAAACAGAAAATATGCAAGAGTTGGTGTAAATATGAAGATTGGCAGTTCATTGGTCTGTAAAAGGCAGGAAAGTCAAACAAGCCAACCATTATGACAGGTAATAACGATAGAGAGTCAGGAAGGAAAGAAAAATATGTAAGCTTTAATGGTTTTCCAAAGAAAGTGTAACTGGCTGAAATAATGTGAGTTCATAGCAGAACATTTGAATGAACAACTCTGAATTTGTGCTTTTCAAAACAAGAAACACACAAGCATTTTTTTTTTTTTTTATACTTGTTGAAAGTAAAGCTGCTTATGTACTTTCGCTTCAGAGCTTTTTGTTTCAGCGCTGTTTTTTTGTCAGGGGTTTTCAACTGCCCTTCTTAGAATGGATTTAAGAACAGTCATCAGTTAAAGTTAATGTTCACATCTGTAACTATATTTTTTTGTTTCCTGAGCTGCTTTGTAACAGTGTATATAAACCACGCATCAGCTCAGCTTACTTGTGTGATCTGCTTGCAGGCTCTTTGACGCAAGATCTTGGCTTGATGTAATTATTCGTAGCTTGCCGATTTTAAAAAAGTTTCCACATGTATTTTTTTTTTTTTTTGGTTTGTTTGTTTTGTTTTCTCTTCCGAAAGACTTGGTGTGCGCTGCATCCTCTCTTCTTAATATTACTCATCCACCATTCTTTCTTTCCCAGAGCCAAACAGAGGACGGTTTACCTAGGAAATATTCTCCACTCTCTGGCAACTGGATGGAAAAGAGGGGACTCTTTGACCTTGGAAAATGAAGATGTTGTTGCCATGGGAACTGTTAATCCTTCTGTCACTCAAAGACTGCCTTGCTGGTGAGACACCAAGTCGAGTCGCCTTTCATGACACACCTGCTATGCATATATCTCTCCAAGGAAAGGTTTTCTTCATTGTTGTGCATGTTAAGATAACCATTTCATTCCAAACGGAAAATACATCAAAATGAACCATGATTGTATCAGATGTTGTAACTGTGCAGAATCCACACAAGCAACTTCTGTTGTGAAAAAAAGGGAAGAAAAGAAAAATAGCAGATTGAGTTTTGTGGCAATTATGTGAGGCAGACTTTTTTTGGAACCTTAGTAATAACAATCCAAGACATAGAGCCTGTAATTACAATATTCATTTCTCGTTGAGAGACGCAGGTGTTATTTAGGGAACTCACTTCATTCACTGATTGACCAGCTTAACCATAGTCATTACCAGTGGCCACCAAGCAGCTGAAGTGCCCTCTTTCATTTTTCTTTTTAGCACACTTTGATCTGAACTGTTTCTATACCTGGTCTTAGACCAGACATGCAAGATAATCCCTTTTTAATATTAAGAAGTGGGGGCCTTGGCTCAGGTGGGTTTGAGAGGTCATCTTGGCACTATTCAGTACTGGTTCGATTCCTGGGCTGCTCTCAGCCAGTCAAAGTTCCAGCTGCTCCCCTGGCGCTGCTAAGCCTGCTGCTCATGGTTCATCCATGAATTTCTCTGATGTTTTGCTGTATGTATAATTGAATGTGATAAAATTGCCATGATTTGGGGGATTATGTCTGACCCAAATGCAAGGACACTCAGGACGTAAGGGGTTTTATTGACCAAGGGAGATGAATGGAGGGCTGTGCCAGGGCCAAGTTGTTTCTGGGAGTCTCAAGAACTGGGGAGGAGGGGTGTCGGGACCCTCAGAAACTTGGGATATGAGAACCCACCAGTGATGGATGGATGGATGGATGGATGGATGGATGGATGGATGCATGGATGGATGGATGGAAGGATGGATGGCAGAACCCACTCTAGACATCTATCTGGCCCCAAAGAGCTGGCAGCAGGCTTCTCTTATCCTCTGCCTGACAAGGCCTGATGAGCCGCAGGTGTTCATTGCTCCCCGGTTGAAATCATTCGCATAACCCCGGATTCCGACAAAAATAAAGCTCTTTCTTCCTCCATTTCTTCATAAAAAGACAAAAAAGTTAGGAATCAAAACTTCACGAGCTGAATTTTACAAATTTCAAGTCAGATACTATCTAATCTGCATCTGGACTATGGGCACCAGTATTTTGTCAGGAGTAGGAGTATTATCAGAACTATGACATGATTCTTTCTGATTTAAGATCTAAACTGAATTGACACAGGATGGGTTACACAGGTAGTGTTCATGGCAGCATGTGTACATCCATATATCCACCACTGAGCTCTTATCTGTATGCATTCGCATGAAACCTAATTAAGTGTCATTTTTGTGTGTGAGTGTGTGTGTGTTTGTCTATATGCATGAGCATGCATTTATGTATGTTCGCAATTTCCTCACTTAGCGTGCATACAGGACAAGTCCAAGCATAAACATAACCACCCAATCATTTCCCAATTGAAATAGCCCAACTATTAAAGGTTCATTAATTTGTTTAATTTTAAGGATGATACAGCGGGTGTAAAATTGAAGTACCTCCCTCAGTGACTGAGGAAACAAGGTCCTTACCGGAGGCAAAAACTCCCACTCTCATTAGGATGGTGATGATGCGGGGGGGGGGGTCTCCTTTTGTCCTCGTCAAGGTTGAACACAAAAAAAACCCCCTCAAACTGCGACAAATTTTCCAATAGCAACATCAGAGAGGGACTCTGTTATACCACCTGGGGAATGAGAGGGTGGACATTAGTCTGCTAGTGTATGAATGTGAGATTTCATCCATTGAAGAAATGCTGGATTTCATAGGAGTAATTAATGCAATGTTCATTAATCACTCCTGTGTATTGATAGTTTGGCTGAAGCTAACCGAAATAACAAGCTTCACTTAGCACCAATACGTGTGCAAAAAATGCAAAAAAAAATATCTGTGACAAGATTATTTATAAAAGTATCCTTTATATCAGGGGTTGGGAACCTTTTTGACTGGGAGCCATAAAAGCCATATATTTCTAAATATTTTTCATCAAGAGCCATATAGTATTTTTTAATGTATAATAAATGAAATATGTCTTACTTTTAATACGACCTCTGGTGCTGCATGGATTTGTATTAAATGCTGCTTTATACTTGACCGTTTCATCAATGCAATTTTTTCATAGCATATTAGACATACTGCAGATCCAAATGCAAATCCCTCTGTCCATGCAGCCTGGAACGCACAGCAATCATCATCTTTTTTTTCTTTTCGCCATCTTTTCCGTTACGAGGGTTGATGCGGATAAACTAGTTGGCTATCTGATGAAATTAATTTCTTCACCTTTACAATGACCCGGACGTGCCTTTGTTCCCGATCCGACCGACGGGTGACCCCGTGAAATTTATCTTCAAAAGTAACTTCTGTTTACTTAAAAATGACACAGTATTATGAAGAAATATGGCCATATACAGTTATTTGGCTCGCAAGCCATAGGTGCCCGAACAGCTTCTAGCCTGTCAGAGCGGTGATTTTAAATGGTCAATCAATTCTTTTTTTCTCTTGCTACACAGATAATTGAGATACTCAGTGCTTTGATTTTGATCATGGCTTGTTCTTGAGGAGGGCTAGGGTAAAGATCAAGTCTAAAAACCTGTGACGTTTAGCGTTAATTGTTCATTGTTTCCTTGTGCTGGTTTTTCCTCTGGGTTTTCAAGTTTTCTGTCAAAGTCCCAAAACCATGCAACAGGTTGTTATATTGGTTTAACTGAGGTTAAATTGTCAGAAGATGTGCGACTACATGTGGTTCTGTGACTCACTGGTGATCGATCCATTCTGATAGTAATATTATCCACCCATCCATCCATCGTCTGCCGCTTATCCTGCACTCAGTGTTGAGGGGGATGCTGGAGCCCATCCCAGCTACCATCGGGTGAGAGGCAGGAGACACCCTGGACTGGTCGCCAATCAATTGCAGGGCCGCATATGCATATTAATAGTTGCGTAATATTAATTATATGCTCTTTGACATGTAATGCATTGAATTTTTGTCACTTACAGTTTTTGTGGAATTATTGGATTTTAAGATGAGCCATTTCAAATGCTGAACATTTGTTGGGATCCTATGAGATGTCTCATTTTGTGAGTTGCTAATGTTATTCACCATTTTTTGAAGTTTGAACTGCTTATGTTCATGGTGGATGACTTCAGGAACTCAATGAGGGTGTATATTATGTATTAATACACTAGGACTACATTAATATGAATGATCACAATAATGCATTTGCAGCTGTTTAATGGAAACATTCTGTTAAAATCAAGAAAATGAAATATATGAATTGCGTTGGAAACTGCTTAGAAAAAGCTTGGCTACAGCTGTGCTTTCCTCAGATAAATACATTGTTATCACACTGCGTTACCTGCTATGTTACATAGGACAAGAGAATAGAATAAATGTAGAATCCACTTTTAGTCCTATGGTGGTACCTGGTTATGTAGCTGAGGGGTTTATGTATGGTTCTATGAGCTCAGAGGGATTTGTTGTCTTAATTCAGTGTCTCTTCTGTTTCAACACAGAGAATACACGCCACGGTCCTGTCTTCACCCAGGAACCCAGTGACAGTATTTTTCCACTGAGCAAAGACGATAAACATGTGTTTATTAATTGCAAAGCAAAGGGAAACCCACCTCCACATTACAGGTAGGAGTTTCTAACAAACTTCAAGGTGATACTATAGAGTGGAGTATCTACATATGCGCTCTCCGAAGTTGAAAGTAATATCTGTGTAATCTATTCATGCATTAGTTACATATACTTATCGATTGCATATCCATCAATTGGTTCTTTTTAAAATATTAAATTGGTAAAAAAAAGAAAAATCTATTTGACATTATATGTGTTTGACAATCATACTTTTTGCTTTGTTCTGTATTTGCAGGTGGAAAGTGAATGGGAGAGAAATTGAGACAGAGTTAGATCCAAACTATAGCCGTGTGGAAGGGAACCTGCTGATCAATAACCCTCATGTCATCGATCACGGGGGCGTGTATCAGTGCATTGCCACTAACACCTTTGGGACTGTAATCAGTAGAGAAGCAAAAGTCCAGTTTGCATGTGAGTTGGTCCTTATTCAATTTTAATATGAATCCCCTAATTTGTAACGTTTTAATAAAGCTGCAAAGTGTAAAGTATCAATTAATTCTTAAAATTCTCATATAATACCAATTCACTGATAAGATAAGATAAGATAAGATAAGATAAGATAAGATAAGATAAGATAAGATAAGACAAGATAAGATAAGATAAGATAAGATAAACTTTATTGATCTCCTTGGGGGAAATTCTTTTGTCACAGCAGCATAACAGTTCTGGTGTCAATAAATATGGATATAAAAATAAATTGAGAGACAATTAGAAAAATAGCAAAAGATTAAGACAATTAGCAAAAAAATGCATCTTTAATGCTTTAATGCAACTTTTGAATTAAAAAAAGAAGCAAAACACATCAAAATTGAACCTCTTGCAATGGCCCTGATCCGTGTATTTCAGGTACATATATTCTTCGGATGAAAATTGACTTTTTTTTTCAGCTAGATAAATTTGCAAAGTTATGAGCATCCAGTCTCTGCTCTGTGACCTCCAGCACACTCATCAGTCTCAAACGTACCACTAAGTCCAATACCTCCATGTATTACCTGGATCCATGCTATGCAAATTTGGTTGAAGCCCACCTTCAAGCACCAAATATTCTCCAACCATCTAATGGACCCACAATGACATGCACTCATCTTTTCCCTCTTACTTTTAAAAACTGTGACAAAGTTCATAAAGTACAACTTCCAATTCCACTTGAAAATGAGGACTATACACATCTTTAGTCATACTGGAATACCCATTATTTTTATAATCATATATTCATGGATACAGTATTTGGTGAAAAAGTATGGCAAGTATATTATTTTAATTATCTGATCATTTTTGCATCTCGCTGACAACAAAGCTCATGTAGCTCATCACCTTATTTCCTATACAATATTTGGGACTTTGCACTTTATATTTTGTTTTATTTACAATGTTCAGTCATTCTTTACTTTTATATAAGTAATGTCTAATTGCAGTCAAATTCCTTGTATTTGTGAAAAATGCTTGGCCAATGAGTTCCAATTCTGAGCAAAAGTACTTGAAAAATGAAAAACAAAAACAAGGTAGGTGATAATGGTAAGAAAAAGGTTCAAGCCATTTTTTGTTTGTTTCAATCTTTTTTACTGATTTGAGATCATTCCTTCCCATGTTTTTGGAATAAAATATTTATATTTTCCACCTACTCTCTCATAATCAATGGCAGTATTTATTATATTTATTCTTTTTTTTCTGCAGTATAGTCAGAATGAATGACTGCTAATTCTGTATCCTTGTGTGCTTCCATCAGAACATATGAGGAAATAGCAGGGTACAGTATATCTTAATTAGTGAACTTTTCATCATTTCAATTGTAATTTGATCACTGCTGATATTGACCCCTCAAAAGATTTTGTTGGTATTGTTTTAGCCACTGGGGTTAAAGTTAGTAGCACAGAGATATATCTCTATGCTACTAACATAGAGTTAGTAGTGCTTTATTAAAGGTGAAATTAATCTCCCCTGTTCAGTTTGAGATGAGAGGCCTTTTTTGCTCACCCCGTGTAAGATCTTTTGTACATTCTTTGTCATTAACAAGGGACTCAAGGGTTCGACTTGAGATGAAAAGTCAGGATTATAAAATCTTACCCTAGTTGCCACTTTTGAGTAAAGCTATAACAGCATCCAGACCATTATTTTTCTTTTAAATGTAGATATTTGTTTTACGCCCGACAGTTCTCCAGAACTTCAGCAGCAAGTCCAGGAACACGGTATCGGTGAGGGAGGGTCAAGCTGTGGTTCTGCTCTGTGGCCCGCCGCCCCATTACGGAGGTACATCGCTTCATCTTTGTTGTAACTCTTTTGCATCACCTGCTGTAGTTTCATAGTCCTGCTTGCCTCAGCGATCTTTATGGTTCCTCACTGGGTGCTTATTATCTCCCTGTGTCTCTTTTGTTTTTATACCTCCTCTTTTTGCCGTTCTTCTCTTCGAAACCATGACACCCTCTTCCCCACTCGGTTCCCCTTATCTGTCAGAGAGGGAACTTTTACGATCAGCCACAGCCCTTCCTGCTCAGGCCTCTGCCTTCACATCTATAGTTCACTGCTCATATGATCTGTGACCAGGTTGGCATCGATAAAGTCTCCAGTGCTTCACTTCCCAACTGTCACTTTTCAGCTCTATGTGGGCAGGTTATCTAGGGGTAATAAAGGCTTCTGTTGGCTACTGAGGCCGGGGTAGTGTTTATCCGCTGGCACAGCTGTGTCTCGGCTCATGTGCCTGTGTGCTGCTGATTAGCAGACCCTCAAAGTGGTGTGCGCTCCTGCAGCCATTCAGTGCCCACCAGTACAATTTCACGCCAGCGTGCAAGCCGTCCTCTTCTTTCTGTTTCGCAATGATTCCTGCGGCCTTGCGGGACTCTACACTCTCGCAATTTGCCCTCTAGCCTTTCCTCCCTTTCCCCCTTAAAAGCCTCAATATCTTATTTTTCTACTTAAACCAAGCGCCGTCACGCATTTGATGGGATTTGCACTACATGATAATGCTAGCTTGAGGTGTTTTAAAATTGAAAAACAGCAAAATGAAAGGTTGCTCCCATAAGATTGAAGTTATGTCAGAGATTTCCTTTTTTTTTGTTTTTTTTTTTCTTTTTTTAATATGGTTGTTGAGGAATGCAAGGTATACACCTGTTCATCTTATTAAAAGGGAAATCATCCAAAGCTTCTCAGAGAAATCAATAGGTAAGTGGTCTAAAAGGAGCCGTGCTGAGAGTTAAACTCTGTCAGAGGACATGAGATTATGTGCCTGCTAGTCCTCTGTTGCTGTGAGACTTCAACCCTTAAACAGACCTAGTCTGTGCTAGTCTCTAATCATGAAAGGTCTGTCAGTATCTGCCCTGACTTTCTCTATAATGATTTTAATTCAGTGTTTTCCCTCAAGGAATGGACTTTTTACTGTCTACCCAGTCAAAAGGGCTGACTGCAGAATGTCATGTCTGATACAGGAAGACTTCCCTACTCGTCAAGTTCATTCCACAGTCCCCACAGGCATCACTTTCACACACTCACTCTTTCTGCATCTGCACATGTGTGTGTGCGTGGATGCGTGCATGTGTACGTGTCTGCATGTTTGATGTTTGTGTGTGCGCTTGTGTATAATATCTAACATGGCAATCTACATTAATTAAAGTCAATTACAGACTTTTAAATGGCATACATTTGTGCAGCATGAAAAAACAGGAGGAAATATGTCTATCCATTTCAAATGGGTCCAAATGGACTGTGCAGAGGCTTTATTGACCTTTTTTTTTTTTTTCTTCAGTAATTTATCAATTAAATTCAAGTGAGGTCAATTTTTTCCCACATCATGTGTTGTCAGAAAGATGTTTGGATTTTCAGCAAATCACATCTTTTAATATCAAAATAACACTCTGTTCTATGAGTTGGGATAATGAACATCCTCCAGGCCACAAGTTTCACATGTATCTTCTTAATATTAGCCATACAGGACTAATTAGAATATTGTTATTATGTTCTTTATCTTCTGTAATGCAATTACAAAAACAAAAATGTCATACATTCTGCATTCATTACAAATCAACTGAAATATTGCAAGCCTTTTATTATTTTAATATTACTGATTATGGCTTACATCTTAAGAAAACTCAAACATCCTATCGCAAAATATTAGAATATCATGAAAAAGTAATTTTTGTTTTTTTTTAATTGCATTACAGAAGATAAAGAACTTTATCACAATATTCTAATTTTCTGAGACAGTCCTGTATGGCTAATATTAGGAAGATATGTGTGAAACTTGATGTTTGCGTATGGCATCAATTGTAGGGTGTAATTGTCGTCTACTGAAATATCTTGACAAGGATAAGGTATGAATAAAGAACCAAGTTTTTAGCCCTTTGATTCTTTAACTTACTATTCTCACGCTAAAAGGCATCCTTTTACACAGAAAAATGAATGAGGTCATGAGTATTTGTCAATAATTCTGCATGCAGAGCCTTTGTCACCCTTTCCATCTATCCTTGAATTGGCTTCTTCATGAAAGAAAATAAGCTCTGCCAGTTACCTGTTGCACCCTTAACCCATGTCCTTTTCCTGAAGAAAATCCTCGTTTGTGTAAAAGTGTGCACTTAAGAGCAACTCGGCTGAAAGATTTCTCTAGATTGGACGGCTGCTCATCTTAAGAGTGACTAGTAGTCAAGGTAGCACACTGTTGTTTTCAGGTCAGATGTTGAAGAAAAATAAATTATATAAAAACATTTTGTTATATTATCCGCAGTCATGGAGCAGTTTTATTTGGGGGGGGCAGGCACCAGAGGTAGAGCAATTATCTTTGGAACTGAACATTCCTGGTTTGATTGCTGGCTTCTCCTAGTGTGTTGAAGTGTTGTTGAGCAAGACAATGAACTCCTAACTGCTCCCCTGGCGCTGGTGGACAGCAGCCTAATGCGCATGGTTCACCCATGATGGGTTAATTGCAGAGAACAAATTTCCCCACGGGGATTAATAAAGGATACCGCTTTATATTCGGAATATCTGCTTCATTTCCTACTGCCGTTTGACTTTCTTAAAGAACCAGCCTGTATGCCTGATTTCTTGTCAAATTGTTACCAACATTTTGCATTCCCTGTAATTGCTGTTATTAAGCTTACATTTTAATAACCAAATACAAAGAACAAAAACATTAATTAGTGTATTGCTCAGTGACTCCTCTTTCCCTCATTTAGGAACTTATTTTGCGCACGCATGAAAATAAGCAATATACAAACCTTAATGTTTACAATGGATCAACTGTAGCAAATCTACTCTTAGTTTCTGACCGACAGTGAAATTAAATGTTTTGCTTGCATGATTTTTCAGGTTTTGAAATGGACAAAATTTGTTGATATAAGTCAAATCTCTATAACTGTAACTATATTGCATGTTTTGTTTATTATCTATCAGCTTCTCAGTTACAAGTTAGCTTAGAAGCCTACTGTTCAGACCAAGCTTTGAAATGTAATTTTGTTCTATTGGCCAAAATAATCAGAATTAGAAATAAATTTTTGATCCAGGTGACTATGTGGTTGATTTCCAGGACAATGTTAATATCTTCATATATAAATAGTTTGGTAAACGTTTTCTATTTGTCAATTGGTGTTCCTTTGTTTAACTATGGACATGTGCAGAAAAAGGGCATTTTAGGTCACATTTTTTTTGTTACGCTTGACAAAAAGTCTGTACTCTAAAAAGTCATTAATCAGCGAACACACCAAGAAACTAAGGCCATACAGATCACAAGTTTATCCTCCTGAACAATCACAGCTGCACCAACATGTGCACAAACTTGTCAAATCAAAAAGTAAGATGTTCAGTTATTCATTCATTCATTCATCAGCGGATTCATTTCCAGCAGGACACAATTAAGTCCGGTTTGCAGAGTTTATTTAAAAGCTTCACATCCGAAACACAGGAAGCAAAGCTTGCATATCAGGTGGACAAGTAAAAATAAATACATAGACAAACAAACAACCAAATAGATAAACAATCATCGTAACATCTTTTCACTGCACACTGACCCCCTAGTTGTTTAATTTTTAAACACTTTAAATCCAGATGAGGTTTTCAATATGAAAATGTACTCACAGCAATAATCTCTTTTATTCTTTGTTTACAGAGACAATATTTCTCAATACGATCTCTTTTTCTTGATAATATATCTTCTTTTAGGGCTTTGTGATCAGTGTGACCGCCTAACCAATATTAAATATCACAACTTTTATTTTAAAAACAATACAAAAGATACATGTCTATTTTGGAAATAGTGAAGGAAATAAGTTAATAAAATCCTTATAAAAGTGATTTCCCATTTCAGTTTTGAATTGAAAGTTTTGAAAACGGATGCAAGGGGTAATATAATGCAAAGTAACCTAATTTCCATTTTAAATTAGTTTTTATCTTGGTGATACAGCTGTATAAATCAATTGCGTACAAATGTTGTGATACCTACTTTTCTAATCTTTTTTTAATTGCATTTGCTTGTTCCTTGTTTTTATTTCAGAGATCAAATATTCATGGATATTCAATGGGCAGCGCAGTTTCCTGCAACAAGACGCCCGTCGTTTCATCTCCCAGCGGACTGGAAATTTGTACATTGCCAAAGTTGAAGCCTCAGATGCTGGAAACTACACATGCGTGGTGAGAAACATGATGACCAATGCAACAGTGTTCAGCTCTGCAACCCCTGTGGTGGTGAGGAAGGATGGTAAGCATCCTCTTGTTTGCCTCCGCTGCCTCCTGGTTATCTTGAGCACTGACCTGGTGCTTGCTGTCTGAGTGAGGGCAGGCCCACAAGATAAATCATACATTCTGAGGCATAAAGTTGTTTTTCCTTAGTATCAGGTTTTTGCATCATAAGAATCTGAACTCTGGATTTGGTTCCAACCACCTCAATTTGAATGAATTCACATATCTACATATGCTCTTGACAAAAATGCATGCAAGCACACACACAGTTACCATCCTGCTATATATACAGTAACTGATAACAGCAATTTGCGTGTGCCACTTCAAATTTGAGCCATGGCAGATATATAATCCAGACCCGTCCATCCACTAAACCAAATGCTACTGTATACAGTATCAACATGCGTGTTCACTCTTAGCCAGTGTCATTCGGATCACGGTGCTTACATCTCGTATGAATTAAATAAAACTCCATGCCCATTTGTGTTTGGAGTGATGTGATTTGCTTTTTCTCCCTTATGCAGTTGTAATGGGTGAATATGAGCCAAAGATTGAGGTTCAATTTCCTGACACCCATCATGTTTCTAAAGGATCATCAGTAAGGCTGGAATGCTTTGCCTTAGGAAAGTAAGTGTACAAAGAATTAGACCTCCTGTAACCGTCGCATTATATTGCATCTATATGTTGTTACAAACATTCCTGCAAATATGACCTTTACTCTTTGAACTCTGCAGCCCTGTGCCTTCAATCTCCTGGAGAAGAGCTGATCGAAATCCTCTCCCTGGCAAAATTAAAATCAACCACTCCAGTGGGGTACTGGAAATTCCATATTTTCGCCCGGAGGACTCTGGTGTTTATGAATGTGTCGCTGAAAACAGCAGGGGACGAAATGTTGCCAGTGGGCGACTTGTGTTACAAGGTTTGTAATCATGCATATATTCTTTGCCCCCATTTGTTTCCATCATATATTTTACTATTGATTTATGTTAGTTTTCATTTCCAGTGTTTCAATCGGGAGAATGTGAATAGAATATGGATTTCATTTGTGATGATTGTCCTTGCTATTATGTCATCATGGCATCAAAAGATGATCTTTTGTCTATTGAAAAAATTCTTTTGATCTTATTTCTTTTGAATTAGAGTACATATATGAAGTTGCAGTTTCCATAACTGAAATGATCCAGTCAGTCATAAATAAAAACAACAAACAAAACAAGCATTTTGTGGAGTGATGCATGTGTGGTAATGCATTTCAAAGTGAGTTACAAAAATTATTATCCATCACAACATCCTTAAAATAATCATGATAGATCAGCATCAAATGGATGCTGATCCATGCATAGAATAATTATAGTTATACTTCTTTTACCTTTTCACATTGCTCTTCAATCATAACAAAACTTAAGTAAATTAGGTCAGCTAAAAATGCCTTTGTGTCCATATAAACTATAAAGAGCATTTGTCAGGGTACAGTCATCAAAATATAGAAATAGGGTACATTATCAAGGAGGAGATGAAACAAGACATGTGTTTGACTAAAACTGATTAAACATAAGCCGATCAAGATGAAACATAGGGTTTTAACAAACAGTGGGCTAACAGAGGACTGGAAGTTAAGACGGACAGATTAAAAGACTGAGATCTTGTTTGTTATCATGCACGAATCATAGATCATTGTATTTTTAATGTTCAACATTCCAGAACAGGTCAGATAATTGTGATTAAATCATGAATGATAACAAAAGCAAATATTATTATTATGTAAAAAAACAATAATAATGAATAAAACTGTACAATAACCACTAGATGGTGTTCACTGATGTGCATGTTGATCTACAGAGCAAAAGATAGTTTAACTTGCAGGTATTTCAATGGAAAAGCCATATTTTAATCCTGCATTTAGAATTGAAATTTCATTTGGCCCAATACTAATAATGACTATTATTATTATTATGTATTCAGCTCTCATTATCCATCTGCCTCGTTATTTTTTATGTAGCATGTAATTTGGATCTCAGTTTAGAATGCTCTTGATGAATATGCAGTCACATATGAAGGACACAGCATTGTAGTATAATGAGTTGTTAAAATGATCTCCCCAGTGGTCTTAAAATGAACTGAATCAATGATATACAGGGATCTAGGTATTGTGTTGTGCTATGTTTCAATGAACTGCCCCCAATGGGAATGGGTTTTCCCGCAGTGTGCCTGCAGGTCAGTCCCAGACGCTGATTGCTTGATAAGGGCTGTCAGACTAAATTGGGAGCTAATTACATTCAATATGCAGGAGCACACTGAGTGAAACAGGCGTTGAAAATTTGCCTTGCTCTTCTAAGTATGAAAATCTGACCAGGGGACTGCGGAAATCGCTCTAGTGGTCAGAACAAGACAAATTGCTGTCACATTCATGTCATGTTAAATCAGACTAAGACTAAACTAATAATAATATGTACTGTTTCTGCAAAGTAAATTGAAACCAGTGAAGCCACGTCCTTGTCAATTTAATCTTTAAATTCATCCTCACAGTGGCCTCCCAATACTACAATCTAACACATTTGTAAAGATTGGATACTAAATTCTTGCGCTTTTTATCACAGATGTTGAACATCTGATGTGGCTTCAGACACTTAAAGATGTTCATATGGCCATTGATGCTTATCTGCAGTGGGATTGTAAAGCTGTGGGCAAACCTGAGCCCATATACAGATGGCTAAAGAATGGACAGCCACTGAAACCCCAGGTAAGTGTTCACAGGAACTGTTTAGCAGGATATTTGAATAGATAAGACAAATAAAACCTCAGTAGATTATATAGGATATTTAGTAAGAAGCATAAACCTAAGCAGGCATAATAGAAATTGACAAATGCATTATTATAATATTCTGAAGCCATTTTAATAGATGTAAATCATGATACCGGATTAGATATTGAAAAGAAGAACAGAAGACAGATATTGATGGGGAAAAACTGAAATAAATCAAATGTGCCTCCATCAATCTCACACAAGCATTTTAATAAAACATTCTTGACAGGGATTATCTTGATCTGACCTTTAATAGGAATTGAATTATTGACAATGAACTATTGAAAAAAAACAATATATTTTTCAGTTTCTGTTTGTGTGTGTGTGTGTGTGTGTGTGTGTGTGTGTGTGTGTGTGTGTGTATGTGTGTGTGTGTGTGTAACTATTGCATATAATAATAACAATAACATTAATAACAACAACAGTAATAATAGTAATAATAATAACAGCCATCATCATTTTAATCAAAATAAGAGATTTGTTATTCATATTTAAGAGGTTTACTTAACATAAGTCTACTGGATTTATTTACAGGAAAGAATTCACATGGACGCTGGTCGAATGACAATATCCAGAATTAGTCTGCTGGACTCTGGAATGTATCAGTGTATTGCAGAGAATGAGCACAGCTCCATCTATGCCAGTGCTGAGCTCAAGGTTGTAGGTAGGCAATTTATTTTCCTCTGCACAATTTACACTGGAATGGTTTGGGACAAGGGAGAATTTAGAGGAATTTAATCATTGAGTGAATGAATTAAATTAGCACATTGTTACAATAAACAATACAGTGCAAAATACAGAATACGATACAAAATACAGTAGTACATACAAATCACTTTTTAATTCACCCTCTTATACTCAATTCCCAAAAGTGTGAATCATTATTGACAGTACAAAAGACATTACTAGAAAATGTGGGTAAAAAAATGAAGTCAGTATAAAATTAATGTATGCCTATTGCACAAGTTCAGAGTGAACCTTAATTTTTTTTTGAAAAATGGGTAACTGAAGATTTGAATTGGTGACCAATAAATAATAAACCTGGAATTACATATATATTTAAAGGAAGAAAGACAAACTACACAAACTGCTACTAGGAAATGAAAGCAGTATAGAAAATGACTTAATTTAAACAAGAGCAGGATGACTTTGTTATTTTACTATCCAACAAGGTACTGTGTAAATGATGCGGAAATCCGCAGAATAAGTAATGGAATTTTTAAAAGTACGTTTTTTTCATTAGCATTCTTGCTTTCTTATTTTTCATTTTATTTTATGTATTTATGTATTAATTCATGCCTATATTAAACAAACAACGAACATACAAACCTGTATTTCTGCACTGGAGATTGCAGCTGAAGCGCAATTGTGAAAAGACAAATAGTATCAACCGGGTTCTGCCTCTCAGCCTCACCTCCTGACTTCAGCCAGCGCCCCGTGAAGAAGAACACGGTGGTCCAGAGGGGCAGCGAGATGGTTTTGGAGTGTCGTCCCCATGCTTCCCCAAGAGCTGCCATCTCCTGGTGGAGGGGAGGTGAACAACTAAAGGACAACAGGAGGTAGGGAATTGAATGCACCACTGCTCATGCAATTGACGACATGTGTTAAAAGGTTTGCTCTTGTGGTCGTATTCATTTCTAGGTCTCATTGTTATTTACGCCCCAGCTCAAGGGGACTTTAGAAGTCAGTGCAGCATAAAACTACCTCTCGATGTCCAAGAAAGTGATTTCTTTTCTAGATATATTATATATTGGATATATTTCTTCATATATATATATATATTTGCTGCTGCCAACATACTGATGTTTTGTCTGATACATTTTTATTAAATGTAAAAATCCACCTAGGCAGTCCGGTCATTTTTGTAATATAAAACTCAAAGTGCACAGAAAAATTTGGATGTTTGAAATTTCTAAGCCTCCACAGTGTCACTGCTGTACAAAGTAGTCAAAACAAAATGTTGGGATGTAAAGATAGATAAGATAAGATGAGACAAGACAAATTTTATTGATACCCATAGGGGAAATTCTTTTGTCACAGCAGCGTAACAGTAATAATGTGAAAAATAAACATGAATATAAATATAAACAGAGACAGTTAGAAGGCAGAAGATAGCAAAGACATCCACGAATAAATAGACAGCAGGGAGAAAAACAGCATAGATCAGGGATAATAATGGACAACAGAATGGAACAGTAAGGGTGAAAAGTAGACAACAAAAACTAAACCACAATAAAAGTAGGGTGACAATAGCAATACCAATAATAAATAATTTAATGAAAAACTAGGCAGGATGCTTGCAGTCTGGGACCAACAATGATAAAAAAGACAGCAGAGTTAGGGCGGGGCATGTGAATGGGCGAGGTAGTGAGACTGTGGTAGCAGCGCAGATGCACCTCCGGCTGGTCAGTGTTGTGTGCCATTCAGACTGCTGAAATACAGTCTGATGGCCGTGGGCACAAAGAAGCGTCTAAAGTGTTCAGTTCTGCACCAGGGTGGGATGAACTGTTGGCTGAAAGAGCTGCCCATCAGCCACAGCTCATTGTGCAGGGGGTGGGAAAGATTGTCCAGGATAGTTCCCGGGTGGCCTTCACCCTCTCCACTGCCACTGATTAAAGATAGTCCAGGTTCAGTCCCACCACCAAGCAGGCTTTCCTCACTAGTTTGTTGAGCCTGTTGACCTCACCAGTCCTGGCACTGCCCCACCAGCACAGTATAGGGAAGAAGAGTGCGCTGGCTACCATAGACTGTTAGAAGGTCTTGAGGAGCCTGATACAGACGCCAAACGACCTCAGTCTCCTCAGGAAGAACATCCTGCTCTGACCCTTCCTGTCGAGTGCATCAGTCTTGTGTGACCAGTCCAGTTTATTGTTAATGTGGACCCCAAGGTCCTTGTAGGAGTCAACTATCTCCACCTCCTAACCCTGGATGGTGATTGATACCTGTCCCCTCCGATTTTCACAGGAGTTGTAAACCACCTCCCTGGTCTTAGAGATGTTGAGAAGCATGTGGTTCTGGTTGCTCCACTCAACAAAAGTCGTGATCAGATCTCTGTACTCCTTGTCATCATCATCCCTCCAGAAGGGATCGGGCCCTATGAGTGAAGATGATTGCATTCTCCACCCATGTGCTGCGTGTACTGCAGAGGGTCCAGGGCAGCAGGTCTTGAAGGTGCTGGTGTACAAGCCTCTTGAACAACTTCATGACGGGACGTTTGTGCCACCGGCATGTAGTCATTGAGATCCCAAAGAGAAGCTGTCTATTGGGAAACCAGAGAGAGAGCAATCTTTTCTCACCAGCGTAACTCTACTTTCATGTGATGCTTACCATAATGGTTTAAAATATAAAGGTACTCCTACAAACTAGAGGAAATGGTTTGCATAGTTTTATTGGGGACCAATACTAATTTTAGTTCAGGACAGGATTGAGGATGCCTTTGGCATCAAGGTGAAAAGAGACAACATGTGTTTGTTCATGGTCATGTTGATGCCCTGTATCAGGCTACATTGTCATGCACTAGTCTATTCTCCGACATTTTCTCCTCCCTTATCCATGTGTATGGGAAAGGAATTTTTCAACAAAATTTTTCAACTGCTGACCATGAATTGACAAACTTACATGTTTCTATGTATATTTGTGTATATTGGGATTGTGTATACTGTGTATGTATGTATATATATATAGGCTTATATAAATACATATATATATAGGCTTATATAAATACATTTTTGATATGTACATATACTATGTATATGTATGTGTAGAAAACAAAATCAACTTTTAAAACTTCACAGGAGTTAAAATGTTGAATATTGATGGGAAAAACCCTATCCATGTCCTACATCCAATCCACAATAGTATCAGAAGTCCTGTATCAAGCTACATAATGAACTTAATAGTACTAATTTTTTCTGTAAGCCTTACCATCATTCAGGCAGTTTCTCAATGCTTTAAATTCAGAGGCAAAGAAAGGACTAGTCGTTACAGTCCCTGGTTTTTGCATCACTTCTAATGGGGAGTTCTTGAGATGTGGTTGCCAGGCAGGAGAACATAGAGCAAACCCATACAGGAGGACATAGAGGATGAAGGAGAGAACCCAAGCATGAGAACATGGAGTGAACACAAAGAGAGGACCCATCAAGGTGCAAACATGGAGAGAACTCAGGCAGAAGAACATGGAGTGAAAACAGAGAACCCAGACAGGAGAACTTCGAAAACCCATGCTGGAGGGCATGGAGTGAACTACAAGAAAGAGAACCCTGGCGGGAGAATATGGAGACAACGCAGATAACCCAGGCAGGAGAACATGGAGAACAGAAAATACAGGCAGGAGAACAAAGAGAACGCACAGAGATAACCCAAGCAGGTGGCCATGGACAGAACACAAAGAAAGAACCCAGGCAAGAGAACATGGAAAGGACCAAGGCAGGAGGAAAAGGGTTTACAGAGAGAGTCCAGGGAGTGGAACGTGGAGAGAACCCAGTGAGAAAAAAAATCAAGGAGAGAACCCAGGCAGGGGAACATGGAGAACAAAAAGAGAGAACCTATATAGGAGAACATGGAGAACACACTAAGAGAACTCAGGCAGGAACACAAATGTGGTTACTATGGGGGGTGGCTTCTTTGACGCTATACCAGTTGGACTCTGCTGGGAAAGTCATAAGAGATGTTTGCTCTTGGGGATAGCTGCTATGTGTCTTACCATCGGGACATATCATCAGTCGCCCACACAGGGTTTTAGGGTGTTTTGGCCATTTAGTTGTAACGTTGTTGACATAGAAGGAGATGTCGGATGCCTCTTTGCATCTTTTTATGTCTTGATTTTGAAGCTCATTTTGAATTTTGTCTTCAGTGTTATCCTCCTCACTCATGTCTCTTGGGTTAGAATTTAGTGTTTCCTTGATCGGTCTTCTCCCGGTTCCCAGGGCATTTTGTCTGGTGTGAAAGAAAACTGTAGCAACGGCATTTGGCTGTAGTTTCAGTTTTTAACTAGAAGCACCTGTGAGCGCCTTTAGCAGCCTCGGTCAGCCAAACGCATCAAATGCATCGGGAGGGAGGTGGCAAGATCACAGACATGAATCCCCAGGCCACAAGCATTTTTCTGCAACTTTCTTCACGTCTTGTCCCTTAGAAAGCTATGTAGACTTCTTTTCAACAACACATTCTAATATGAGACAAACAGTAAAGCGTATTTATGCCAATTACCTCTCCTTGTCGGGGTTCTATTTTATAAGAAGTTGGTCTCAAACTATTACCTGTGAACTGAGATAAATGATAGAAACGTTATTGTATGATTCCAATTATTCCAATGATTTTTATTGTCAATATTGCTGAACTTGTGTATTTTCATGTTCAAATACAGTGGAAAGACGTTAAGTGAGACAGCGAAGAGCTAACTCAGTTTGCCTATTACGCGATCCCTCATAAACTTGGTTGAGCTGCAAATTTCTTTTTACTTATACTGAGCATATGCAATTGATCTCTCTCTATGTCCCCATTGTAATGTTTATGCACACTTTTAATATATGTCCTCACATTCCATAGTGTAGTTCATGTATTGGAGGGGACGCACCCAGTATCTTTGCCTCACTGAAGGGGCCATGTGTGAGCACATGGACTCCTTCTGCTAATATTCTTCTTCACATATTTTACACAAAAAGTATTGTGAATAATATGCATGCAAAACTAACAGTCAAGTAGAGAAAGTCAAGTGCGCCGTGTCAGTCTGTTTGCTTCTTTTTTTTTTCCTGATTGCAAAAATGAAAGATTATATCCATCCATCCATCTTCTGCCGCTTATCTTGCTGGAGGATTATATATAAAGGTTAAAAAAACTTCTCAAAACTGGACTCTCAATCAAAACTGGAAGTGATAAATAATTGAAAACTGAGCTAAATGATTTGCCTCAAATGACAGGACATAAAATAACACTCTTTTTTCAGTGTGGTACATACATAGCATATAGCTTGAATCAAACTGACCAAGGGCAGCTTTCTTCCCTCGCAAAAATCTCTATTGAGACAATGAGACTTTTAAAACTAAAAGACCTTTTACATCAAAGTGATAGAGATGTTTGTCCAGAAGTATAGGGGAATTAATTTTATTTACAAGTGGAGTTAAGACCACAAGTACACTGCTGTACTGTCCACAACAAAATTTAAATTAAATGTTCTACTTTGGCCAAATATGTACCTTATCTATGGATGCGTAAGGAATGCTGCTAGGGGATATAAAACATAGCCAGTAGACTATGTGCAAGTAGCCAGCTGGTGAACGGAGAATTTATGCTACTCTGTTGAATTCATATACAGTATTTATACAGTATATCTGACTTTGAAAGAGTCTGTTCCTCCCCAGCCATGAACCTCACCACACATCACTGGCAGCACCATAGATTGCAATTGTCTAGAAACACTTTCTTTCATCATCAAGTTAAGCTTGTTGTTAAATTCTTTGAATACATCTTAGATGTATTGAGGTACATGCCACTGCTCGTCAATTAGTGAAGTCATCATGTTACAGAGCCTGTACCATAAATCTATCGCACATCTAGAAGTGACAGCTGCCACTTTGGTTAGAGAAATTCAAAACGTTCCAGTATTCTAATTACATCAGGGATGTGTTCTGCTCCCCCCTCCGTCCCTCCATTCAATTGCGCGAAAGAGCTGCCAAACCACATTAAAATAGTCACCCATCAAAATCATAAAATGTACATTAGCAAATAAATTTAATATGGGTTTAGACTGAAAATGCAGAGTTCCAGCAGTTAGCTCGTATATTAATAGACAGTTATGGTTAAGCTATAAATGGTGGCTTTCAGCAGAACCACAGACTCTTGGCCATTAGCGATAATATGCTTTTGCCAGCATTTTGTCACAGAATGGCATCTCTCCACAGCTGTTTAGTCTTTCTTTTCTTCATGATGCATTATAAAATAGGTGCATAAATCAATAGAATAATAAAATATAGATCCCTAAAATAGATTTCTGTAGATTTATTGTTATATGTATTAGAAATAGTACAATTAAAAATAATAGTAAAAAAAAAAAAAAACACTTGGCACAGTGGCCTCAGAGCATGAAGGACCCCGGTTTGATTCCGACAAAGGGGACCTTTCTTTGTGGAGTTTGCATTTTCTCTCAGTTCAAAAACATGTAGAAGGTTAATTTGAAAAAATTGTCCTGAATGAGTAAGTGTGTGAGGGAATATTGTCTGTCCGTATATGTGGCCCTGCGATTGACTGACCAGTCCAGGGTGTACCCCGCCTCTTGCCTCTTGCTGGGATAGGTTCCAGCATCCCCCGGACCCAGAGTGCTGGATAAGCGGCAGAAAATGGATTGATGGATTGATGGATGGATGGATGGATGGATGGATGAATGGATAAAAATTATAATGATAATAATAATAATGATAATAATAATAATGATAATAATAATAATAATAACAACAATTATAATAACAATAATAATAATAACAATGATAATAATAAACTATAATGTTAAATATTTGGTGTTATACATAACATTATACCTGGAGGTAGTCATACAGATGCTATCAGTCCTGTGTGGAAAGTTGTTATTGCAACATTTGAGCTAAACAATAAGAAGAATTTCTTTTTCATCTTTTCCCTTTAGGAGTTGCCACAGTGAATTAATCTCCATCTAACCCTCCATCTGTTCTCATCCTCTTCACTGACACCAACTGACTTCATGTCCTCTTTCAAGACATCCATACATCTTTTCTTTGGTCTGCCTGGCAACTCCAATTCAAGCATACTTCTACCGATATATTCACTATTCCTCCTATGTACATGACCGGAACATCTCTGGTCTCTGACTTTATTTCCAAAATATCTACTGTTTTGTCCCTCTGATAGATTCATTTCTGATCCTATCCATCCTTGTCTCTTCCAAAGAGAACCCCAACATCTTGAAACATCATTGTCCATGGGGATTCCTGTCTAACATCATCTGTCAGTATGTCCATCACCACTGGAAACTGGAAGGGGCTCAGAGCTGATACAATACCATAGTTAATCTCTTGGCAGCCTGTTGTATGCTATTTCTAGGTCTAAAAAGCACACTACAGCACCCCATTCTTATGGGCACCGTTACACTTCTCCATTCCTCAGGCATCTACTCACTCTTTAAGATCCTGTTGAATACGTTGACCAGAAACTCTACCACTACCTCTAGTAGACACTTCCATACCTCCTCAGGTATATCATCAGGACCAAATAACTTTCCACTTTTCATCCTCCTTAATACCCTCTTCACTTCACCTTCACTAATTAATCATCACTCAATAATCAATTATCACTTCTGCTATCCTCCTCCTTTTTAATTTTTCCTTTTTCATCAGTTTTTCAAAGTACTTTTTCCATCTTCCCATCACTCTCCCAGCATCTGCCAATACATTCCCTCCCTTTCCTTAATCACCCGAACCTGCTGTGCATCCTTTCCATCTCTAGCTCTGTTTTGCAAAGCTGTATAAATCATTATCTCCATCCTTATTGTCCAACCTAGCATATAGCTCATCATATGTGCTTTCTTTGGCATTTGCTGCCACTACTGTTACCTTGCGCTGCATCTACCTGTACTCATGTCTGCTCTCTTCAGTCTCCTCAGTGTCCTACTTCTCCTTTGCTAACCTCTTCCTCTGTATATACTCCTGCCCTTCTTATTTCACCACCAAGTTTCTTTATCTACTGTCCTTCCATAAAGCATACCAAGAACTCTCCTACTTGTCTCCCTGATCACATTATCTTTAGTTGTCCAGTCAAGTGGAAGCCCTCCCTGACCACCCAGAGCCTTTTCTCAACTCCTCCCTGAAAACCATACAACATTTTTTCCTTTTCAGCTTCCACCACTTTGTCTTCTGCTCTGCCTTTGTCACCTTTACCCTTCTTGTCAACATATCCATCTTACAAACCACCATCCTAAGCTGTCTGGCTACACTCTCACTTACCACTACTTTGTAGTCACTGATCTCCTTCAGATTACATTGTCTAGACAAGATCTAGTCTACCTGAGTGCTCATACCTCCGCTCTTATAAGTTTCCTTATGATCCCTTTGCTCACTACAGCCATTTCCATCCGTTTTGCAAAGTTTATCACCATCTGTCCCCCTGCTTTCCCACCCTTAATACAGAACCTGCTCATCACTTGTTCTTGTTCTTCACCTCCAGTTCCTGCACGAAAATGTCCATTGAAGTCTGCACCAAGTCTACCACTCTCTCAACTATAGGGATATTCTGCATCACTTCAACGACTAACTCATATTACACATGTGGGGCATAGCCATTAACAACATTGAGCATCACGCCTTCATTTCCAATTTCAGACTCATAAGTCTATCTGACTCTTCACCTGAAGAACATCCCTAAACAACTGCTCAATCGAGATAACTCTTTCTCCATTTCTCTTCCTGTCAGTACCATGACAATATAATTCGAAACTTGCTGCTAAGCCTCTAGCGTTGCTTTCCACCTGCACTCTTGGACACACAGTATGTCCACCTTCCTTCTCTGCATCATGTCGACCAACTCTACCTTTTCCTGTCATAGTCCCGTTATTCAAAGTCCTTACTCTCAGTCCCAGACTCTTGCCTTTCCTCTTCTCTCTCTGCTTCCGAACACACCTTCCTCCTCTCCTTCTTTGGCCTACAGTAGCCTAGTTTCCATTGGTTCCCTGTAGGTCATTGGTACCAATGGCGGTCGTAGTTAACCCAGGCCTCGACCAATCTGGTATGATCTGGTTATTGTGGTTGATACGTATCTTTGGTTTTGGCTAAATGTTTACACCGTATGCCCTTCCTGATGCAACCCTCAGGACTTATCGGGGTTTGGTACTGGATCAGGGAAACACTGATTGGTGACTTCCTTCCAACCATCATTACAAAAGTTACTTATACATCCTCACCAAGCTTTTTGGGCACAATTTATAAATTTAAGATCAGTATGGAAGACTAAATTAATTTAGGGATAATGGCAGGTCTCGACTCCCACCTGGCATTGTTTTTTTTTTTTTTTTTTTTTTGACTCAAACCTGTTTTATGTCCCAGTTTTATAAGGTCACACAAAGGATTTGAATTCTAATCAAATCAGTTCACTCCCAGCATCATTGCTCAAACAAACAACAGAAATATTCTTCTGGTCTCCTGTTACTTCCCAGCCAACAAGATTATATATCCATCAATCTATTTATTATTATTATTATTATTATTATTATTATTATTATTATGATGATGATGATGATGATGATGATGATTATTATTATTATTATTGTCATATTACAATATCATAATAGTATCATAATATTACAGTAGTATTATACTCATCAAGTGTTTATTTAGCATTTTATTAATTTGTCCGCTACTTTATTTTTTCCTTTTCTGATAAACCAAAAAGGATTGTAAAGAGCTTAAACGTAAATAATTTTTCTTATACATCTCACTATCTTGGCCGGCTCTAATTAACATGTAGTTGTTCAAATTATGTGGGATTGATTAGTCTACTCTCATTCTAAAACAATATAAAAGCCAGAATTCAAACAAGCAGCATCTTTTCACAAGAATAGAAATGCAAGGCATGGGATGCAGTTTGTCTACAAAGCAAATAGCTCTTCATGTTTCTATTTGTTCTCAGCTCATTGGCCCTCAGGATGTGTTCACAGAGAGCCTCCATCACTCTCTGTGTGATATTTTTGTCAATAAATTAGAACAAAGTATCCTGTGTCAGACATTCTCTGCAAGTCTCAGCTTGGCCCAAGTGAATACAATTTATTCTGAAGAGCCAATACCATATTGTTTAATTTTTGAGTCAGTTGCTCACAGCATTTCTGTTTGATTTTCTGAATCGAAAGGTCACAAGAGGAACATCAGCTTCATTTATGCAGATTTTGACATGCTTCTCCATTTTTAATTTACTTATTTAGTTGTTTTCACACAAAAGTATTTGATCATGACTGCAGTGGAAAGTAATATCTTTCAGTACATTGGTCAAGATTAATTTGTGTGATGTTTTTCGCTTGAGGAGAGGTGCATGATACAATACATTTCCAGGTTATCACTTGCAGAATGTTCTTTATACTGCAGTTTCTCAACATGTCAATTAGAAAGGCTGCAGGTAAAAACTCGCTTTGAAAAATCGCATTTCTTTTCTCCATATAACTGTCCTGTCTGGCACTGGTGGCCTGCTCTGTCTGTACCATTAGCATGTGCGTTTAAGCTATTGCGTTGTCAATACAATGCTGACCCAACAGCAAATCTGTTCTGCTCCAGCTAAGATAATTGTTTTCTTCTGAGGCGTGAAAGTAGTCTTTTGGATTAGATTTTGGATCTATCTTCAATGTAAAATAAGTAAAAAGAGAAAAAAAGTTTGTATCAGCTTCAGAAAACTAACAATTTTGTCAGCCAAGAAGTAGTTTATTTGATTATTATCAAGATTTTTATTGCACATGCCAGCTAATTCATGATGGATTGTGGTTAGTAGTTTAAGTTTTCTTATCAAACACAAACTGAGAACTAAAGAGAAAGTGTGTTTTGATGAGTTACAGTTTAAATTTTGGATTTCAATACTAACTTTCATACAGCCCTTGAATCAAACTTTCTTGATGGAAATTACACAAATAAAACCTAATCTCATTTTCAGTACTTTTAGAGATCGGTGTACCATATGTATATATATATATATATATATATATCATCTTGGCTGTTTGAAAAGGCAAGTAAAAAACAGAGGGCACAAGAGCTGGAAATAGAGATTCACCTCAGAAAAGTTTCCAGGGTACAATATTAAACATGACATGATTACATTTCACACTTCTCCTCAAATTACCTAATGGCTTTAATACAGTAAACATTGCCTTACTCCAAGAAATTTATACATTTTTTGATATTTAGAATGTTATTTAAATGAAATGTATAATGTGACCTTTGTATGAGCTTTCAGTTTTAAGTTAGTGGTTAGATAACGATAGTATATAGAGTTTTTTGTATGGTTAGATAATCGTAACCCCCCCTTTTTTTTCTTCCTGTGATAAGCAAAATGTTGTCTGATCTTTTGTTACGACAAAATGGAATATCAATTTCCAATCAACATCACATTATCTACGTCTGTCTGTCAAGTTTGTCTCTCTGCCTGTCTGTTCACCCATCCAAAATAAATTCCGATAATAACCAAGGTATATTAAATTATATCTTGGTTTATCCCTCTCCTCAGGCAGATTATCCTGCAGGATGGGACCCTGCGAATCACCAACATCAGCAGGTCAGATGGAGGAAGGTATACATGTGTTGCCAGAAACCACTTTGGGACATCCAGCAGCACTGGAGTGCTGATGGTCAAAGGTAGTACTTCTTGTCCACAGGTATCCACTGTATGCCTTTCAGACCAAAGGCTTAAACTTTTACTAATGAAAACTAGGTGAAGCATGAAATTGATAATAAAATATATCGCCGTTTTATGTTCCTGCCAGTTTGACAGATGTACAAGTCACCCACAGTGGTGTCACAATGAGTTATTGTCCGTGTAGCAGTATTGTGCAAACTGTCAGCACCTATGAGTGCTTGACTTTTTTTATATAATTTTTTTGGGGCAACATCACTCAAAACTTCTCGCTGCAGTATTTATTATTTCAGCTATTGAGAGGATAATAATCATAATATTTTACCTTGACATTGCAGGGTGTTTGATTATTCATTGTTGAATTAGGGGAGGCATTCACCTCTTTAGTGAAGTTAAGGTAACTTAATTAGACTGATATGGCTGAATCTGTCTCACCATTCCAAGCACATTAAGCTTTACTACCATTCACATTTGGCTGGTTTTTATAGAGAAAGACAGTTGTGAGGAGTGACTAACTAATTTTGTTCTCTTTTTTTGATGCTATAGAGCCCACAAAGATCACCATTCCACCCTTTAGTTTGGATGCCACTGTAGGACAAAGCCTTGTGCTGCCATGCGAGGTGTCCAGTGACCCCTCCCTCAGTCCAATCTTCAAATGGTTTTTCAATGGCAAAACCATTGATTTCAGCAGACAGGAACATTTTGAGATGATTGGAATGGTAGGTCTATAACTGTCCAAAGGTATTCAGCTTGTTTGGGGACAAAGCAAATGCCACTTTGTCTTATTTGTTCAAACAGAAATGGAGGTAATCTCACCATATGAATAAATCAATTTGCCTCCTCTTCAACAAAGGGGCCTAATTTTTTTTGTGATTACAAGCTGAATAGTCCCCTGGCTCAGCTCACCAGGCCCACAAAAGTCACAGTACAACAGTGCCATTTCTACAGTCAACATAATCAAAACAGCTTTTTTTTTCTGTCGGCACTGAAAATGATTTATAAATCCCAGTGAAGAGAAAAGAAAGATCATATGTGTGTATGTGTCTGTATGTATACAAAGTGGTAAAGTGCAGAAGGCAACTCTGAAAATATTCCCAAGACATCCATCTGTGTAAAATATAAACACCACAAACAATGATCCAAAGGAAAAATGTTTTCAAAACAAGTAATTCTCATGTAGTTTTCCTCACAATGTAAAACTGAATTAATTTGTTTTGCAAGACTGCTGTTTCTTTCTTGCTTTTTTCCAGTAGGCCTTTTGGGAATTCTGTGTGTTCCAAGGATTTGCTTTTTCCCCCCTTTTTTCAGTCTAACTTTGCTCATTCCTCATTCCTCTCTCCAAGATTTTTTTTTTTTTTCTGAACTTGTACATGTATTTTTTGTGATAAGGGATTTTCAGGAGACTTGATGGTGAGGAATATCCAGCTAAAACATTCTGGGAAGTATGTGTGTATGGTCCACACTGAAGTTGACACCGTCTCAGCTGCAGCAGATTTAATTGTCAAAGGTATGTTGTGTCTCTGCACTTGCAGCGCTGTTTCTTTCCAGCTCACTCTATGAAGTATGTCGTGTCTTTGTGCGTGTAGGTCTATTTTTCCCCCCTTTTTGGTGCTTGTACATCAGTTTTGTTGTTAAAAAGTTGGATTTCTGACCTGCTAGACTTATCAGACAGACCATGCAATGTAAATCATTGTATTTTATTAACTGGCCACAGGTGGTTTGGTTCCACCTCGCAGCCGAGGGGTCCCCTGATTCCATTCTGACTGGATGCTATGTGGAGTTAGCATGTTTCCCCTGCATCTTCCTTCCTCTCCCTGTGTCTGTGCGAGTTTCCTCCAGGTTCTCTGGTTTCAAAATCATGCATTAGGTTAAATCGAGATGCTTACTGGCCAAGACGTGTGAATGAGTGAGTGAATGAATGCATGTCTCTATATTGAGACCGATGGCGACTGATCCAGGGTGAACCCCGCCTGTCGTTCAACGACAGCTTGGACATGTCCTAAATGCCAGTGACCCTGACTGCAGGATAAGCATCATAGATGAATGAATGACTAAATGAAAAAAGAAAAACAGACAAAACATCATTATACATAAAAAAACATTATATTGTTAGGTGAAGAAGTTTGTTTATTTTAAGTAGATTACCGTATTTTTTGGACTATAGGGCGCATTGGGATATAAGCCGCACCCACTAGATTTTAAAAAAAGAAATTAATTTTACATATATCGGTAGTAGCCACACCGGAATATAAACCGCAGATGTCCACGATGTGAAATAAGATACTTACACAGAAAGATTTTGTAAATGTTTATTTACATACGTTAATTGTTTCTAACGTGGCTGATCAAACACTGAAACCACTTCTTCTTCAGTGTCGGAGTTAAAGAGCCTCAGAAAATGTCCATCACACACCTTTTAAGTCTCACAGCCGGTGTCGCTCGCAATGTCACTTTCGTCCAGAAGCAAAGTTCCCTCTGAAGTTGTGTTGGTCTCTTCACGCAGCAATCCAGCTTTTGGAAACCCGTTGGAGACGGTGGATTCTTTCACACTGTTCAAACTTGTTCACATCTGCTGGCAGACCTTGGAAAAGGATGCTCTTCGCATGTGGACAGTTTTTGCGAATGATTGCTCGCCGCTGGTCATCCAAGCCTTGGAGTGCAACTTTAAATACATGATTCACCCTGATTATGAGCGGCTTAAAAAACATAGTTATTGAAAAATATTTTTCATGTTGTGCTGCATTAAGTGCGGCAAAAACGAGCGTCTTCTTCTTCTTCGCATTGAGCTCTTGCGTCTGCCTCATTTTTGCACTTCCTGCTTGAGCGCCCCTGATGGCCGTTAGCGAAGACAAATCCATAGATTAGCCGCATCGCTATATAAACCGCAGGGTTCAAAGCATGGGTAAAGTAGCGGCTTACCGGAAAATACGGTATAGAGTATAAACAATGACATCATTGCTATGGTATCACATTATCACATCTTTGTAACATGACATGAATATGACAGGTTCATTAAGCTAAAAATAAGACATGTACAGCCTATGCGTAACTTATGTATTAGTGTAGGGTATTATGGTATGGAAATCGCTGCAAAGCCTCTTTCAGTGCAGAAATGCAGACGCAGAGCATTATTGGTTTGATCTGGTAAAAGACTCAGTCTTAGTCAACAATGTTTTTGTATCTTTGTTATAGTAATGTAGTACGTTATCGGTAATATTGTAACTTGTTTGTTATTTTCCTTTTTTTTCCATCGTTCTTGTGCTGCTTTAATACTGCAAGGCTCTGATACGATTGTTCAGAGCCTAGATATTGTAGTAAAAAAAGATAGTATATTGCCTTCAATGCTCTTCAACTATCTCTGCCAATCACAGTCAGTCCAATTCATTCAGGCATGAAGAAAGTCCAGACAGGGGGGTCAAATAGGACCATCATCATGCTGCCTGGGAGGATCTCATCATGATTCTCTGGCCAAAGTTCTGTGTGACATATTTCACCAACAGTTTGTGAGGAAGTGTGCATGTGGTGCTCGAGACTCAAATAGCAGCTCAACACCTGCAGGAGCACCTACAGGGGTTTTCTGACATAACATGGCTTGGATTTGGCAGGGAAGTAAATTCATAAAATAAAAACACATGGATCAAGTCAAATATGTTCTACGGGTTGTAAGACCCAAATTCATCCTGAGGTATGATTTAATTAAATTTGCATTAAAACAGATGTTGTAGAAAATTGCCCTTTCCATACTTTGACCTTCAACCTTTAACAAATCATTTGTCCCCCGCAGTATCACTGAAGGCTCTTTCTGGGCAGTTATTCAATAATTACTTTTTCATGGAAGAATTACATCTTCGTGTCATAATAATGGACCAGATTCAATCAACAGAAGTGATTTCAGTACCTTAACTATTTCTCTCCTTTCAAACCACAAGCTGAGCTACATCTGTATTTTGTTCAAAATTGATTGAGTCAATTGCTTGTTCATGTCCTTATACTGTTTGATAATTTTTTTCTTTAATACAATTGCCATTATTCATTTAATTTTAGTTTTGAAGAGGCATATCTATTTTTTTTACTTTGGTTTTATTGGATATTTGAATGCCATTACTCAATGTCTTTTCATACTCTGTTTTTGGCCCTTCCCTCTCTTTAACGCCTACCAATCATTTGAACTTCATTGCCTGGTTCATGGGTCTCGGCTATTTATTGTATATTTGTAAATGAACAAGCACATTTGTATCTGTTACCATAAATGTAACTTTTAACTAATTTATCACAATCCATGCAAGAGGAAGCAGGGCCTGTGTGGTTTACAGCTAGAACTATTCAGAACTAATCATTATCATTGAAGCAGATCATACATAGATGTATTTATTTATTAAAGCCAATGTTAAAATTTAATTTAATCCATAATGGTTTGGGTTTGAACATAAAAAACGGCACATTTACAACAAACAATCCTCCCACACACGTAGGGGCGGTCCTTGGGGACAGACTTACGTAAGACTCACGTTTATATTTACAGAAAAATAAATTGTTGATTGTTGCCAGCTGCTTCATGTTACAATATCTCTGCATTCTCAGGAAAAGGAATATAGGGGGAATCCAAAAACCTTGAACTTTTAACACTGCAAAAGAAGGCAACACACATCCATGCAGCAGTGATTAACCCAAAATAATCCTTTATTATTGTGAAACCCTGAAGGGATTATTTCACTGCATAATGACTACTTTTATTTTCAATTACATTTTTCAATTTACGTTGATTCAGTACACTTGACTTATAATATTTAAATTATTTTGTACGTGGAGGATTATTTAACTTCAAAATTTTCTTGTAACGGAGCATTTTGAGAAAATAATTATGTTTACTTGTGTAAAGGAGCCTAATATTCAGATCAGTCCTATACCAAATGTATTAAAAAGTAAAAGTAGTAGAAGAAGTGTAGAGGAAAAAGTCACTGATTTGAATTTTTTTTGCTCTAAATGCAAAGAGGACTTACACAAATTAAGGACCTCTACCAAAGTCTTGAAAGTGACCTCTGCTTTGTAAATGGTTGGTGAAATCTGAGTTATTGCATGCTGCATTGGCTCGTGCGTGTGCACTGAGGAAAAGGAGTGGAGATTCATTACATTGTAATGCTTGCTGCAAACTAAACTGCTTTGTCCACCATTCTGTCTGTATTCATCTGTCACCAAACACTGCTGATGTCCGAGGAACATTTCTCACAAGCAGCCTGCTTCATTTGCAGTTTTGAAGGGCCTAACATGAAACCTGATCTCAGTTTCTCAACTGCCAGCTAGTTAATGTGTTCTTATATTGCCCTTAGTTTCAATTAATCCCCCCCACACACACACGCTTCAGTGCAATGCACGGTACTTTAAATCAGAAGCCTACTTCTATGTAAAAGTTACAGTACATAAGTATACGAGGCAGTATATCAAAAACTCGAAACAGTGGAATGCATAAATTGAGTCTTACACTATTGCATTAATATAAAAAAAGTACTATAAAAATTATTGGACATTGTTATTGTGAGAGTGAATTCAGCCAGAAGGCTATGCTATTGACCATGTCATCACATTCAAATGAGGGGGAAATTGAATTTGATTAAGGACAATTTTATTTAGTTCTGCTACTGTACACTTAGAGAAGAAATGTGTATCTATTTTCTAATCCAATTTTATGATTATGTCAGCCTGGTATCTTTTTCAAATACGCGTGGTCTTATAATGTTCCCTCTTTGACACGGGTATCATCTGGGAGAGAAGACTCACCCGCGGAGAGCAAACAATTGCAAACAAACCATAAGTCAATGGTCCAAAACTCTTTGCTGATGGTCTAAATTAATAAATGAATAATGAAAAATAAATAATAAATGCTGACAAAACAGATAGACACACGCACTTGACAGCTGACAATCTCATCACTGAATGAACTGCAGAAAACCTTGAAAAACTTTCCCAGACCACAATATCTTTTTGTACTGCAGCTCCTTGATAGTTGGATTTGAAGAGGCCAATTACAAAATATGAATAAAAGCTGTAATGACTCACTATTGCAACATTTGAAAATATTAATTTATTTTTCTTATTGAGGTTGATCAAATTATTTGGGGCCCAGTTACTGATGACCGTTCCAATCACTTAAAGTGATTCTTCTCAGAAAGCAAAGAAAACCGCCATGAAATTCAATTTAAAAGAGGATATATGTAAATATATGTAAGGATATATGTAAATATACCTATATATATATATATGTACTTTTGGCTATGTATATATGTACTTATATGTATATATGTACTTTGGTTCTAAATAGAACCTTATTATTCCTTTCATATTGAACTTCATGAATGCCAAGAACCACACTTTGTGTAATCTGGTGAAAACTAATTTTAGTCAACCTTGATTATAATTAAACTGAAAAGCACTGGCCCACATGTCTATAAGCTGGGATATTGTCTTATTGAATAAGTTGAGTTGCTGTGTAACTTTGCGGTTTGTTTATTGACTGACTCCAGCTCCCAGCAGAACCCATTATATCAACACCAGCTTCGTCTCAAAGGTTGTAATAAATCACTGAACATCTGCCATGCATGAAGTAAAAGAGAGATTTCATTTGTTCTGGCTGCAGCTAAGCCGTGATGCTGATCTAGATGTCTGTTTTTGTTTCCTGATGCCACAGGTCCTCCCGGTGCTCCAGAGGGTCTGGTGGTGACTGACATCACTGACACAAATGTGCAGCTGTCCTGGGGCTCTGGACCAGACAACCACAGCCCCATTACCATGTACATGTTGCAGGCCAGGACCCCTTTCTCTATTGGTTGGCAGACAGTCAGAACAGGTAACAGCTGTATCAGAAGCAGATGTTTTCAGTGTTGCAGAAATATTCAGGGCCATTATTTTGGTCTAAGCTTTAAAAAAAAAAGATGCCAATGATCAACAGAGATCTCTGAGAACTTGTAACTCACTGATAAGTAAATGCTACAAACCATTTGGGACAAGAGCTATGGAAAACAGTATTGTTTTCAGCTTGGTATTGAGACTGTAGCTTCTTTGAAAAGATCTAAAATGCCCTTAACATCGAGCTGCAAAGAAGCTTCGAGGATGGCTCACAGACCACAATGTCTTTTTATTCAGCAGGCCTTTAGTATTTTGAAATATTTTAGCGGATGTGGAGAGGCAATGTATAAAAATATAAACACAAGCTAATTGATCCTAGTGACATAATATGAGACTTGAAAATATTAGAAATAGAGAAAACTGTCATGAGGTGAAAGTCAAACAGGGATTTATTCTTTGGTAAAAATGCAAAAAGTAAAGACAATAAAAATTGAAAATAAAATATCATTCAAAAGAACCATTGAAGAAACTTAAGTGTAACTTCAGATGACAAGAACATTTGTTTGCTCTCTGCGGCTGAGTCTCCTCTCCCAGATGATGAGAATATTTCTCTAACAGTAAGGCACCATTTGGAATTATGCAAAGGAAAGACATATTTGAGTTTAAAGATCAAAATGTTTTGATAAACATCTCATTTGAAAGTATTGCGAGGTGTTGATCATGAAGCTCTTCGACAGGAATCGGGCTTCACCATCAGAAATCCAATGACCCTTCTGTCATTTGACATACTTTTGCCAGCATGGGTAAAGTCTGATTGAGAGAGGCGTGCTCATTTTCTCATCGTAAAGACTTTTCATCATCCCATTACCTCCACGTTGGTTTCTTTCAGATCACAGTTTTATCAAAAGACGTTGATTGAACATTTTATTCAGATTGCTTTATTTGTCCCTGAGGGGCAATTTCATATGTCTGTAGAGTATTCTAAACCATTGCTGCAAAAGGGAGAGATGAAAAGATAAACTGCAGATGTAGCGGTGCCGAATTCATTGGATGCAATGCGAAAGCACCCTCTTCATTGTGATGTAGGACCGTTATAGATACACTCCTGACTAAAATGAATGAAAGACAAACTCTTGTGATTTTAGTCAGACTAGGCATTTCAATTAGTTTCATTTCAGTTACAAATTTTTCTTCCAATATCTCTGATTTCTCCAAATGAGCATGTTGAAATAACAACCTCTCTCAAAAGTGTGTATGAATATGAATAGGTGTATGTGAGTGGGATTGAATTTGATCTGAAAGGACAAAAAAAGCAACATTGTATATCATTTTGAGTAATACTGAGGTACAAAAACAAATTCAGGCCATGCCATATTGCATTGAATATGAAACAAGATGACTGTTTAGGCGGAAAAAAGAAATAACACAGTGTATACCTTTAACATTTGAAGAGAAGAATTATGTAAATGAAAAAATGAGTAAATAATAAGTTTACACAGTAACAACACAGAATCCAAATATAACCAATTGAGTTTCATGATCTTCAGTGGTTTATGAAATGCTACTTGCAATCCATGCATAATTATTGGAGCATCAATAAAAAAATGAAAAATGAGCACATTTCAATTCTAAATTCTTTAATCCTAGTTCCTGATTCTGTGCCTGGACAGATGATGCATGCAACAGTGCAAGATTTGAGCCCCTGGGTGGATTATGAATTCAGGGTGGTGGCAATCAACAGTGCTGGTGTCGGCGAACCCAGCACGCCTTCAAAACAGATTCGAACCAAAGCCGCAGGTATTCTTTCAGTTTGTTGTTCTTCATAACAAATGAATCTGCCCCACTTGGAAAACCTAATTTACCTGTTTGATTAGTTTTACATTCCTTTGGTACTCCCTGCTATTTTTCTCATTTCAAGTCAGCCGTTCATTTCCATGCCAATACTTTGATTACTCAGTCACATGCAAAACAAGTGCAAGGTGAATTATGCTTTTAAGTACCATCCCTGAAACCTTGCGACAGCATGCAACAATAATTAATACCTACATCAACAACACATACAACTTCTGCACTAATGTAGTAAGGCAGTAACAAGAAAGTGTCTATTTTGGGCTCACTAATACCAACCTGCTGCTGTTGAAATCACAAGGTAACATGTCTCCTATTGTGTTTCGTACACAGTGCTGACATACGCTGCAACTAACACTGTGACAGTGTCGGCACACTAACTCCCAGAATCTCCCGTGACTGTTTCATTAATCTGTGAAATGTAAATAACATGCGGTACAGATTTGCTGTTTGGTTTAATTGAAAGAATCCTCCGCACAAACTGTTTCCTTTGCACCTGTTTAGTTCCAAAGTTTGCACCGGTTGCTGTGAGTGGGGGCGGAGGAGCCAGAGGAGAACTTGTCATCACTTGGGAGGTGAGGAAACAGCTTTTTTGAAATATATCATTCTCAAATGCTTTTATTTTTTATTTTTTATGAGGATGGGCTTTTGGCAGAGCAAGTCTGTCTGCTTTGGTCTGACTTCAGTGGATTAGCTTTTAATTAAATGCAGAGCCATTCTGATTTGCTGCATGCTGACTTTGCCTCTTGTGTAAAACAAACTGAAGTGTTTCATGTAAGTAAGTTTGTGATTGGGAGACAATTTTTACACAGACAGCAGCAGATGCATCTGACTTGCAGATCATCGTGTCTTGGGGCGGCATGGCGCAGGAGGCAGAGCGCTCATCTTTGGAACCGAACATTCTTGGTTTAATTCCCAGCTCCTCCTGTGTGTGTCGAACTGTTGTTGAGCAAGGCACCGAACCCCCAACAGCTCTCCTGGCGCTGGTGAACAGCAGCCAACTGCTCATGATTCATCCATGATGGGTTAATTGCAGAGAATGAATTTCCCCCCTGGAATAAAAAAAATTATTATGATAAAATTTTGCTCATATTATAAAATATTGTAAAACCATTCACAAGGACTAACTTTTCCATTGGTACGTCCTTTATTCCAAATTCGGACTTGTAAGCCCCTTTCACACAAATGCCATTTAGTTCAGGGAAAATCTGTCCCGGACCTAGACTGCCATTGCCCTTTTATGCAAAATGCACACAGAAGGAGATTTTCTGTGGGCGATGTGGAGTGGGGTTTGGGTTTCGCATCCTGTTTTAAGGACATAACCTGAACTCCATGCTGCAGAGATCATCAAGCTTTGTTTACAACAGCCAAGCACTAAATACCTGAATCTCCTTGTTTCTTCAATCGGCTATTGTTAAGTATAAGTAAAGAATAAGTAAGAATAAGTTCCTTCAGCGGCAGATGTTTTTACTCAACTCACATGCTTAACTCGACACTTACTGTGAACCCACAAGACAAAGTAATGTTGTGTCACGCTTGTGTCAGTTGGTTATAACCTTGCCTTCTCAGTAAAAAAAAACAGTTGGTTAAACATTTAAATGCTTTCTCCCTGACATTTGTCCTCATATTACCCATCACAGTAATATCCTTATATATATAGTATTCAATAAAAGCTGAATAATTCCAGGTTTAGAATCAGTGAATGAAGGGCTGTCACTATCTTTCACCAAACATATCTTTCAGTACAATCATCCCCTCCTGAGGTGCCTGTCAATTCACTAAGAGCAGTTTTTGTCCCCAGGAATTACCTCTGACCGGTGGTGTTTTCCTCTTTTATCATCGTAAAATAGTATTTTGTTTTATCGTTTTCAACTTTTTTTCCAGTAGTAAAGATATTTTGATGATGTGTTCAGATACAGTATCAGTATTTTCTGGAATAAGGAATACTGCATATGTAGCTGTTAAAACTCCTTTTTTGTCTACATGATAGATAACTTAGTATGCAGTGGCTACAAAAGTTCACACACAATTGAGCTTAGTCGGGGCCTTGACAGGAACTTAATTAAAAAAAGGCAAATATAAAAAAAAAACTTTTAAAAATGCCTTTGAAATTCCCAACAAGACTATCTTCTTGACAAGAAAAAAGTGAATAAACAACTCATAGATATGCAATACATTTTACAAAAATTTAAAAATGTGATATCATTTGATATAATTACATGTGAAATCTTGCCATTGTGGCAAATACAGACGCTTGTTCACCCTAGTTTAAAATCAAATAATTTAGGACAAGAAATTGCAAAGATTTTTTCCTTTTTTCATTTAACTATTTTAATGCTTTGAATTACATTTGCTTCATATCATGTCTTTCAAAGATTTAATTGTGTCCCGGTGTAGTTTTTTTTGTTTGTTTGTTTGTTTTATTTTTTGTCTATACCCCAACCTTAATAACTAAATAGGAAGCAAAATGCAGCAGCTAACTATAGTGTTAAAAATACATGTTTCATTGTTTAAGTCTTCCTCCTCTCTCCCGTCCATTATGTTAGGTTACAATTTCTTTTTTTATCTATTTATCTATTTATTTATGTTTCCTGCACACATAAAGACAGCCCAGGACTTGCTATTACTCCAGCCAATTGTCAGGCATTTTTGTTTATTTACAACTTAGGCAATACTTTTTAGACCACTAAATCTCTAAAATTTGAATTATACATGTTTTATATGATACAATTTCCCAGAAAATTGAATGAAAAATGCCAATCAAAAATTTCTCATATATAGGAAATTCATCGTATGATAATTCTCTCAAAAATGTGAGTTTGTTTTGCCTCCTTAAGTAAACTACAAAATAAACCAATAAATACACACGATGCATGTTATACACAAATTATTGAAATTTTCTTGATGCCATTGATTTGTACTTTTGCATCCATTTTCTAGCCAGTCTCAGAGGAACAGCAGAGCGGAGAGGACTTCGGCTATGTTGTTGCGTTTCGGCCAGTTGGCAGCAGCACCTGGATCCAGACAGTTTTGGCAACACCTGATGCCTCCAGATATGTTTACAGAAATGACAGCATTGCACCTTTATCGCAGTTTGAAGTGAAAGTGGGCGTCTACAACAGCATTGGAGAAGGACCTTTCAGCCACATCGTGAGAGTATTTTCCGCTGAGGAAGGTGGGTTTTTTTTTTTTCTTACGCTACTGCAAGGAAATCCATGTGTTCACTCTTAATTGCAAATATGCATAATTTATTGTTCCTCCCATTTAGAGCCCTCTGAGGCTCCATCCCAAGTATGGGCCCGTGCTGTGTCATCTTCTGAGATTGAGGTATACTGGGAACCTCTTCCCCCTGGGTCCAGCACCGAGAAGATCATTGCATATGAGGTATGAGAAAGAGGAGTTGAAATAAAAATGCCATAGGGAATATTCAAACAAGGAGATGACATTAATCCAAAAATGAGTGACAGTACAATAAGTCGCTGTTCATTTCAACGTATCCGCCAGTGGCGACAACTTGGAAATATCCAAAATACTGTGTGTTCAGGTTGCAACGGGGAGGTCACATTTTTCACAGGTTAATTTTAAGATGAAGCGGTTGTGGGTAGCTATTTCTGTCTTAAAACGAGCTCAATACCTTGGGCTAGCAGAGAACTCCTATTATATAAATGAAATAGCTAGAGAAGTGTAAACATCATACATCACTATTTTCGACAACAGACACTCTCCTGGGATTTGTTTGTGGAAACAAGGGATAAAAATAACACTCTTGGTTAAAGCCCAGATATTTCAAATTGCAGGATGTGCCCCAGTGGCCTGACCTTTGTAAAGAGCCTACGGGGCAGTCATAGCAGTGAGTCCACATATTGTTTGAAGGAATTGGTTTGTTTTTGATGACAAATAAAATTTGCCAAAAGACAAATTGGCTTAATCGAGCAAAAATATCTGAGCATCCGAGCCAAATGCAGGAAAAGTTATTTTATTGAATGTTGCTCAAATTCTTTTAACAAAAAAAAAGGAAATGTGCCTTTTTTTTTTAACGAACCCCAATTAACACTCTGCAAAATTATAAACATATTTATTGATTTACAATCCTATCTAAATGTGAAAAATATATTAGTGATGTCAAAAATAACATGTTCAGCCTCACCCTTCACGTGCTATTTAATTGATACATGTAAAGAATTCTATACTATCAGCGTCTGCATGAACACAAGAGATGCTGAAACACTCGACACATTCTTGACTCGGGTGATTTCACATTGTTCAGAATAAACATTGTTTCAATCAGCAATCTCGATGAACTTTATATCACATTACTGTATCTCAATATTACATTTAACCTTTATGACTCTGAATTTAATATTAATTGTTCATCTCAAACTTAGATCAATAGCTTTTAAGACATGTGAGAGTCAGGGGTGGCTCCCACAGTTAAGAGAACATTTAGTGACAATAAGTTGTTATCCAAACATGAGAAATCTTTTAACTCTAGGATAATAAAACGTATAATATAATATCAATGCTAAATTCAGTATATTATTCTAGTATATATAAATCTTAGTAGCACTTTCTCATGGATCCCTGAACACGTGCCAAATGAGGTGTTTTCAGAGTTTGATAATAAAATACTGTTTCTCATTGCCCTGTTTAAGTGGCAAGTCATGATTTGAGATGGTGAGATTCAATGTGTGTATATGTCACACTTTTAATGAGGAATCTTCAACCCTCCAGGTTACAAATATCAAGAACGCATTTTATAGAGAAGAAGATGCCCTGTGTTCAGGAGCTCAATTTGTCTGCTCACAAATCTATAAATATTCAAATATTCTGGCTCTTATCATGAGGAGGCTAGTTATTTCTTACTACCTCATTGGAAAATCCATCTTTAAACCACCTAATATGATCTCACTTGACAGGCACTGAGTCCAAATGTTCAAGTCATGCTTGAGTTAAAAGCAGCTGCTAGCAAATGTATCAACACACTTCACTTAATCAGGTTTTATAATTAGGCTGTTTTGACATTTTCCAGTTTTATAGTTTTATAGTTTTATAATATGTATGTATGTAATATTTATGTATCCCCTTGTTACCTGTACTGTATACCAGAAAGCAGTGTTCTATAACCCATCTACCATATCTGTATTTTATTCATTTGTTCATTTCTTTTTTTCATTTTTTGGGGGGTGGGCGTGTTAGATCATTTATACTGTTTGAGTCTGACCATGTCATATCAATGTCAAATTAGGAAACATTGCCTCATCCATGTGCATCCAACACTCCATCCGTCTGACAATACTCAACAGAAACTCCTCAGAAATAAACTTACCACAAATACATACTTAATATTGCTTTTCATCTGTTTGTTTGAGAACAGGAGAAACAAAATAAGTCCAAATGAGCAGTAATTTCATTTTGGGTGCTTGAAAGTAATTGATTAGGTTACAACTGTGTCAAAGCACTGGTGGATGGTTCATGAAGCACCACTTCTTTTCCAGATTTGATCAGACAACAAATTTGCTTTTGTTGTTCCAGCTTTTTTTCTGCTACCACCAGCCTGCTGCTATTAACCCTTTGCATTTGTATTTACATGGCTTGTATTTACATAGCAAAACAATGTCCTCAAGACATTGTTTTGCCGGAGAACGTGTCCTATTACTGGCCTAATTTAGTATAAATTCCCAACTGCATATCTGAAAGGATCATTAGATCAGGGCAGAGCTGTGGAAAAGTCCCTCAGGGTCTGTAACCTCTCTTGTAGAGGAAATGATTTCTGGAGAAAACCATTTCACACTGAGTGTTACAAAAAGAGTTGGGTAATAACACATATGATAATGTCTTCACCAACAGTGAAACCGAATTGTGCAGAAAACACAGAGGGATTTTTTCACACTTATTGCTGCAGAGCGCATTACGTGATAGTCCTTGCTCATAAAACAATACAATATGACACGTCATGTGATGCTTATGTCAAACCCTTTGAGACTTGACAAATAAGGGAATATGAATTACACATTACTTTAAGGATCTCACAAAGGATATACCCATGTCTAAGAGTCCCAGAAAAAAAAACAACAAAAAAAAACAACCTGAATCCAAACTTTTGAACCTGTCTCTGGGGGACTTGCTGAACCCGCCTCCCTCTGTATTTGCTCCTGGATCTCCCTAAAGAGGACACTCATTTGCATGAGATGCTGCTTTTAGACCTAGCCAAGGGGGAGGGAGAGAGGAATAACCAATTTTACAAAAAACTGTCAGGAAAAAAAAAAAAATCAGTTGTTCACATCATGAAAATTACAATGAAAATGTAATTGTAGGCCACCTTTGTAAGATTTGCAAGATCAAGTTATAATTTTCAGTGATCAAATTCCACCTGATTTTTTAATTTGTAGTTCCCTTTATGTTCAACTCGAAATGTGTAACTAGATATATTTTAATACAAGTCCTAGGCTTGCAACAAACTGCATGTATCATCAATTATTGGACAGTTATCTTCTGATGTAATTTATTGATTTAAACACCTTGGAAATTCTTATTTAAAGTTGACATTCCTAGCATCAGCATTGGGTTTGTCAGAGAGATGCATAGAATTAAAGAGTTTGGGCCAAACTAAAGCCAAATTACTTGCCTCATCAAACTCTGATGAAGAAAATATTCCATCAGTGGTTGAAGAAGCAGTGTACACACATACAGACACGCAGACACACACATACACACACACACACACACACACACACACACACACACGCAACCACACTGCCTCTCACTGTCAGATCACATCACAACACATGATATAAAGTTCAATTTATATTAATGCCATCATTCAAGTACTTTGAATGCCTTCATTTTATCCCTCAGTAAAGCTTTACTTAGAACATTGTGTTATTTTTGCAAGATGGAACCAATGGATTTATATAGACTGTACAATAACCTCCAATGTAAATGTACCAGAAAGGAATATAGCACAAATAGATTGTTCAATCTGACAGCTTGTTTCAACATCATGATGCCCTTTCAAGTAATACAAAATTGTTTATTCTTTATATTGACCAACTGAGACTAAATGTTTTTTATAATAATGATGACAGTAATGATGACGATGAGAATCGTAATCAGAGGTAAGCACAGTGGCTGGTTATTATCACTTCCACCTAACAATTAGAAGGTCACCAGATCCTCTGGTGTTGCATTTTTTGACTCATCGGTGCTCAAGGAAGTATTGAATTTGAGAACTTAACCACACCGGACAAAAGTGTGCACGGCATAGTTCTTTTTCAAGTATTGTGGAATCGGGAAAATGCTATAGATGGGTGAAACCCTAGAAGAGTTGCTGTCAAGCTATATCAACAAATCCTTTAGCTATTGCCTCTTGAGGAGGAATGTGTTGTTACGAGACCAAAAAGAGCAACAGCAGTTTGTTCAGGCGCTTACAAATTATCCCTGTAAGACATAACAAGACAGCTTAAGACTTCTCAGATCTCTGTCTTTCATCGCTCCTCAAGAGTGTTTACATTCTTAGCAGAGGTAGAGCAAAAACTTTAAACTTTATTTTTTCTTTGAGGATTTTTCCCAATCACCACTAGAACTGCTATAATGGAACCAGTGGCAGTTCAAAAAAAATCCAAAATCAGCAATTCTGAGTTTTTCTGTTAATCTACCCATCCCAAGTGGACCTCTAAAAGCATGTGCTGTATGCGCCCAGATGAGCAAGGATCTACTCTCAAACCATCTGTTTGACATTTACCTGTCCGCTTTTTTCATCCCCGGTTTGGAGTCATAAATTATCTCCTTATGAATACAGAGTATGAAAGGATTCTAATCCTTGTACTCTGAGAGCTGCTTTTGCTTCTGCTGATTAAGAGATTCAATATCACTTGGAATTCCTCAAGACCTACAGTAGCTAAGCAGATAGCACAGATTTTTTTTTTTTTTTTTTTTACTTTTGAGCCACAGGGAATCACTGCTTGAATATAAGAAAGACTTTGAGAAGCTGCACGTCTTATACTTAATAAAGATGTCAGTATGTCTGGGTGTATAATGTATTTTCTGCCAAATCCAGGGACTGTGTAAACCTCTTTATATGTGTTTTCTTTTCAAACAAAGACTCCAGATCTTTATCATGCAATGCCGAAAGTTAGAAATGACTGATCACGACACCTCACCTCACTCGCCACCAGTTTGCAGCCTTGAACGTATTATAAAAAGCAAAAAACAAACAAGAAAGAAAGGCCAATGGAAGAAACGTTGCTGGAAGTTTGGCATGACATTTGCATTTTTGTTTTAGGTGTACTTTTGGAAATATGGCTCTGAACACAGTGAAGCAGATAGAGTGAGAGTTACCAACATCACAGCTCTCCTCTCTGGGTTAAAGGGCAACACACTGTATTTGATCTCTGTGAGAGCTCAGAACAGCGCTGGACTTGGGCCAAGCAGCTCTGCTTTAAACATCACCACCAAGAAACCCCGTGAGTATAAACTTTTAAATATCCACCTTATGTACTAACTTACCTGTATTCAGTACACTGTTCACGTGAAATATATTGTGTGTTGAATTCCATATTCTTTTTTTTCTTTTTTTGACTGAAGTCATTTCTTGTGTTTATAGAAAATGTGAAGGTACTTTGGGGATTTTGTCACCATATTGGGAGAGAATATTCTGTATGTTATGAGCTGGAGGCTGTTTAGCTTTAAAAATGAAGTTTTCACTTGTCATGTATTCTCTCCTGGTGTTTTGACGCAGAACTAGTTCCTTCCTTTGAATGCAAGAACTGCACCAACACTTCTGGAGTTAAGGATAAAGCATGCATTATCGAGGAAGTTCTCCTTCTGAGCTTTATGTCTTTGTACTTAAAATAACAATCTGGTGATCGGGAAAGTAATTTCAACAACTTAATACATGCACAGAGTGACATTTTACATCACTTGGTGAACTGAGGAAACTGGATTAATTTCAAAGCAAGACAACACATGTTTTGTTCTAACATGATAGTGATGATGATGGATGTGACAAACAGCACTTCATTTAATTTATAAGAATCTCAACTTTTACAGCAGTAAAATGCATCACAAACCGTAGGCCATTCTTTCACTGTCCATCACTGGTCCAGGGTTCAGTCACAGTGGCAGCAGAATGTATAGCTTTTCAGACAGTGACCAACAGGACCACAACCAATCTTAAGATCCCCATCCTTGACATGGTGTTCCCCAACTGTGCGAGAAGTTTATGAAGTTCTTGAACAAAATTGGTGAATCAGAGCAGCACTGGCACAGCCCAACATCCACTAAATGTTGTTTGACGTTGTGCCAAAAATGCATAGAGATTGGACTGCTTGCAGCAATGACTATGGAACCCTATATAGTGAAAAAGCTGTAGTAACCACTCTGTTCAAGAGCAAAATACTAGACTTTATTATATTCTTTTATTATTGTTATAATTGTTATTCCTAAATGAAACTGTTACAGTCTTTCATTTAAAATTAATTCAATTAAAGAGGTTAGTTTTTAGCAGATGATAAACTAGACTGGAGGCGAACAAAGATCTTAGACGCAGTATGATATGGCTTCACCCTTTTCCTGTCCTGTCAGCAGTTAACTGGAGGGAGAGAAAAATGTATGCGATTCTGATCTTCTCTATCCAAAGCAAGGATGTAATCAAAAAGGATAGGAGTGGTTAGGAAAACAGGGAGAGCACAGATTAAAAAGGAACCAGGAACCATCATATCACTGCTGTGGTGCTGAGCTTCCCTTTAATTGTATTTAGCTAAGGAAATGGTAAGAAGCATAATAAAAAGAAATGCCAAAATGTGCGTGTGTGTATGTTTGTATAGAATATATTAATATATAAGCACACCCTATATGGCCAAAAGTATTCACTCACCTGCCTTGACTTGCATATGAACTGAAGCGACATCCCATTCCTAATCCATAGGGTTCAATGATGTCGGCCCACCCTTTGCGGCTAAAACAGCTTCAACCCCTCTTGGAAGGGTGTCCACAAGGTTCAGGAGTGTGTTTATGGGAATTTTAGACCATTCTTTTAGAAGTGCATTTTTGGGGTTACAGACATGATATTGGATGAGAAGGTCTGGCTCTCAGTCTCTGCTCTGATTCGTCCCAAAGGTGTACAATTGGATTGAGGGCAGGACTCTGTGCAGGCCAGTCAAGTTCATCCATATCTTAATGGACCTTGCTTTGTGCACAGGTGCACAGTAATGTTGGAAAAGGAAGGGCGAACTCCAAACTGTTCCCACATAGTTGGGAGCATAGAATTGTCCAAAATGTGTTGGTATGCTGAAGCTTTCAGAGTTCCTTTCACTGGAAGTAAGGGGCCAAGCCCAGCTCCTGAAAATCAAGCTCACACAAGCTAAACCCCCTCCACCAAACTTCACATCAGGCATAATTCTCCTGGCGACCGCCAAGCCCAGAGTTGTCCATCAGATTGGCGGATGGAGCAGTGCAATTTGTCACTCCAGACAACATGTCTCCACTGCTCTAGAATCCAGTAGTGGCGTGTTTTCCACCACTGCATCTGAATCTTTGCAGTGCACTTGGTGATGTGTTGCTTAGATGCAGCTATTCGGCCATGGAAACCCATTCTATGAAGCTCTCTGTCCTCTGTGCTTGAACTAATCTGAAGGCCACATGAAGTTCGGAGGTCTGCAGTGATTGACTCTGCAGAAAGTTGGCGACCTCTTTGCACTTTGCGCCTCAAAATTCTTTTGACCCCGCTCTGTCTGTTTACATGGCCTACCACTTCGTGGCTGAGTTGTTGTCGTTCCCAAACACTTCCATGTTCTTATAATACAGCTGACAGTTGACTGTGGAATATGTAGGAGGGAGGAAATTTCATGGCTAGACTTGTTGCACTAGTTGCATCCTATCAAGAGCAACCCATTCTTTCACAAATGTTTGTAAAAACAGTCTACATGCCTAGGTGCTTGACTTTATACACCTGTGGTCATGGAAGTGATTGGAACACGTGATTCCGATTATTTGGATGGGTGAGCGTATACATTTGGCCATATAGTGTGTGTGTGTGGTTGTGTGTGTGTGTGTGTGCGTGTGTGTGTGTGTGTGTGTGTGCGTGTGAAAGAGGACATTAATGAGGTTGGTGTGAGAGAAGAGGATACAGAGAATAGGGTTAGATGGAGGTTGATTTGCTGTGCTAAGCCTTGAAGGGAACAGACGAAAGGAATAGATGTTTTTATTTTGTTTATTTTCTTTATATAACCGCAGTGGTTAGTGCTCGTGCTTCACAGCTAGATGGTCCCGGGTTCAATTCCCAGGCGTGGCAGGGCCTTTCTGTGTGGAGTTTGCATGTTCGCTGCGTGTCTGCGTAGGTTTCCTCAAGGTTCTCCGGTTTCCCCTACCACTAAAAACATGTACAATAGGTACGGATGAATGAGTGTATTTGTGAGCGCAACTGTGGGACAACGGATGCAAATTAGGCTACATGGCTACAATCCAGAGTGGCATGTTTACATGCATGTCTCATGTGTGATCATTAACGTGCACTGTCCAAACCATATAAATTTGTTATCTATTTATTTATTTAAATTTTGATTTGAGCATCTTTTCTGTTATTTTGCCTCTTTCTTTTTTTACTTTGTCTTATTGAGTCCATGTTTTTTTTCTCCCTATTGTCAAACTACAGAAATACAATTCACTCTTTTGAAGACTTTCATGCAGCTCCCTGATGACTTTTGGTGTATTTTCACAAAAAAAGGGAAACAGGGTAATCTAAGACAAAGTATTTTTTCTTGACCTGCTTTTTCTGTTCTTGAAGGTGAAACAGTATATATAAAAGCTGCCACAAAACAAGACTGTTAAATCTGACTGAGTCTTACTGCAGTTAGTCCATTGTTGACATTCATTTCACACACTCATTAGTGAATCTTCTTTGTGTCTTTGGAATTACATATCTTGCAGCTCCTAGTCAGCCACCAGGGAATATTGAGTGGAACCTGACCAACTCTAAGATCTTTCTAAATTGGGAACATGTCAAAGCGATGGAAAATGAGTCTGAGGTGACAGGATACAAGGTGAGTTTGTCGGGGAGCAGAAGCACCAGAACCGAGGGAACAAGTAGAACCTCAGCAGTTGTCAAGCCAATAAATGGTTTTCTCATTGCAGGGAAAGGATAGACCTCAGCACCCCCAGTGCTACATTATAAATCGTCCCTCTCTGCCCTTTCAAAGTTAAAATATCTTTTTTTGGGGTGATAAATTGAAAAAGGTGAAAGGTGAAAAATATTTTATGACACAATGTGAATTTAGCTTCTTCCAATCGGTACAATAGCTGAATATATGTCATGCTTTTTACATACTGGTAAAGATACCACTGTGTTTTTTCATCACACTGAAAATGATTCATATATAGTTATTATTCTTTATAGAGACAAGCTGCATCTCTTTATTGTAGTAAGAAATGTGCAATGCATGTAATTAGAAATGGTTTCATCACATGGCAAGTAAAAAATGGCAAATAACAAATTAAGATATTTGTAAGATCTTCTCAGTGCCGTTCATTTGATTGTCAGTGTAAATGTAAAGCTAGAGGAAATATCTATATTTCAAGAGTGTAATAAATATAACAGTAAAATAGTATACAAACTTTAATGTAAGGTTTGGTTATTAATTGATATCTTAGTTAAACTTGACCACCAGACTATGTCAATATTGTTCAATTTGATTTGCAACCTTCAGAAAATAGAAGGAATAGAGGCAAAACACCCTACATATATGTAGTAGTGTATCTCATTAGTTAAAGTTTACCATCATTAGGCCAGATGATACATGAGGCTAAAATCAATATGTCATTTGGTTATATGATTCAGGTACCAGACATTCTATCATTGAGGCACTTTACCAGAGAGCTACGTGCTATGGGAAGTAAATCATAAATATATCTGAATATTGCATCAACGTAATTAGGTTTATCATGCTGTTGATTGTACGTTCACATACAGAGAGATGGATAGAAATTGGATCACATATTTGATGCTAATCGTTTTGATGTTAATAGTTGATATTCCTGGTTTGTGAGTGGCTGCAAGTGTAAAGTTAAACAAGTATATGAATACAATCTTAGATATTTTCCAGTCATGGTATTGATTCGGTTGTTAAGATGATAAGGGATGATAACAATTTATTTTATCATGGCTCAGCAAGGTAATTACCTCCTTGCTATAACTTGGAGTACGATGACAGTTCTTAAAAGGGATTTCATTGGTAAAAAATATCCTCTTGCATATAGAAAGCCACCAAGATCAAGGTATACTCACATCATTTCATTTCACTTGAAGCTTTCATGGACATCCATGAGAACCCCCAAAATCTGTTATTACAAATTCCTGTACCATGTGTGAAATTGTCTCTCTGATGTCACATTTTCAACTGACACTGGCAGTTTTGAATTCATCACCTCCTCCAGATACATATTGTAGGGAGTACAACTGATGTGTCACTCCATGTCCTTTCTCATCTTCCACCCGCTAATTAGAAAAAAAATTCCTATTGAGGTAACAAATATCATCTGTTTTACTGTTCTAGCTGCAAAAACACAGATGTTCATCCCTAGATGCACATTTTCCTGCAGATTTCATATCGTCAAAACTGGCATGGTAGGACCACTGTACTGGAAACCAACATGACCGAAGTAGAGCTGCAAATCCCCCCGGGAGAAGACTACCTCATTGACATCAAAGCTCTGACAGAGGGAGGCGACGGCACCAGCAGTGGCCCCATCCGCATACCAAAGATGTCCAGTAAGTTTGGCATACTTTCTGAAATTCAAATGATTAGAGTGCGAAATAAGCAGAGGAGCAGAGGGATGGGTGCACGGTGTGAAACTAATCCTTTGTGAGACATGCTGTTTATCATCTTTACTATAGCTCTTACAAGGGCTACAGAACACACAGAAAACACAATATAGCCGCGCTGTACTGTAAAACGAGGGAAAGAGACTGAGTAAGCAGGATGTCATCTCCTGTGAGCATTATTTCAGTCCTGTCTGTCTGCTTCAGATTAGGTGTTGAGGCACTTGGTAATACTTTTTTCTTTTTTTCTTTATTTTTTTGGTGTCACACTAACAAAAATAATGCTCCAAAACAATACAATGAAGAAATATCATTTTTCGCTGTATGCCTTCCAGGTCATTTCTGCCAGTGGGCTGCAGATAATATGTATCAATCAATTGTTTCCGACAAACTAACAATCAATCCCTTGATGGCTTAGTTATTTCAGTCCTTTTTTTAGCTCAGGGTTGGCAATGTGCCGTAATGGTCAGCACTTCAGGCCTCACAGCAAGAACTTTCCTGGTTTGAATCCAACAGCGGACTTTTCTCTCTGGAGTCTATATGTTCTCCCCATGTCTCTGAGGGTTTCCTCCAGGTTCTCCAGCCTCCTCCCACAGTCCAAAAACATGCAGTAGGTTCACTGGATACTCTAAATCGCCCAGATTTGTTAATGAGGGAGTGAATGGTAGTATGTATGTAGATTTTACCTTGTGGTGAACTGGTGATCAGTCTCTCTTCAAATTACAAATAATAAAGGACTAATTGATTAAAGGATTGAATAGCTCAGATCACAAATAAGTTTCTTCTTTTGGACCATGTCCTCAGTATAAGTTTTATGTATGATTTAATACGACATGTGTTATGTACATGATTTTACATGCACCTGGGAATCAATCAATAAATCTAAGGCAATCGAAACGTCCTGTTTTACACTTTGTCTCTTCTGTTTACATGAGATAACAATAACCCTTTGAACATTGTCACCACTGAAAATACTATAACTTTGAAAGGTTATTGCTCCAACTGATTTAATATGCCCAAATGGGAACTGCATTAGGTATTCTAGTTATCAGCATAATTTCTATTTTTTTTTTTTGGTCTGTTGAAGACATTTGAATGCTAAGTGGAATGGAGTAGTCAGTCTGATCCAGAGTATCTTAATATAAACCAACATGACTTTAAATATGTAACCTCACCTTTTTCCTTTTTTTGACAGGTCTTAACTCAAAAGGATATGTATCTACGTTCTCAGTAAAGACTGACTGTATCATGTTGTTTTTTGTATTTTCTATGCTTATTTTGTAGCTTCTGATGTCTTTATATTTAGAAAGAACATTCGGTATGGCTAAATTGGGCAACATTTCTCAACCACAGCTTTGCAACTGAAAAATGGGTGATGGGGGTCCCTTTGACAACCTGTCAAATAGCCACAATTCTTTCACTGGACTGTTACACATAAGCAACAGCACAGTTACAAAACAATTTTATCTGACTATTACCACTACTGCTGCATTCCTCCAGGATGCATACTCTTGATAAATATGGCAAAACGCATCGCTTATCTTTTTTTTTCAGAGCCTAAGTACAGGTTCATGTCCTAGTTTCTCTCAAGTGTCTGTTTCTGCATTTGCTGCCTCTACTCCCACGGATTTTCTTTGCTTTTGTCAGACCTCGTTGAATGTAATAGACCAAAAATTTGCTCAGAAACCCTTAAAATTGTTTTGAAATGTGAATGGTGCATTTTATTGTAAGGCACACATGCTTAATGTTTGACACAATGAGGGAGGTAAACCGTAACATCATACACCCTACATTCCGTCTTTGGATTCTGCTGAGTTGTCTTTACACAATGTACTTTAAACTGAAGCTGAACCTCTCTAGATTAAGGAAGCCAGATGCTACATAGCTAAATGAATAGTCAGTTTTTTAATAAAATTACAATCCTTACAAAATAAAAATATTTATATATATAAGTTTCATATAGACAAACAATGATCCCACTGATTACATAACAATCCTACAAAAAGAGTGAAATGACCATAATCATTTAACAGTAAAATTATTTGATGACATCAGAGAAACAATGCAAATGTACAGGGAGGTAAATTGTTAAATTATTATTATAATAATTCTCTAGGTGGGTGTTCTTGTCTTTTTAAACACACTTAATTTACTGCCAAAGGTTCAATATTTAGTTGAACAAGGTAGAACTTACTTAAATATTGGTGGAGTTGATCGAGCATCTCCAAGGGTCTTTAACAACACTGTGGTTTCATTGACAAGCATAAAAGGAGCATAATGATGGTTGTTTCAAAGTATTTATTTTCCACAGATTGCAAAGTGACTTGAATTACTGAGGCTCAACAATGGTTATGGTCGACATTAAAACCCCTGAACATTAAATTATCATGCAAATCAATGCAGCACAGTCATTATATTAACAGTGTAATCATGTATCAGCATAAAACAATATGTTACTCTTCTGCCCGTAACAGGGAGGGGTAAGTCTGATTGTTAGGGATTATTCATTTCTTATTTTCATTTTCACAGTAATAGAAATAAACAGCTATATGACGTCACACTCACTTAACACCACATGCAATCACTAGCTGACAAACAAAAAAAGGAAGATATCTCAGGAAGATCAGGTCAGGGGAGATGAGTTCCATATCACAGAAGTGGATGATTGACTGACTGATTCTATGACTCTTCACAATAGGAGTTGAAAATTTCGAGTGTATTAAAAAAAATATATATTTATATACATATATATGATAAAATGTATACATATAACTGGTACCCCATTTCTCCTTTGGTATAAAAGTGAACAGCATATTACCATGAATAATAGCAACTGAGTTTAGTGTGGTCAGTTGGGGAATTTGAAAGTAGGACCCCAGTGTCATTGGCTTATTGCTGCATTATTTTTCACAGACATGTGTCATTTGAATAATCCATTGTGTGAGACCAACAATAAAATGCAAAAGTTTTGTCAACTCCAAAACAAAATTAACTGCTCAGAACATTATCTTGCTGTACTGTGAATTTGGGCCACTACAACAGCTCCCTGTGTACAACTCAAAAGGATTCTAATTGTTTTCCTGTCAGCCGGCAGTGCTGGCATGGGATTTTAACAGATGTCTTTCCTTCACATCGTAATGCTGTGTTAAGAGGTTATGGTCATTTTGCATATTTTTATGGGATTTTGTTGGGAATAAAACGCCTAGACAAAGTTGGCATGATGCCCACAGCTGAATTGTTGATCTCGATATATCCAAAAATCTAAAATGATAACAAGAGCACAAAATAAAAAAACAAACTGCTCTTTGTTTCTACCACTACACATTTTATTTCAATACCAAGTACAAATGGGATCACAGAACACCATCTAAGGTGAGGTGGCTTAAGAGGAGACAACTTGAAAATTGAGAACTTTGTTTCACCTGTATTTAATTTCCTCAGATATATGACAAGTTTGGTGGCTTTCTCTTTTAACTTGCCATTTGCTATATATCATTTTTAGATGTTCAGGAAATGAGGACCTTGACAAAACAATGAGCCTTGGGACTATGTACCAAACAGCATTAAAAAAAATAACTGCAATTAACAAAAAGCAGTACAGGACCATCATATGTGGAAATTGATATGACCAAATTAATCAGGACGGACGGATTTGCATGTTATAACACTTGCTACCCGATAAATATGTCTGAATCTATGTCATGTGCTTTTTAAAAACCTATAGATTTGGGTACTGCTTTGTAGTGGAAACCACTACTTAATTAATTGTTCAGATTTCTGCCTTATTAAGCTCAGAGAACATAACAATGTCACCATCACTAGTTAAAACACAATCAAAATAAAAGAGCAGGCTATTAAGATCTGGGTTGTAATTTTTTAATGTTTTCATTTCATATACAGAATTACTCATATTTTAATTTGGTATATTTGGTCTCTCATCTCATCTCATATTGTTCTTGTAATCATGTATTATAGAGTGTTGTGATTATTCTCTCTCACACTTTATTTCTGCAAAAATAAGTGACTCTGAAAGAGTCACTATGGAGCCTCTCATGAAAATCACGTAGTTTCTTTTATTCATCTATTTATTTTCTTTAATTTTTCATTTATTTGTTTATTGACTTGTTTATTTTGCTTGCGACTTGCCTTTCGTAATACCTACACAGACATATTTGAGAAAGTAAAGTGACATCTAATGTTTTTTTTTTCCTGAGGTTTAGATGTTTTTGAAATTACCTGTCCTATTTGATTAATTTGTAAATTGTATATCATGCTTATAATGACAGGTTCAACCTATAAATAAACTAAGAATTTGGTTGATTTTTATTTTTGGGATTTCAACATAACACCAATGTTTAGCAATGAATATTTGACCTGATTAAATCTACACAACTTACCCTCCTTAAAATATCACCCTTCGAAAATCTTTGCAAAGACGGATATTTCGAAAATGAACTGCAATCAAATTTTTTGAGTTGACTAATGTGTTCACTCAACATAGTTAATGGCATTAATGAGTGTAGGATGCTGTGTTCCTCACGCCTATTAATTAACTAAGTGCTTTGTATATGTGGATGTTGTGAAAATTCATTCTTTCATTTACTTTTATGCTAAGGTTTTTTTTACTCTTTATTCAGTCAGTAATTTATGATACATGTATGTGGTTTAGTGCTATTGTATTGATTAAAAGAAAAATCATTATTTAATGTATGTGTTTCTATTTAAGTTTATGCTCAGCCAGAGTACTGTATACTTATCGTTTTCATTAACATCTTAAATAGAGTCTTTTTCTTGTTAGTGTAATGCAATACCAATGTGTTACTGAAATAATATATCTCTGTGAGATAATAGGGCATTGAAATAAAAGTTTCATGTTGAAACCGTTTAACCAATTCATGTGTCTGGGCCTATTTTGCCTCACACATTTTTGCTTTAAGGAGATACGATTTCTTTTGTTCTAAGTAATGGGGAGAAAGATAATGTGATTCATGTATAGATGACAGGTTGAAGTGGTAAAATAAATGTTTAAAGTGGAAATATTTGAATTTTATGCAGATTTGTCTTTAAAAAGGAATAAAAACACATTTGACATTTGTGTATTGTCTATAATTCTGTATTAATTACCACCATTGTCCCCAAAGTTTGTAACAAGACTTTCTCTATTGAAAAAAAGAATAGCTGTTTTATTTTCTGGGTTTGCTGGATTTCAACATTGATTAATATGTGCAAATAAAGTGGCATCCATTTCCATCTTATGACCATAGAATGGCATTTGTTGCACATGATACATAATGCCAGTCTAATCTTTTAAATGTTGCACCACTATCAAGATGTGGGAAAATTGCATGGATTTCAGTAAGATATTAAAAGCATGGCATAAATTGAAAATAACTCGATTATTTTGGATACCGAATAATCTTAATTGTGATAGTTTCCTTTACAGTTTTCTGATGCAGCATAGATTAAAGGTAAATATTGCTTTTGCTGACTGGAAAAACACACACAAAAACAGCTGCTGTACAATTAAATCAAGCAATGGTGTTTTCTCTGTGGTATTTTGAATAATGGTTTAGAAGCGACCTCGTAAACTTGACATCAATAGCAAAATCTGGGATGAGCCAATTAAATGTATGATGGATTAGACTATTTATCTCAGTTATTAGTCTTGGAAGACGAAGATAAGATCAGTACTGATATGACTTTCCTTGAAGCTCACCAGGAGCTTTCTGATCTCAGCTCATGATCTCACTCTGTTTCTCACAGAAATTAATTCACTGTAAATACAATCAGCAAGGTGGCATTCTTCTTGTGAATTCCGTTATGTCCACATATAGCACAATTTGACACATCTCATATAATAAAGTCCTGATACAGAAATGACATGCATTTCAACAACTTACATTAAATTCTCCTTAACCAGTCATTCCTATTTTATATAAGTGCTGCACAATCTCCTTTGACTTAAGCCTGTTCTGCTAGTACAAAATTTGGCCTTAAATATGTAAAGCAACTGCAAGAACCAGAGCTTGACTCAAAGCTTGTAGCTAATCCTTTATTCATGGAAATCTCCTGAGAATGGCAGGATTCAAGGAGTGGCATATTTCCTGTTGGCGCAGCTGTGCATGTTGTGTGGCTCTGCTCTTCTCATCAACACTTGACACCTCATGGGTGGCATTCATGGAAAAATGCCTGGGTCACTGATAAGCACAGGGTGAGCTGTCATGAACTTTACACAGAATAGGCTATGTTCATCGCTATCTATCAGATGAACCCTGTTGAGAGAAATTGAAACGTAGTAAATTGGTATATACTGTAGGTGGGAAGCCCTTTCTATAACTCCACTTTGAATATGTGATTTGTTTTTTCTTATTGAAAGTGAGCAGGGGGTGGGAGAAGCTGACAATATTTTCTGGTATTGTTGAGTTGTAGGCTGCAAGAAATGTCAGAAAGTGACAGTGTGTGGACTTCGGCTGAGCTTTAAAGCAGGGATAAAGTGATATGATGGACAGAAGATTGGTTCGGAATTAAAAAGGCCACGAGGCTTCACCAAGCACCATGGGACAACTGACAGGCAGCCTGTAGAGCTCTCCTCCCCAGGATCACAGGGAAAAGACCTGTGCTGAAGGCCCTGACTGACAAAAACTAAAGTTGGGCATTTTTCTCTTTTAGGTAGCCAGTGCCTCTTGATAAATATTGGATATTGGGAAAAACACTCCACTTAGTCCGTTAATTCTGCATCTGGATAAAATGCTGACATTGATTTCCACAGTTGTATAAATGTTGAGAATACACTAGCATAAACTATAACCACTGGAAAGGTATACAATGAAAAAAAAGAAAGTAACTTAACTTATAAACTTTGAGCTTAATAACATATTTTTATTGCCCAATGAATAGAAACTATTGATATGGATATTCTATAACACTTAATATCTGAGTCAAAATGAGTAGGTTAAACACAGCAACAATGATTATAACAAATGTTATTTTGGAGGTATTTATGGGGTATATCAATACCTGTGGAAAACTGTCGTTATGTTCAATTACTTACTTGTTCTTACAATCAGGCCGCAAAGTTGGGCCAAAATTTGTGATTGATAGGTAAAATGAAAAGATGGCCTTTTTTCCAAACAGCACAAAGCTCAGGGTGAGTATAAAGATTGTGGGCTGGCCTAAATATTAATTTCTAGTCGCTTTAGTCTTCCTACAAGCAATTCTAGTGAAAGCAGTGTTTCCAGGTATCTCAGCAATGCACTGGGTGGATTCAATGTTATTTTTCAGGCAGGCTGTGTTTTGGTAGTTGTCCATTAATCACAGTGTTGCCATTTCTATCCACAGTTTCTCTCTGTATGTTGACATGTCCTTGAGCAAGATACTTGCTCTTCTGACCAGAGAGGGCAGGAAGGGCAACTTGTTTTTGGTTTGTGGGTCAAACTAAGTTCATCGGCCAAAACAACTCATTCTATGATCAGTATGAGGAACTTTTTGAACAAACAAAAAAAAACACTTTCCATGTGCAACTGGGAAACAACATTAGCAACATGAACAAAGAATGCCTGTTTGCCTTATGAATTAAACAAATACTGACTCTTTTCATTCTCATTCTTCTCATTACTCATGACACCAGTTAAGGAATTTCTCAGTTCCTTTAGATAAAGCCTATGCATATTAAATTTTGCTGATTTCTGAGACATTTCACCATACAAATCATGATAGGTCCATTCAACCGAGGGCGACAATTTTCTTTTTTCAATTGTGTCATTTTTGATCGGTGTCACTTAATCCAGAATATTTAAACAGTGGTTAGAAAAAGAGTGAAAGGAGCGTCATCACTGAGCAGAGTAACTTTGTCAAAAAGTTTGGTTTTTGATCAGTCAGCTAGTTGTTGTTTTCCTCCTACACAGTCATGTTAAATTATGGTGTACAAGCTAACTGTCATTACAAATATAGAAGCACAGCTCCTCAGGACAAGACAAAGTCTCTAGTGTGCTCCTTCATCACGGAAGCAAGAGTAGAGGGAGTTAACCCTGGAGAAGATAACGTCTTCAGCTGTGAACAGTGAGTCTTTCCTGTTCCTGGATCATGGTCAGGAACAGTACAGGAAAAGATTAACACTAGTGACCATAAAAGGACCACTCACTGAACCATCAACAGTGAGAATAAACGTGTGAATCAAACAAGGGTGGTTACTAAGGAGATAAGCTAATGTGGCAGCAGCTAAAATTGTAACCACCTCTGAGCTAGCATTTGGAGCCGCAACCAGCCACTCCGATCTATTCTTGACGCTAAAGACAGTAGATGGGGGTGGTGTAAGTGAAGGAACGAGCCTCATCAGTTTTAGCTCTTGAACCAGTGGTGTGCATTTAGTAGAGGCAGGGGAGGCCGGGGCTCACCCGCCATCATGGAAAGAAAATGTAAAATGAAAAAATGAATTAAATAGTTATATTTATTCAGTGATTTTTACTATAAAGTTAATTTCCTCTTCACCATTTTTAGTTTTTTTTTTTTTTTCTTTTTTTCAAAATTGCTGAAAAAGAGAAGAGACATGCAGTGACACAGCAACCAGCTGAGCCCACTATGGATTGTACAATGATTATGCTAACTGTGCTGCCATGCTATGCACTGAGACCATAGTGCTGTGGATGTCACTATTAAAAAAAACACTTTTAAGAATTTCCACAGTTTAGCTGATGTGTCTAATGTTTTTCGTCAACTGTAACGTGTTTCTCATGATCATAAAACGACTGCAAAGAGACAATGAGTGAGGCACACAGTGACGCTGCCTCACGGTAGGGGGCACTGGTGATCCCAGGGATCCTTCTTACTACTCGGCTACAGAGTAATAGAATAAGCAATAGCAAGCTACGGTAAACACTTAGCAAGTCAAGTGCAGCCATCCAGTTGTGTTTTTTTTTCCTCTTGATTGGCCTTATTTCCAAAATGGAGGATTACATAGCTAAATTGAAAGAATTTTCTAAGCTGGACTTTCAGTCGAAGCAGGAGATAGTAATGAAGGGAAGACCAACGCCTGAGCTGACAGGTTTGCTTCAGACTACAGGACAGAAGTCTTCTCAAACCGAGTGGATCTCATCGGGCTGTTTAGCTCACAAACGGTGAGGGATGATCGGAAATCTCCCGGGCAGCTTCTCAACTTTTTGGCCCAGAAGGATCTCATTCAAACTGTTCCTGAGGCGTCAAAGTTGCTCCGGCTGGTGGGCAGTGTTCCAGCTACGACAGCATCGGCGGAGCGCTCATTTTCGGCACCGAAAAGACTCAAAACATACAGTCGGAACAGGACCGATCAAGGACGACTGTCTTCACTGGAAGCGATTTCCATTGCGATCGTGAGACTTTTAAAACTGAAGAATGATAAGGAAGACTTTTACGAGCAAGTTATCGATGCTTTTCTTCAGATGGAGCGGCGCATGGACTTCATTTATGAGTAAAGGTAAGAGAGAATAACTTTTTTTTTATGTGCTACAATGTGCTACAACTTGTATACGTAGAGAATGCTGATATGATATTTTAAACAAAACACGTCAAGTGCTGCCAATAAAATGGTGAATAAGCTACTCTGTAGGGTTCATATGTTTGTAAATCTGACTGTGATGACCTCATCGCAACCCTTTTAAAAGATTTAGACACTGATTGTTTTTAGCCAAATATAACTTGACTGCGGCATTGAATTGGGTCATGGATCGACAAACTCAGAAAAGTTATAAAATGACAAAGTTGAAGTGATGTAAACCTTGAAAAGGACATGAACGGGCGAGCAAAAATACAAAAAGAGAGATTATTTTGCCCAAATCAAGAAGGAAGTTGCCCCTGTTTCCTGTGAAGGGGAAACACTTGCTGCAAGGTTATATATGTTATGGTTAAGGTTATGTAAATACTAAGGGAACTGATTTATTTTTAAGTCATAGGACAACCATGCTGTAGTTTAACAATGTTCATGAACAGAATGTATGCGTAACACTGGATTTTATATCAGGTTCTTTCTGAGTATCATATTAGTGATGATTTTTTTAATAAAACAATTGGATAATATCAGCATTGTATCTACAAAAAGAAAATAACAAAAATTCTCAGAAACTAAATACCCTGAAAAGAATTAGTGACCTATTAAAGTGGTTTTATAGGTGGAAGGTAACTGAACTATGACAAGCTTTGTTACACAAAAGTCACATATTACTAAAAATCTTCTAGATGTTGTCTGAGGCTTGTAAAAGAAAGCTTACATTTGCTAAGATATTCAGAAGGCAGGTCAAGAAGTCAAAGTGCATGAGAGCTGTCTTCAAGGCTAAAGCAATGTTATGGTTTAGGGTAAAATATTATTAACACATTATTTCCAACATAGTTATTTCCCGTTGGGATTAGTAGTCCGTCTGTCTGTCTATCAGTCTGTTTGTCTGTATATCTGATTGCCTCTCCATCCATCTATCATTTCATCCATATTCATTAAGCCATCTATCGAGCTTTATGGTAGAAATCCTCTGAGCATAACTAGTCTCTCATGCAGTAGCAACCGGAAAGTATTTTTTGGTTTGTTTTTTTGGTTGTTATTGTTAGTAAATGAAAATGTACAGATGAAAGACAACAGCATCCAACCGACATAGACTTGGCAATATGCTTTGTTAACATAAAAAATATTAAAAAACAGCAACAGGTGTTTCATTCTTGACAGGTTCAAAGAATAATGCAAATGGCAACATTTGCGTGCAAATCAGTGGCACTTTGTGGCACACATGTAGTGCTAAACATCTATATATATATTGTAGCACAGAGAGGAAAGGGCATGATTATTACATCTGTGGTCCAAAGTGACATGCCACTAACAATTCATAGTCATTGATAGTAATGAATACTATCAGATGCTATACAATTAAATATTAAATTTCTCCTTTGCCACTGCTTGAAACACAATCATTAAAGCTTGAATTTGGATGTAGATATAGATGCATGTTTGAACTCTACTATAATGCATAAAACAGTTGAGCCTTAATTGGGAGTTTGTACAAAATGCCTATGGCCTTTTTATAAATGGTATGACTGTCCCATTATTTTCTTGTCTGAGGAATGTGAATCATATTTGATTCAGCATGTAACAGCAGAGATATGATTATTCAGATAAAACAATTGGAAGTGTGTCAACATTGCATTGCAATTCTTAGCTGTAAGGGGGGAGGAAAACCTGGACAAATATTTGCAGTGGCAGTTTAATGCATGTGCATTTTAAGAAACCGCTGATGTATTACTATCTGACCATTCAAAATGAGTTGTGACCTAGTAGGCACAATTTGCCGTTGTTGCTCATCTGTTTGTGAAAAGACTACGTTTAATATCTGAGGGGCTGACCTGAATAAAGTAGGACTGATGATGGTTACATTTTGGATAGTCAACCAACTAAAGGGATGTTTTGAGACCAAGATATTCATCAGCTGATATATATTTCCATTCAAATATTGAAAGATTTCAGTCAAATGAAAATGTAATTCATACCTGATCCATATATGCAGCAAACAAATTAAACATGAGTGTGTGAGTGCTTTGCTTCACCTATTTCCCATTTTTACATGATGCCCATGTTCAAGATATATTGCAACCATGACATATTTATGCCTGAGCTTGTTTAATTACACTTTGGATCAATTTCTTACTGTCAGGTTACTCCTATTTCCATCACTGCATTTTTCTAATGACCAGTCAGCAGCAGCAGCAGTTCGGAAGATATTTTCACCACCCAAAAACATTAGACTTTCTTTTAGCCGTCATGCAAAAGGCCTGTCTATCCACTGTACTGAACAATAAATAGAAAAACATAATTTTACACCAAGAGGGAAAATGTTGCCCTTATAGAGAGCAGACTCAACTGGTAAGATGAAGGTGAGAGGGAACATTGAGGAAGACACAGTTGTACAATGGATGCTACACACAGTTACAAGTATGATTGCCATGTAGGTGGATAATTGTTTTTCTAATTATAAATGTCATAAAACCACAGTTGAGGAGACAGTCTGTTCTTTGCTCCTTGGAGGAAATAAAATAATTTAGTGTTGTACTCAACTGATTAATGACATGGTGTTTGCGAGCTGGCAACCATTAATTATTATTGGCAAAGGAGGATTACCACATATTGTCTGTAAGCAGTAATATGATTTGATGAAATGATCCCACCATTCCCTGTTCACTGCTATGCCGCCAAAGAAAAATGGGCTAATTTACATAAGTTTCCCCACTCGCCATGGAGGCAAATCATGCTGAAAAGAACATTATATTGAAGGAAGAAGATGCCCCAGAGGTGTGACTCCAATTAGTGCAGGTATCGTCCGTGTCTCTGAATAGTGCTCAACCTTTGGTGACTGCAGACTCCAAAGATCTGTTGTCTGTCCTTACATCATGTGAGGGGTTTTTTTACTACCTAATTTTTGCTACAAGTGTCTTTCTGTCAGCACTTCATCAGCAGCTGGCAGATGCCTTGATATTTCAAGGACTCGAGTAAATCCATCAAGGTGAGCACTGCAGCACTGCATGTTTTTAGATTTTCTGCTAACTAACTGCTTTAATCTGAGATCTTTATGGTTGTTTCTGCCTTTGATTAGCCGCCCGTAGAATGGACTTCTGTCCTTTCACGTAGTGGTTCTGTCTGTGGAAAGAGCAATATTTCTACTCTATAATTGCAAAAGCACTTAGATTGTGAAAAGTAAGTGCCTCAGTGTTGCCTTGTATTTTTCAAGTGTGTGGAGATGTTTCGTCAATTCTTCTTCTTTTCCTTTTGGCTTTTCCCTTCAGGGGTCGCCACAGCAAATGAGCCTTCTCCATCCAACCCTATTCTCTGTATCCTCCTCGCTTACACCAACCATCTCCATATCTTCTCTCATTACATCCATAAATCTTCTCCTTGGTCTGCCTCAAGACCTCCTGCCTCCAGCTCCAATTCACCAGCATCCGTTCACCAACATATTCACTATCCCTCCTCTGTACATGACCGAACCATCTTAGTCTGGCTTCTCTGACCTTGTCTCCAAAACATCTAACATGTGCTGGTCCTCTGATAGACTCATTCCTGATCCTATCCATCCTGGTCGCTCCCAAAGAGAACCTTAACATCTTCATCCCTGTGACCTCTAGCTCTGCCTCCTGTCTTTTCGTCATTTTTAACTGTTTTGTAGGCCATACAGCATTGCTTGTCTCCCCACTGTCTTTTACACCTTTCCCCTCATTCTGGCTGATAGTCTTCTATCGCATAGTACTCCTGACACTTTTCTCCGCCCATTCCAACCCTGCTTGAACCCGACCCCTCACCTCTTTTCCACATGATCTCCACTGCTCTGGACTGTTGACCCCAAGTACTTGAAATCCTCCAACTTCTTCTCTCCACTCCTTGTAGCCTCACCGTTCCACCTGGGTTGCTCTTATTCACACAAATACTCTGTATTGCTGCAACTAACTTTCATTCCTCTCCTTTCCAGCGTGTACCTCCACCTCTCTAGATTTTCCTCAACCTGTTCTCTGCTCTCACGACAGATCACTGTAAACTGCATATCTGCAAACATCACGGGTCCATGGAGATTCCTGTCTAACATCATCTGTCAGCCTGTCCATCACCACCGCAAATAAGAAGGGGCTCAGAGCTGATCCCCGATGGAGTCCCACCTCCACCTTGAACTTCTCTGTTACCCCTACAGCGCACTGCACCACTGTCTCACAGCTGGCATACATGTCCTTCACCAGTCTAACATACAGTACTTCTCTCCCACTCCAAACTTCCTCATACAGTACCAGAGTTCCTCTCTTGCCACCCGGTCATATACTTTTTCTAGGTCTACGAAAACACAATGCAGCTCCCTCTGACCTTCACTGTTCTGGGGATGTTTAGTCAATTAACTCCATTAAAATAATTAAAAATAGATAAGGAATAAATAAAGAATTTAAATCAGTAATAGACATTTCACATCCACAAGAAATTTCCATTAACATGGGGCTGTATTAATTCTGAAAACCATTAATTAAACCTATTGTATATGTGGTACTCTCTATCTTTATAGTGAGATAAAACTATTACCGCTAATGATCAAATGTTTGGCTTTTATTTAACTTATGATCATCAACCAATGGCTCACCTGTATTGGCAGTGCATCTTCCATTTTGATTATCACCTGTCAATATACACCAAAGAATGAATGAATAAGACAGCCATTTATCTAGGAGCAGAAATTTTATTTCCTTGGCTTCTTCAATGAGTGAGACATTTAGTTTAAGGGGACACTTCAACTGTGCAACTAAAACCCTCTGCCATTGTTCTCTGGAAGATGCATCACTGCGACAGATGAGCAATTGTAGCACTACCATGATATTGTTCAGATGATTTCGTTCATATGCACCCCCATTCAAATGTAGTGTCCAGAATTTTGGTGGGAAATTGACCTTAGACACCTTTCTTGGCACAAGAGTTAGAGTGCATTCATAGGGCTATCATGTTGCTCGTTTTATTGTCATCATGCACTCCCATTAATCAATGAATTTCTGTTGCATCTTAAAATAATAGACTATTTTTCAAATTATTCCTGTCTGTAAAAGTGGACCTGTTTCACCCTAGCATGGGATCATAAGGGGCAAAACTGTCTTGTAACAAGAAATATTTAATCTATCCTGAGAATTCAGAGATGAATCGCAGCAACACAGTACCAAAGGAGAAGCCAGAAAAAACGTGATATGGTTCAAGGACAAACACAAAATAGACTACCAATGAGAGCAATTAAATAAAACTGGGCAAAGACAGATGAATACCCCGCATAGTTAAGAATTGGCACAGTGCAAAAATCAAGTAACTGGGTGAATACATACAAAAATATAGTTGCAAAATGAGGGCAAACAGGACCACTAACAGAATCACTGTGTTTCAACACAGCTGAAACACATTTGGAGGCATACAATTAAGGCAGAGCAGGAAAACCGAGACCACAGGACTTTTTTATTCTAATTTTATAGTGAATTCATGTGGAAAAAACTCCAAAACATAAAAGGGTGTGTCTGTGCATGTATGCTTTAGCTGCCAGTATTGATAAGTAGCAAACACAAAAAATAAATGGATGTTACTGCCAATAGAGCTTTTGTTCCCTTCACAACTTGTTTTTAAATCTTACTATTTGGTATTTACTGTTAGATTAAACACACAACATGCGGTATCCCAAGCAATAACAAGTTTGCCTCCTTTGGAATATTTACATGTGCATGTATATATATTTACAGGTACAAAAGATTTTTAGTTATGGTTACAGTGTACAAGCTTGCTGAGTGTCTTTGCAATTGATCGAAGATGAAAACTCAGCAAAGCCTCCATGAGTCTTTGATTGACAGATGTTCCATGGAAGCATCCGTCTCCCAAGAGCCACAGCTCAATGGTCAGGTGAGCCTGGTACCTCGACTTGATGATGATAAATGATACCATCAAGCGGAGCCCACCTTGTAGATCAAATATAAAGAAACAGGACATTGATACATTGCATGAGTGAAAAGTATGATTTGATCCAATGGTTCTGAATCAGTTTTATCATCACACTTATGAGGACACTCTTGAGATTTACTGCATGTCTAGACTTTGACTACACTAATTTCAGTGCTACAAATGCTGAACACAACTGCTTATATTTACCTTAAAGGAGAGACCCTTAGACTGTTTTATTATGATGTATGCAATCATTTATGTGGTTAATATCATGCTCAACCCCCCCCCCCGTTCTTATTAAGTAGTGTCTTTTTTGTTTGTTTGTGTTTTTTTTTTTTTTTTTTAATAAATATACATTTCTCCCTGAGATATTTGTAATACATTGACAACTGATGCCAACTTACTGGTTTACACTTGAAAGCAACCCAGATTTTACTATGTTCCTCTAGGCTACAGGAGAGCAACCATCTGTGAGAGTAGTAAATGCTACAGAGGCAATACTCAGCTTATACAGGTTAGGTCTATTTTATTCAAGGAAATGCTTCACAGAAAATCCAATAATATGTGGATCTGTGAAAATGCTTCAAACACAACAATGCAGTGTATTTTGTCTGTGGGCTACTTTTCTGGATGTTTGCTGCCACTTCATCTGCAATGTATGAATGACAGAATGCTACCCTCTTATAAAACAGAATACCTTCTGTTCAAAACCCCGTCTAGCATATATTTTATGGTTCCATACCAAAAATAGAGCAAATGTTTAATGCAACTTTTCCTTTCATTGTTCTTGAAATGTGCTTTTTCTGAACCCTAATAGAAGACAATTGTCTCATTTGGGATTTCTGTCCCCAAAAACTGTAACTACCACAATAACAGTATATATTGATTACATATAGTAGGTGATTCTCTCTCTTTTACTTAAAAGGATGTCTGTCTTGTCTTTATAATAATATATTTATAATATAATCAATACTTAATGTTATAGTATATTGTAGTGAAGAGGGTGTGGTAATAGTAGTTATTAATCACACTAAACTTGATGATTAGGCATTTTAGTTTTTTTGCCTAGTTGATTGAATAAAAAATGATTTTCAAGCATCTCAAACTGATTGAAATATTCAATTACTACCCTCAACAGTGTTTTATTTTGTTTCTTGCATATGAATGTGTAGTTTTTCCTAGTAAAAATGGGTTGTCATAATAATGTACTAGTTATAAGGAGATAACGCATCAGAATGAGTTTTACAAATAAACTTGCTTTAAACTTGCCAGATTCCTCGCTCATTTCAAACAAACTTTCACAGCTATGAAGATGATCTTCAGCTTTATACGCCATTTAAAACAGATGGATTGGATGCAAAGAACTTTAGTGTGTGTCTGGCTCCTCTCAACAGCTGGTTATCGGCAAATTTCTTTTTTCCGAACTCAGCTAAGACGGAAATGATTGCCAGTGGACTGGCAAATCTCATCTTTACAACAATTTCACTCTGTCCTTGCATGTGGGCGTTATTCGCAATGACGGAGTTAGAAACCTTGGTGTGTTGTTTGACAGACACTTTTCTTCTGAGCTTCATATTATAGAGGTCACCAGAGTCCACTTTTGAAACATTGTTCAGATCAGACCAGTGCTGTCACTAAACACAGAAATCTTAATCCATGCATTTGTGACATTGCGAATGGATTATTGCAGTGTTCTTTTATTCAGGTTGCAGGTTCCAGGACGAGTGTCCAGGGCTTGAAAGGAGAATTAATGAATTTCAACATATGACTATGGTGCTGATCTCTTTCCACTGGCGTCCGGTTTTCGTTCAAGCATTCTTCAAGGAGTTGCTCCTCACTAGTCAGTGGTATTACACCATCTTATCTATTGGTCTAGGTGAATTCACATGTGGATATTCATTTAGCTTCCACAGTTGCAGCCTTTTCTGTGTTCCCAAGGTCTGAGAAAAGACTTTACAAGAGGGCTTCTCTTTTCATACACCACCACTATAGAACGGTCTGTCTCTTGACATTATGCAAAACCACTTTTTATTGCTGTCTTAAAAGGAGACACTTGTTTGCCACAACTTGAGTCTTGAACGGTGTTTGAGTAATTTTTATATTCTTATTTTATTTTTTTTATTTTTTTTTTTCCCCTGGGCAGTAAGGTAGTGCAGTAGTTAGCACTTAGGCCTCACAGCAGGCAGGGTTCATTGGTTTGATCCTGACAGATGGTCTTTCTGTGTGGAGTTTGCTTTTTCTCCATGTGTCTGCATGGATTTCCAGGTTCTCTCCTCTTATTATTTTTTTGTACACTAAAAATACATTAAAATATGTGCATCTTTGTATTTAATCAGAAGAACTGAGTCTGTTGTTACTTTATTATTGTTCCCTCCATTTATTGAATTACATTAATTAATTGATGATATTTAGCATAGCTTGCTATCTAAATGTTCCTTTTTTTGGAAATGTGTTGTTTAACACATTCACTGATGCCAGTGAATCCACAACATATAGGTACTGTATATCTACTTCTACTATTCATTATAAGTTATTCAATAAGATAGAATAATCAAATTACTTTTTTGACACCAATAAGATCATCAATAACTGAGGTTGACTTAAATAAAGGCAAAAATAATGACAGAACAGGGAGATGGAGTTGGTCAGCTGGTCTTTGAGACACATTGTTGGGGAAAAGGAAAGTGATGTGGGTGGTGAAGGCGACCTGCATTGAAGGCAGGGGTGTATATTACTACTGGGTGTGAAGGAACACATTAGCCAACACTACCATCCAATATTGTGAGAACTCTGAGGTGAGTGGCTTGATGTGAGGCTTGTGAGTGGGAGTGGGGTATGATTGACATGCCCACACAAACTTTCATAGACAGGGAAAGGGAAGCATACACTGACTTCGACGTAATCAGCCAGTGGATGATTTTATTTAGTTAATTACTGATTTTCATGCATAAACCCAACACTGTTTCACACTTGGGAATCAGAGTATAATATTTGGTTTCACACCCTTGGTATTGCAACTCAGTCGCATTCATGAAAATTCATGACAATTGTAAGTCAGTTATTGTGGGAGACGATACCAATTATTACCTTACCTCACTTGTTACTAAGACACTTATAGTTTTATTACTTGTTTACTAAGACACTTTGTAGTTTCACCGAGACACTTTATAGTTTATAGTTTATTTTTATTTCTAATTCTGCCTTTTTCTTTTTATTATTTATTACTGTTGTATTCCCGTAACTCTGGCACAACAATTTCCTTCGGGATTAATAAAGTTGTTCTTATCTTATCTTATCTTATCTTATCTTATCTTATCTTATCTTATCTTATGACAATAAACCCAATGTATCTGGAGATGGTGTTGGGTCCCTACCGAACAATTAATATGACCATTTATTTATTAGGGATTTAGATCTATTGATCATAAAATAATTCTGGTGGATCTTTAGAATATGATTTGATTTGTGTGTTGGTGATGGAAAAGGATGTACTAAGGATGATGAATGAGTTGGATAACCTATGTAAGTCCAAGGACATGAGTATTAGTGTGACTCATTTTTCAGACTCTTTCCTTAACCCAAGCATCTTCTTAGAAGGAGAAAGCACTGTATTTACATAAAGCACAATATGAGTGAAATTCAGACACTACATTTAACCCATCATCAACTATGAGCAGTAGCTGGTCGCAGGAGCAGCGCCAGGTGAGCAGTTAAGGATTCAGTGTCTTTGCTCAACAACAATTTGACAGGAATCATGGAAATGGAACCAGGACGGTTCCAAGAAAACCCCTCTAACTCCCTGAGCCACAATGCCCTGCTCTGCTTACACCTCACAATTCAAATAATTTTCTGCTTCCTGGGAACGAATTTTCATTGTACAAATCTGATTCCGGAAGATGAGGAAATTCAAAGTATCTTGCCAAAAATATCCACAAGACACAGAAGTGTCCTCCTGTTCTCTAAATTGCTTTTTGTCTTTCTTTTAATTCCCCCTTTTTGCCTAAAAATGTTGAAAATGTAATACAACTGCACTAAAGGCCTCTATATATTTTATTTGTATTTCTTATCTCCCTCCTTCCTACTTTCATCTATTATTGTTATGTTTTACTTGAAACTCTGGCACAACAATTTCCTTCGGGATAAATAAAGTTGTTCTTATTCTTATTCTTATTCTTATTCTTATTCTTATTCTTATATACTTTGCATTAAGGCATAATTTTGTTCTTGCTCCATCGGCTGCGAGAAAAATAAAGATCTTTCTAGCCATGTCTTTCCAAGAATCTCAGGTGCAGAACTGCGGGGAAGTCTCCATAGGCCCCTCACACTGCAGCACACATCACATGCTCTAAGCATTGGAGGAATGAGACAGAAGAAAACCATACACAGACAGTAATGGCAGACAGTGAAACAGTCATCTTGGTAGTAATCTCATGGTGTTTAATAAGAGGATAGGGCTGCAGCAACGTGGTGTCAATTTCGGGGTCAATTTCCTCCTGTCCCCTTTTTTTATCTGGACACGATGTCTGGCTTTTGCAAATTTCTTGCAAAGTTATCCCCATCTTTTGTGACAGACATTTTCCTCTGCTCTCCTCACAATACAGGCGCTTTCCAAGATTTACTGCTCATTTTTGTCTATATGTGCCCAGTTACATAGATTTTCATATTTCATCTTTTCACACTTTCATGCTCAAAACTCTGTCACACTATACAACCTTCTGGCTAGTGGAAAAAGCAGGGACGACAGCACTTCTGCTTTTCTGCATTAATGTTACCCACTTCAAATATCTGTCCCATCACAAAATACTACTTGGACACTTTACAAGGGAAAAGTTATCCCCAGATGAGGTTTAGAGAGGAAGCTGCCAGAACTCCCAAATCATGGCTGTGAGAATAAAATGAACTCATTTTTTTCCTCATTTTTTTTCTTGCAGCCCTGGGTTTGCGAAGTAAGCCTTAGTTCTTGTGGTGTACATGGATGCCTTTAAGCAGTTGCTGCACAGGTGCACTTTTTAGTGAAACAGCTTAAAAGTAGATTTTCTGACTGACTGATTTTACCAACAAACTACCTAAAACACACCCATGAATACTTAAAGGTACTTGGGGCGGCCTATTTGACAGATGCCTGGAACATGGGTAATATTTTTGCACTTTCAAATTAAATCAAATTGTTTCTTTTTGATCATACACTTCATATTTACAAATGGGTACCTAATATTTTCATACTTACAGACAGGAACCCAAACTAAGTTTCTGGGTTATCTGGGCTCAGGTCACTTGTCTGCTCTTTTCTTTGTTCAGACTGAGGTCATGGGTTGTTTTGTCACCTATTATAACAGTCTGAGCTAAATGGTCTCTACTTATATAGGGCTTTCATCACCTTTCAAAGTGTTCTATACTGGATTTCACATTCACCAACTCAAACACGCTCTCACTCACTGACACCATGCAAGGCGCTTCGCAGACCATCTGAAGTTACCTGGGAGTCAGTGTCTTGCCCACGGACACTTTGCAGGCAGGAAAAGCCTGATCAAAGTGTCAACCTTCTGATTGGTGGAGCACATGTTATACTAACTTCCCCCACAAAGTTTTGGCTACTAACTAGCCATTCTAAGGTCTATGGACATTTGGGTTAAACAGATGGATTAACATTTTTTTTTTCTTTTCCATATTCATGTTGACTTGTTGACATCTAAAAAGTTGTGATAAGCAAGTTTTGATTAGAGTAAAAAATTACTTATTCCCCGAGCATCCCTTCTTCACCTGTGCTTAGACTTCATTTTCTAGCTTTTTCATTCCTGTTGGCCAGGATATGAGGAGAGTCGGAATTCATTCTTTCTCCCTCTGCTTCATACACACACTGAATTACAGTCATTGTCCTCAAAACCACTGGAACAGAGATGTTACGCTTTGTTTAAAATGGCATTAGTAGAGTTTTTAAATAATCTACAAACCAAAAAATTTTTCAAAACTCGAACTAAGTCGAACTTTTTTGGATGCGGCACCCATTCCTAACTGGGCTGCGGATGTACATGTGTTTTTCTTTTCTAACTTGTTTAAAATGGCAGTCATCTACTGGCCAGCCTCAACTGCAAATCCCAGTCATTTTTAATAACACCCCATGAACTTGCTGAGTCACCAAGTTAAGAAATAACATTCTCCTTTGCTATAGTTGTAAGATACGCTTTAGAGACAGTCTGAACCTTTTTTAACAAGAACAAACTGTGACGCTGGGACTGGAACTTGCCCCGAGATTCAAAATAGCACATTCATCAATGGATGAGGTGGGAATCACTGGACCAATTTCACAGCATCTTTTAAGCACAAAGAGGTCCTCTTATTTCCTATGACAACACTCAGATCAGACCTTTGCATGCCTCTGTTGAACCTTCAAGTCCCCAAAGCAAAATAATAATGACTAAATTAGCATCCCAGTGAGAATAGCTTCTCCATATTGGCTGGTTCTCATTATTCCCGTAATTAAGATCAAGCCAAAACCTTTGAACTCACAGTGAACCGAAAGTCACACAGCAAATAAAATGACCAGTCTTACAATTATATTTGTGTTATATATCCCTAATTTATCATCACCCATTTTGGCTCACTGTTGAAGTCTCCAATGGGTTTTGCTTTTGCATGACATGATTTTACTTTCATATCCATTTCCTCACGTCTGCTCTCTGTGTCAACATGTGGCAAAATCAACATGAGTATGTTGCATTACCATAAATGTGATAAAGCTTTCCAACAATTGATAATTTGTATGGAATCAGAGGTAGATGACACAAACCCCCATATGTTTGAAAGTGATGCTGAAATATAGGCAATTTTCAAATGCACCCAACAGTAATTTGGTAAGGTTGGCAATGATTTAAAATGCTGCTGACAACATGTAAGGGGATATAATGACAAATATACAAATATCCTGGCATAATGAGAAACTGCTCCCATTTCTTCACCTCCTCTGTTTGGATCCTGCGGTTTGACTCTTTTGAAACAACAAGTGGATCACTTCATTACAATTAGTGTCTGAAAAGAAGCTATGTTTTAGTATCATTTAAAGATGGCTCCTGCTGGGGGTGAATTGGGTCTACAACCTACTGAAGCAATGGGCATGAAACACAGGAGTAAAAATTTGAGTCAATATGTCCTAAAGCTATTGAAGATATTGGATGATTAGATGATTAGACCACAGTAATATTTGAAATTTTAAAGAGAATTCGGGTAATATTGAGATACAGTATATCTTTTGTATCCTTTACAACTGCCAGGAGCATTTAATTGCTAATTATATTAAATAATTTGAATTGGGTAATTGCCAAATGCCTCTCCTCATCAATGTGGACTCTTGCTGAAAGCCACAGTACCCAAACAAGTTGCAGTCATCAACTTGTACTCGAGGTTCATCAAATTCATGTTGTCTTCATTTCATGCTACAAATTACTTGTGGAACTTTCATTTTGGTTGCTTGGCATTTTGTAGTGAGTTTGTTATCCCAAATAATGGTTCAGCTCAGTCACCAGAAGACAATTTGTGGTGGGGACAACAGAAAGTGAGTTTCTTTAGTATCCACACTGATACATATTTCTCAGTAAAACAGAATGTTTGCAAAGTTAAAAGTTACATTTGTTCAAAAAAAAAAAAAAAACAAGTGGTGCTTAGGGTTTACCATGAAGTGTGGCTTAAGACAAAAACAGTTAGTTAGATGACAAGATGGCCAATCTTACAAGAAACCAAAATAAGTGTAACTGGTCAGCTGTGGCTGCGGCACCTCAGAGGAGATACTAAGTATTGTGGTGAGCTGGGGCTTAGCAAAACAACAATCGGAGTCAAGGATAATTGCACTGTAGAAGTTGGCTTTGAATAAACAGATAACAATCAGTGGAAACCCAGGGGTCTCCCTCTGAACGCTTACAGTTAGCCTGAGGGTGGACTCTCCTGTTATGATAACTAATGGTGCGGGTTAGTGTCACACTTCGAACTTCTACAGTCATTCAACAATGGAGTTCTTTAAAACAGAACCAAGAGAAGCTCCCAACAGTCATCGTCATCAACACTCGCAAAGGATTCTGGGATTCCGCTAGCCAGTCCCTGCCCCACGCTACAGCATTACACCTACACCCCAACCATTAACAAGCAACCTTTTTGGAAATTCACTCCATACAAAACGTAGCTAACGTAGATAACAATGGCAAGTGATATTCACTACAGAGTAACAGCAACCAACTTACAAGGGCTGTTTCACTACACAGCAAGCAGGAGCCACAGCATAGACCAAACTAAATACAGAAATAAGAAGACAGAGAAATACTGTATTCTCCGCACTATTAGGCACATCCAAAAGCCTTTAATCTACTCAAAAACCGACAGTGCGCCTTATAATCCGGTACGCCTTATATATGGATCAATAATGAGCCGCAAGAGGTCTCGCAACTACTGGAAGAAGCCGCCGACTCCAGTTTCTCCAGTAGAAGAAGTAGCGTGCAGTGCATGCTGGGATGTATGACGGCACAAAGCATGCATTTTCATTTCCATTTGTGTGTGTGTGCGCGTCGCCAAAGTACCAACGGTAAAAACGGTAAAGGGGAATTCCAGTCCCACAGCACTTGTGTCTGTATAAAGACCCCAAAATGGTACCTTTCAAGAGACGCGCTTCCGACGCAGAATTTAAATTCAAAGCGATCAGTCACACAGTAGAACATGGGAATCGAGCAGCAGCCAGAGAATGTAACATTAATGAATCAATGGTTGATCAAGATGACCTGCACAAAGTAAAGGAGACTACAGTAAACAGAGTTTCCGAGGGAGCAAAGCGAGATGGCTACAGTTAAAGGACAAACTTGAACTTAGAGATTTTAGAGGCGGCCCTTCTTGGTGCTTTCATTCCATGAAACACTTTGAACTGTGACAAATTGACTTGGAAATACATTGTTTGAACGAAGGCGGCGCAAATACCGATAAGAGCTACTGGTACGTACGGTACCGTATTGTGAATGCAAAGCAAGGACAGTGGGTGAACTGGGAGAGTGTAGAGCGGGGAAAGCAGAAGTGGAGAGAGTTGTGGAGCATAGAAGCTAAAAGTATTAAGTTTATCATTGGGGCTACTTATGATGCTACCATCTCCCTAGAACCTAAATCAGCGATTGGCATATAATGTCTGAGTAGCAGCAGTTTAGGAAAAATATCTAGAGGTATTATTTTTGGTCATAAGTAGGGAGGCTAAGCAGATTAAATGTTTACATCAGGGATTAAAATGTTAGACCGTTTAGGTTCAGATAAAATTCATGCCAGCTAAGTATCAGTGGAGTTTGGGAGTTGATGGTGGTCCTCAATGAAAAGCTGGTTATCCCTGCATATACAGTATAGTTAGAGTTGAGGAGGCTTATGGGTGTTAGAAAGCTAGGTATGCTGTGATAACAGCAGATGAAGCGCAGCAAGGTCTCGGGTAAAGCCTGTAGAGGTGAGCCACCCATGGTTTTGTAGCAAAGTCTGTTATTGTTCTACTGACTGAGTTGGGCATTCCGGTCAGAGCCTGAAAGTTGTGGTCAGCAGCATGGCTCTGGCTGCAGATCAAGCAAGTGGATTGTTGTCGTTAAAATGAAGCATGGCAGCAGGGAGGTTGGTACAGTAGGATTGTTTGCTTTTAGATCGGCCATGTAGCATGCAGGGGGCTGTTTCCAGTATTCACTGTTAAACCTTCTTGAGGTGTTGTGACCCTAACTTAAACATCAGTGAAGGAAGGTGCCAGCTAGAAATGCCCAATGAAATGCTTCAGACTACTGTTTGCTAGGGCAGGTAGTTGGTGATTGTATATTGTTAGGTTGTTAGCTTGCTTGTAGCTTGCTTGTTGTTTGTTGTAGTGTTCGTTAGCTTCTTTATAATATGAATTGGGCTTCCATATGTGTTTTACCTAGGATTTTGGCACAAAGAACAGAATATTTTGTCCTTCATATTAATGAATGAATATGCAATCTCTAATCCGTGCTCTGTTTATACATTCAGAAGAAAAAAAAAAGTGTATTTGCAAAACTTCTCCCATGTTGCAGGGTGAAATTTTCTTTTCTCTTGATTCCTGTATCAATGCATATGCATAAATGGGGAAGAAAGTGTCATACTGTGTTCCTCCAGATCGGAAGGATATGGTTTTATTGATGTGCTTTCCATGTCTTGTGGTGCAAATGGAGACAAAATTACATCCGTAAAATGCAACAAGATGTGATAATTACGTTTTCTGTCATTTCAACAGGTAGCTTACTCGACTGCTGTTTTCTCCCAAAGTTATTATTTGAGAATGCAAAACAAGTTGGATTTCGGAAAAGTATACATTTTTATTTCATAAGATGTTGAAGCAGATGATCTGTCATGTTTTACATTGAGAGACAAAGTGTTCATGAGTGTAATGGAAATTTGGAATTTGATAACATCAAAAATCCCCTAAACACACCACTCAATACAGTACGGCTAAAAATGATGATAATAATCTAATAAACACTCACAGTGAGGATTCAGAGGAAACAATACTGCTGCTGCTGCTGCTGCTGTCCTTTGCAGGTTATCCTCATTTACTCAGTCTTTCCCTATCAAGAAAAACATTATTTGGAGGATTCAAATCCATGTAATATACTACAATGCCTGCTAGAACAATAAATATCAGTGAACGAAAAGTATTCAGATTCCTGAATTTATGTGTTTAATTTATTTTATATTTTCCAAGCAGATACGCTTTAATTGAAATAGTGATAACTCTCCCTCTATTATATATATACTTAAATCATTGCAGTCAATAACAGCAATTCTGAGATTATGTATTTTAAGAAATAGCACCTCCAAGGTATTCTGTTTAGAGAATGTTTTTTTTGTTATTTTTCTGTTATATATATATATATATATATATATATATATATATATATATATATATATATATATATATATATATTTATTTATGTATATATATATTTTTTTTTCATATATGTTTTTCTTGATACACAGACATTTTTTTGTTTTTGTTAATTGCATTATCATCACTTCATAATTATAACTGATTCACATTTTAAGTACTTTGAATTCACATAGTAAAAAATGTAATTTCTCAGTTAAATTATCCACTGAATTATATATTACTTCAAAATTGTCAGTTTGTCTGATTGAACCAACAGTTGAATGTTTCAAAATGTAGCCTTGCGGTCGAGTGGGGACCACTCCTCAGTGTGCCCTGACTCTCGGATATTGGCATAGATTGGCTCCTGCACACCTGTGGCCCTGTATGTGTAAAAAAAAAAAGTAAAGATGGTTATTTATGTTGTCGTTTGGTTCTGTTTGTGTATTTTTCACCCGTAGTGTTCCTTTATGTTGTCCATTATTATCACCGATGTTTTTGCTGATGTTGGGGCAGAAACACATTATCTGCAAGGAACAGTCATATTGGCTGAATGGATTTCGTCTCTATAAACGGTCCAGTGATCAACTGTCGGACAGTCCGGAGTTTACCCTGGGTCTTGCCCAATAAGCAGTATAGGTAAATGATTCAATGACAATGAGAATGAGATATATATATATATATATATATATATATATATATATATATATCCTTTGATTTATTACTGACAATAGCAATGACGAGAATAAAGTAAATAAACAAAAATAGGCAGGATGTATTTGGGCTGGGTTGAGGCAGTGAACGGGGTAAGCTAGTGAGATTGTGGAAGCAGAACAGATGCACCTCAGGCTGGTGAAAGTTGTGTGCCTACCAGACTGCTGTTGTTGAGTCTGATGGCCTTGGACAAGAAGGGGGTGGGATGAACCCCGATGGGATGAACCGTTGGCTGAAGGAGCTGCCCATCAGCCACAGCTGGTACAAGGTGGTGGGAAGGATTGTCTAACAGACCTCACAGTTTGTCCTTCATCCTCCCCACTGCCACCGATTAAATAAGGTCCCACCATTGGGACAATTGGGATTGAGTCCCACCACCAAGTGGGCTTTCCTCACTATCTTTTTAAGCCTGGCACCACCCGACCAGCACTCTATACCGAAGAAGAGTGTGCTGGCTATCATAGACTTGTAGAAGGTTTTGAGGACCCTGCGACAGACGCCAAACAACCTCAGTCTCCTCAGGAAGAACATCCTGCTCAGACCCTTCCTGTAGAGTGCATCTGTGTTGTGTGACCAGTCGAATTTATTATAAGTGTGGAACCCAAGGTACTTGTAGGAGTCCACTATCTCCACCTCCTCACCCTAGATGGGGATTGATACGTGTCTCCTCCTATTATTCCGGAAGTCCACAACCACCTTGGTCTTGGAGATGTTGAGAAGGATGTGGTTCTGGTTTCTCCACTCAATAAAAATTTGGGATCAGAGCTCTGTCCTCTTCCTTGCTGTCATTGATGATGCATCCAATGATGGACAAGTTATCAGAGAACTTCTGGAGGTGTCAGGAACCAGAGTTGTACTGGAAGTTGGAGGTGAAGAGGGTGAAGAGGAATGGAGACAGGATAGTACCTTAGGGCACTCCTGTGCCACAGCCTCGGAAACGCAGCCATCCACTCTAACATACTGCGGCCGTCCTGTGTGGTAGTCCAGGATCCAGGCAGTGATGTCAGGGTGAAGTTGCGCACTCAGCAGCTTGTACTTGCGGAGGTTGGGTTGGACGCTGTTGAAGGCGCTATGATTCTGTGATCTTTACTTCAGATTTACACACCCACTTAGCTGTTATTGTTCATGTCCAAACTAAAACTGACAATTAAGAAATAAAATAAAAAGAAAAGCATGCAAGCATTCATTAACCTCACTACTATGGTGTATAATATAGGTGATACACATTTGCATACTGATACTGATGAGTGCAATGGTATTCATTGGTGTTCTCCATTGAGAATCACCATACAGGGTCCCTTGACTTCTTTCTGCATCTATTCTATTACACTTGATGCCACCACACCCTCAATCTTGCTGGACAAGCGGCAACACTCAGCAGATGAAGAAGAGGGCATTTTTTTGCTGTTTGGCATTAAGAAGACTAAGGCTTAGTCACGGAATGTAGTAATTCTCTTTTAACACATCTAGAATTGCTGTGACCTAATGTTGCTGAGTTATGTGATTCTTTGACTAGCTATTGCATTACGTGCTGGTCTGAGCCTTGCCTTTGCTCTGCCTTTGAAGAGGCCTTGTAGGTGGTATCTGCATCTCTCAAGGCAATATATGAGGTGAGGATGGAGAGGTGGTGTGGAGTGTCTGTTTGAATGAAAGAACAGGATGGAGGGGTTTATAAATAAAATTGACAGCAAGCACCTTACTGAACCATGACTTGAATCTTTAAAATGTGGCAGCATTTTTGTAAGAGGCTTGGGAAATCTGAAGCGCAAAGAAGTAGACCATCTCTTCACAATGCATAAATATGAAATGGGCCTGTCCTGTTGAAGAGGCACTCCATGGAATAATGTGATGCAGTGGTTTGTGTTAAGAGTGCACTCAATCTTGATGATTGCACTGATGTATTTATTTGTAGTCAAACTGTGGATTTGTGTGTTTTCTAGATTACATTGTGTCACCTCAAAACACATCTTCATTTTGGAAGATTAAAACTTTAACAGATGACACACTGTAATCTTTTTTTTAATACATTTTTTTATTCATTTTTTTTCAATCTGGGGGTCTAGTGTCCAAACCAGTTTATCTAAAGAAAAGGGCACAAGGACGTCCAATCCCACATAGGTCAACTACTCCATTAGTTATAATAACATATATGTTTCGTCAAAACCTACATCTACCAGAGGATTCAACGGCTCAGAAAATATTTAAACTTGAATGCTGACGTCTGTATTCAGATTTAAACAGATGAAAGCATCATAAATACATTAATTAATTCATATACTAACCCCCTGTGGCATAAGGGTGGTATGGCACTGTGGTTAAGAGGTTTTTCTTGGAGCCAAACATTCCTGGCTCGATTCCCAGCTTCTTCTAGCCTGTCGAAGTGTTGTTGAGCAAGACACTCAACTCCTTATTGCTTCCCTGGTGCTGTTAAGTAGCTGCCCTCTGCTCAAATTGGTTAAATGCAGTGGTCAAATTTCACCGTTGTTTTGCTGTATGTATTACTGAATATGACAATAAAAAGGTCCTACTATATTCTATCCATGGTAAAGTGTCCTGCAGCCCACTCTCTGTGGCAGAGGGTGTATTGTAATGGAAACAGATATGTTCAAAATAATAGTAGTCCAACATGACTAACCAGATCAATCACTGTTTTTGGTATAAAGCATATTATTACATGGAAAATTATTTGCAGTAGGTGTAGTAGAGTCAGAGAAACCATCAGACCCAAGCTTCATGATATGAATGCTCCTGAGTCTGTGTAATTGAACAATTCAGTAAAAGGGGTGTGTTAAAATTATAGCACTGTGGAGTTCAATCAGCTCAATCAATTATGTGAAGAAACAGTTGTCATTCAGGTGACCCTTATTTAAGGATGAAGCCAGCACATGTTGTACATGCAACTCTCTCTGAAAACCTGAGAAAGATAGGTTGTGCCTGATATTGTTCAGAAGAATAGTGTGTTCTAATTAAAATGTTTATTGGAGAGGGAAAAACATATAAAGAAGTCCAGAAAAATGATGGGCTGCTCAGCTAAAGTAATCTCAAATGCTTTAAAATGGAAAGCGACACCAGAGAGAGGTGGAAGAAAACGGAAGACTACCATTCAAATAGATCGAACAATAGCCAGAATGGCAAAGACTCAGCAAATGATCAGTTCTCAGGAGATCAGAGAAGGTCTGAAATTACCTGTGAGTACTTGACAAATTAAAAGATGCCTGTGTGAGGCTAATCTATTGGCAAGAAGCCGAATACCATTTAGATCATCATGGATCAATTTGCTTTATCAAAATACTTGAAGAGGTCATGCTGCTTTATGCTGAAGAGGAAATGCCCTTGAAATGGGTGTTTCAACAAGTCAACAACCCCTAACAGCCCAGTAAGCGACCAGCATCTTGGTTCCAACAAAATGAAGGTTATAGAGTGGCCAGCTCAATCCCTGGAACTTAATCCAATAGAAAACAAAAACTGCTGTTTCTGAGGCAAAACCAAGAAATGCAGAGGAATTGTAGAAGGTTGTCAGATCATCCTGGGCTGGAATACCTGTTTACAGGTATCCAGCACAGAAGTGAAGCAGTTCTCAGAAACAGTGGTTATACAACAAAATATTAGTATAGGGATTCACAGGACTGCAAATCTTAATGTTTTTTTCAATTTACTGAGTAAATAATTGAGTTTATGATGAAAAACGCTGACACTGCTAGTTTTATTTAACAGCCCTCATTTTTTGTAATTCAAATATGATACTTTTTTCTTCATATTTCGATGTAAAATATAATGTGCTGTTTGCCCAATGAATGGAAATAAAAATATTATAAACATTTTGAGCTTTACTCACATTTTAAAAAACACTGCTATTATTTTGAATGCGGCTTTAAGTCAAGAAACCTCAACATATTTGATAGATTCACTTATTGTTCAAAGGCAGTTGATCAGTTTTGTTAAACTTTTTTTTCTGACACATTACACTAAAGTCTTTTGTTAGTCATCCAACCAATCTTTTGATTAGTTGATGAAAAGATTACCTCTGAAACCAACAGACAGTTTGAATAATTTCGAAATTCTTCTTTACAAAAGATGTGATAAAGGAACCTCTGAGTACTTTCAGACTTTTAAACTCATATTGTTATATTAGGCTTGATCCCGTGGCACCTCACAAAGATGGTAATGTATTGCTAACACTGGAGGGCTTTTTTTGGAGGGGGAGGAGGGGTCAAAGTGTAATGAATCTTCATCTTCAAAGACACACAGTGTGTTCTACCTCTTCAGTTTTTATTCTGAGCATCATGACAAATTACCTTGTATGAGACAAATCACGGTGATGTCAATGTTTTGACAGCATGAGGGAGGGTCTCAAATTACATATGTATATCAATACAGTATTAACTACATTTATTACCTTGTTATCCTGTATGAAATATTTGTGTGTTTCATGAAATGTAGGGTTAATCTGCTGCCGGGGCTCATTTCTTTCAGAAACAGGAGGCCAGGGGGGCATCATTGTAAGTAGAACTTCAAGTTTATTAAACATGCTGAGAAGATGCTGAAAGATACTGCTGCGTTTTTGTTTTTTTTTTTTGTTTTTTTTCTCATATTATGTCAAGGGTTAATCTTGTACTTCTAATTTGAAAATGGGGTTTCTGCATATCTGACATTTGCAAAGCAAATGAAGTCTCTCAGCTGAGGTAGCTACATCTGGGAGATGAACCTCACCTGATACCATTTTGAATTAGACCACAAAGTAAAATTGCAATATGGAGAGTTGTAATTTCGTTCGATATTTGTTTAGTGTTCGATTTTATTTCACAGTTATAAAATAAAAGATCATACAATATAACCACAGACAAAATGGAGAAGTAAGACATACATTTCTATGTCTTTATCAATCGATTACAATTGCTGGAACCCACGCCACTGCTGTTTGACAGATGACATACAGTCAGCACAGTATTTTGTATTCATAATGAAAAAGATGTAGATTTCCTTTGTAAACCTTTCATGTATATGCAATGACTTAAGATATGAACCTCAACGTATGCATGCATGTTTTGAATCACTTTGAGGTTTTGCCAGGGGGTTATAGTGATGGTCCTTGGAAGCAAACATTCGTACTTTGATTCCGTTGCCTCCTAGTCTGTTGAAATATTGTTGAGTGAGACACAGAAGCCCCCGATGCTCCCCTGGGGATATTCAGAAGTTGCCTTCTGCTCATGGCTCATCCATGATGGATCAAACTTTGTGGTCAATTTTTGCTGATGTTGTGCTCTGTGCTTAAGTGAATGTGACAATAAAGGTCTTTCTTTGACCATGTTTCACAAAACAAGCTACATGTATGTGGTTGGTTTTTCACAGTTCATTCCCCTTGAAAGCTGGTTGACATCACTGATTCATTTCTTGGCTCTGGTATTCAGAGCAAGAATGGGGTTTAAAAATATGGTCAGTACAGAAATATTAACATATAAGTGAACCCCTGGGAGAAAGTAGCGCTGCCCATTCCCTTTCTCCCAGAGACGGACCGTGGTATTACTCATAAAGAGACCTACATCCTTGGACAGTGGAGGTCAAGGTAGTCCTTCCTTTAAAACTTTATCATTTTTGTCTTAGATACTGTTAAATGATTAGGACGTTGTGTGTCGCAGCCCAATTATGCACTGCCAGCAGGAGAGATGTGCTCCAATAACTCCTCAGCTGGGAGTGGGTGATTCTTAAGCATTCAGACACTTTTTTTTTCCATCTTTTTTGTATCTACAAAGACCACTTCTAATTCAGAAATAAAAGATGAGTGCATCTACTTTGAGGTTTTTCTGCTGAGGCAATTGAAAGCCTGAAAACAGATCCGCAACTGCAAGTGATTTGTTTGATCGGCATAATACAGTGTCATAGAAAGTGTAGTCTTTCGTCTAACATGAAATTTCATCTGTGTCTTGCAAATTTGAGAAAATACTTTTCAGGGGACATACGAGGATGAAAGTCCTTCTGATGAAGAGCCAATAACTTGCACAACTGGTATGGCACCTCAGGGTAACATCACACCACTTGGACAAAAAGACATAAGTGGATATTTATTGAATAGCTGTCAACTACTCATATTTCTATTGAATATGTAAGGGTAAAACAATAGCAAGTTGGCGTCAAAAGGTTTAAGTCTAACCCAAGGAGGCAGTTATTAATCCAAAATAAACTTTTGTTTTGTGAGTTAAACTAATTATAAAGAAGTAAAATATGAAGAAGAAGAGATAAACAACCCTCTTAATGTCATGGATACTTCAGTGCCTTTTTCCCCAGAAATGTTGCTCCTGGAGTATGACCGGATGAGAGTTGCTTCCAAATTGGAGAACCATTTTACATCAGACATAATGAATAGAGCTGGACGGGATATTTGAATGTCATCTCTACCTCCTGAGACTCTTCCAATTTGGCTGTCTGTAATAATGTCAAGGTAGAGCTGCGAACTTGGGGTGTGTTATCAAAAGGAAGGTGATTATTCATATATTTCTAGATGGCCGAAATGAATGACTTCGAAGATGGCTTTCTGACAAGAGAATAGGCATATCATGTTTTGTTTTAAAGATATACTCTCTCTATTTGACTTATACACTAGATGAATGGATTCTGATTTATAAAATGCTATATTGTAGCTAAGATTTACCTTCCCAGAAGAAGGCTTTTCTGTCCTCATATTTGTCTCTGCTTCATTGACAGGCAAGAGCTCATTTGCAGGCAAGCAGTCAATTGTCAGATATATCATTATGGATCCTGACAAGTCTTCCATTAAAGTTTTCAGCCTCCTGTGACTGAGGGGGAACTAGCCTGTCGCCTCGGGCCAAACACTTTATCTCAGGACAGATTTGACCTATTAATCCCCTTTCTCCTCGTATACAGGATGTGGGAAGGCCCGTTAACAATGTGACAGGTTGATGGTCTCAACCTTTTTTTTTTTTTCCCCCTCTTGGTACTTTGAGATAATTTAAGTGGCTGTTTTCGTATTCTGAGCCGAAAGATTATATTGCAAAGTCATAAAAAGGTATTATTGAGTCATACAAGTATTCAATGCATGGCTGAAAGATGAACCCATACAAGGATGAAGTTATTTAATCTTTCACAAGCTCAAAAAAAAGGCCATGTAGCTCTGTCTCTTGCTCCATATTTTTCATCCTTGCCTGATGGCAGGTCAGGGCAGCATGATGTATGGCCTCCCCATCTCAAGGAAAGCTCTGTTTGGACCATGAGAGTGTTATTGCACACATTTCTCAAGAAGATAAAATATTTGTTTTGAGTAACTTTCTGCATTCAACATTTGTTACACATCACTGGAGTTTGTCAGTAGTGAATAGAAGTGAAAATAGATCTCATTAGGTTTTGCATTTTTTGGATAAGCAGCTTCATCTCATGAATGTTAATAATATAACCCACAATGAATAAGACACATCAACTGGATACGCATTATAAACTTTGCTGTTTTTTCTTAAATGTAATTACTGTGTTTGACAAACAATTGTAGTTAAATTGCCCTTTGGAAGTAGCATTATTAACAGGAAAACTGGAAGTGTGAACGGGGTCATGAATGTAATGTAATATATACATTATACATATATATATACATGTAAAATGTAATTACTTGTATTTGTATATTCTATTTTAATTTAAGAATGGTTTAAATTTGAATTTTCAACTTCAAACTTAATTAAAAACTAAATCCTTTATCATATCAAATAGTGCTGAAAATGGCCTTGTCTCGATGTTTTTTTTTTGTTTTTTTGTTTGGTTTCTTGAACTCCAGCAGGCAGTCAGAACTCAGGAAAACTGCTTTTTCAATTATCTTCAACCTATGTTTTCCAATAATAAGCCAAGATGCAAATCGATAATAATTGAAATTTTTCCTTTTCTCCCTTCTTTGAGATGATTTCCCAACTTGCAAGTGAACTCACATTTTGTCACCTTATTAATAAGATCAGCCTACCTATTTAGACCATTTGGAAAGGTTAATGATATTTCCGTCTGATGTATGGCCCATTTAATCTTTAGAAGAGGTACAGAGATTGATTTAAGGTGAATAAATAAATGGGATGAAGAAATTAATAAATACATGGATAGATAAAAAAAACATTTGTGACCTAAATGGTAAATTCAAGCTACCGGAACTTTCCCTCCAAAAAAAAAAAAAAGATCAATAGTATATTTGATAATATTCAATTGAATATTGAGGAGAAAACATAATTTCTAAAAGTTTGAATACTGTTACAAATACCCCTTGTTGTTTAGGAAGGGCTGTGTAAATGAATATTTAATTATCATAAGCTATTCATAAGTGTCTCTCTCATTTGTCTTACTTGTAGGTCATTTCTTTATGCATGAAATCTAATCAGTGTCCGTAAATATGCAACAAACTGGCAACAACATGGCCCTTTTCAAGCTTTTTATCCACCCTGTAGAGCTACAGATATGATTAAACTGATACAATATGGGAGTTATTATTTGCTGCTGTTTAGACATAAATTAGCTGGTCCTCTCTGGATAGAGGGGATGGGGGTCAGTAACAGGTACAAAATATTCTGGAAATAATAGAAAGTGACGATGCTGTGTGGATCAAAGCTATACACACTTTTTTTAACTGAGTTTAAAAGGCTTTGATGGACACTGTTTTGGCTTAGTATTCATTTATTGTCTTTTGGTTGGTACACTCAGTTACCTAATCCACTCCAGTGAAGAGTGTTGTAATTTGAGTGTTGTACAGTCCCAATTAGGTTTTTTTCAAGCTGAATCACTGTTGCTCTTCCTTCCTCTCCAGACCATGTGATGAAAAGAACAGCAAAGATGAATGAATTCAACTCCTTTTTTTTTTCCAAGCGTGGACTTGGAATGAGTTGTTGAGGTGAAGAAGAGTAGAGCTTTTGTTTGTTTGTGTTTTTTTTTCTCAAAGAACCAGGATGTCACTGAAGCCATCTATTAGTTTAGATCCCTAGAGCCCTGATGATGTGAAGGTCAGGTGGGACTGAATGGACCCTTAGCTTTTGGCACAGCATTCTGTTTAAAGAGGTTCTATACAAAGCCGTGGCACATTGCTCGGAGTATCATGAATAATTTTCACATCATTTAGGTGAGAAAAAGCACTTGGCAAAAAAAAGCACAGGACATAAATAACAATGTAATAATGAGATAACCCCCACCTCTTTATTTATTTATTTATTTATTTCCTATTGTAAGAAACAATATTTTAAGATGATCATCTTTCCAAAAACTAGATGAGCTGTATTATTATTTTTATTTTTTATTTTTTCATCATTTACCAGACCTAAAATGGCACGTTGCAGGACACATCCACTATAACAATGTCATATAGTCTCTGCCATTACCTTTTTTATGTTTGTTTGTTTGTTTGTTTTTTCTTCGATGTATTGCATCCCAATCATTTCTAGTTTCCTTACTGCTTGAGTTGAAAACAACAAAATATGGCTATTCTGTTTCCCAGGGTAATAACTAAGGCTCAGCCTCTATTACTATTTCAAGTAATAGAAATGTCTCAGTGTCTCCCTGAGCCAGTCCCAAGCAAAGGTTTGCATCAGGAGGGGCATCCCGCATAAAATGTTTGCTAAAACCAAACATGCAAATCAATCATAATAATCAGATCAAACCGGATCAGTCAAGGCCCCCATTGGTATTGATGACCGACTGAGGTAGCGATGACCGACCAATGGAAGCTGGGCTACTGTAGGTCAAAAAAGGAGGGGAGGAAGGCATGTTTGGAAGCAGAGAAAAAAGAGGAAAGGCAAGAGTCTGGTACTGAGAGTAGGTAATTTGAAATTGGTACTATGACAGTAAAAGACAGAAAGTTGGTCGTCATTGTGCAGAGAAGGAAGGTGGATATACTGTGTGTCAAGGAGACCAGGTGGAAAGGTAGTAAGGCTAAAAGCTTAGGAGCAGTGATGGGCAGATTTGGTATACAGGATAGGAATGCAGAGGGACAGATGATGGTAGATTTTGCAAAAAGGATGGAAATGACTGTAGTGACCACGTTTTTCCAGAAAAGACAGGAACATAGAGTAACTTATAAGAGCGGAGGTAGGAGCACGCAGTTAGATCACGTCTTGTTTAGATTAGGTAACCTGAAAGAGATCAGTGACTGCTAAGTACTTGCCAGACAGCATAGGATGGTGGTTTGTAGGATGACTTTGGTGACAAGGAAGATCAAGAGGACAAAGGCAGAGCAGCGGACAAAGTGATGGAAGCTGAAAAGGGAGGAATGTGATATGGTTTTAAAGTAGCACAAAGTAATAAATGTGAAGTGAGGGAGGCACTGAAGAGAATGAAGAGTCGAAAGGCAGTGGGTCCTGATGATATACAGTACCTATGGAGGTGTGGATGTGTCTTGGAGAGGCAGCGGAAGAATTTCTGACTATTTTATTCAACAGGAAAGTGAGAAGATGCCTGAAGAATGGAGACGAATCGTGATGGTGCCTGTTTTTAAGAATAAGGAGAATGTGCAGAATTGCGGCAACTATAGAGGGATGAAGTTGATGAGCCATACAATGAAGTAGTGAAAACTACTACAGGTGCAGTATTTGCTTTGAGAATGCTATCAGAGAAGTACAGAGAAGGCGAGAGGGAGCTGCATTGTATTTTTGTAGACCTTGAAAAAGCATATGACAGGGTGCTAAGAGAGGAACTCTGGTATTGTATGAGGAAATCCGGAATGGCAGAGAAGTATGTTAGACTGGTGCAGGACATGTATGCTAGCTGCGAGAAAGCTGTCGGTGTAATAGAGAAGTTCCAGGTGGAGGTGGGACTCCATCAGGGATCACCTCTGAGCCCTTTCTTGTTTGCAGTAGTGATGGACAGGCTGACAGATGATGTTAGACAGGGATCTCCATGGACCATAACGTTTGCAGATGACACTGTGATCTGCAGTGAGATCAGAGAGCAGGTTGAGGAAAATCTAGAGAGGTGGAGGTATGCACTGGAAAGGAGAGGAATGAAAGTTAGTCGCAGAAAGACAGATTATATGTTTGTGAATTAGGGGAACTTAGGTGGAAGGGTGACACTCCAGGGAGTGGAGGTCCAAAAATCGGAAGATTTCAGGTACTTGGGGTCAACAGTCCAGAGCTACGGAGAGTGTGGAAAATTGGTGAAGAGACAGGTTCAAGCAGGTTGGACTGGGTAGAGAAAACTGTCGGGTACTATGCGATAGAAGACTATCAGCTATAGTGAAAGGAAAGGTGTACAAGACAGCGGCGAGACCAGCGATGTATGGCCTAGAACCAGTTACAATGACGAAAAGACAGGAGGTAGAGCTAGAGGTCACAGGGATGAAAATGCTGAGGTTCTCTTCAGGAGTGACCAGGATGGATAGGATATGGAATGAGTCTATCAGAGGGACGGCTCATGTTAGATGTTTTGGATAGAAGATCGGAGAAGCCAGACTGAGATGGTTTGGTAATGTACAAAGGAGGGATAGTGAATATATCGGTAGACTGATGCTGGAATTGGAGCTGCCAGGCAGGAGGTCTCGAGGAAGACCAAAAAGAAGATTTATTGACACAGTAAGAGAGGATATGAAGGTTGCTGGTGTGAGAGAATATATATATATATATATATACTCTACATATATTGTATTGGTTGTTACTGGTTTGAGAGGAGTATACAGAGAATAGGGTTGGATGGAGAAGGTTGATTCACTGTGGCGACCCCAAAAGGGAAAAGCCGAATAGGGCAGAAAAAGAATTTGTATTGCTTTTCGTCAAATAAATAATATGTTTCCAGCCTATGTCAACAATTACCGTACAACCAAAAAAAAAATGCTTTTGTGGACACCCATTTAAATGACGAGTATGTGGTGTGCTGTAACCTTAAAATAGGTACTGTATGTGGAGAACAGGATGAATTGTTCCAGGTTTTTTTTTTTTTTTTTTTCAGAAGTAAATAAACAATCATATCAGCATAATCAACTGTGGCAGCTTTTTCAATCTTGTAAAAATATTGTACCTGTGGGAATGTCCAATACAGTCAGCCACTTGAGATATTGTGGAGTAGGGTTGGCATGTGTATCTGATTATTAAATGAAAGTGAGATTCATTTGAGGCTCAGGCTCTTAATGTGGTAGTAAAAGCGACAAAAACTTTTATTAAAAAAATAACAGAAATTAGATCCCAATGAAAAATAACGCCAAACCATAACATCTCTGAACTAAGATAAAAACGTATTGTGAGGATCTGTTGGGAAGGTGAGAAGGTGATCAGACTTCTGCTCGCTTAGAGTCATGGCCTCAGAATTTGATGTGGTGATTGTAATCACATTTGTCCTCAAACCGCTCCAGTGAGAGCTGGAGATCACTGTCAGGCGAAACCATTTGGACCACATAATCTGCAAAAAACAGATACCCTATCCTGTAGCCACCAAATTGAATCCTCTCAACACCCTGGCCTGGCCTACCAGTACCTATCAGCTTCCTCAGGGGCCCCTCACCAAACCTACCCATTGTTTCTGCATTACCTCAGTAGCCTTCACCAACAAGTCCATTGACGTCTGCAATTGAACATTCCTTACACACTCATCAGCATGAAAAATATTAAACCAGAATTTCAACTATTGCAAAAGCATTCAAACTCTCACCAGAATGTTTTTTTGTTAGACTCCCTCCATTTCAGTTACATATGGAATAGAGAGACTGATCTTTTGTGTGTGTATGTAATTAGGGAGCGGGTGTCACATTACATTGTTCCAGCATTAGGATGATGTAAAATCATAATCGTTTTAAGTTTATAGTGTCAATATTCTGTGATCATTAGAAGATTTTGCTTGGACTATCGTTACTTAAGAAGCAGTATCAGTTTACCATCAACAATGCAAATTGAGAAATGAAATGTCATTTTAGGAAAATAACATCTATCTATCTCTCTCTCTCTCTCTCTCTCTCTCTCTCTCTCTCTCTCTCTCTCTCTCTCTCTCTCTCTCTCTCTGTATATATATAAAAAAAATACACACACACACACACACAAATATATATATATATATGTAAATATTATTAATCCTGCCAACTGAATTACCTAATCTGAACTCTCTTGACTTTCATGTTTATATCATCTCACGATAGGCCAAAGAACACACAAGCTTTTGTTTGTCACTACAGATCATGCTGACTTAACAGACTATAACCTGATTTACAAAAAACAAAATCCAAAAAATGATATTAATAATTTTCAATAATATAATTTGTGTAGTCTGGCATCTTTAGAAAGTACTGCTTCCCAGCAGTAAATGGCCAAATATAGAAACACTGTTTTTAGACCCACACCATTGTCTGATATCTGAGAAAGTGAAGTGCATACAAAGGACTAACTGTATTTGGCTGCATTCAAACTCAAAAGGACAAAGACAAGGTAGTAGGACTTTGCATAATACATATACTGTATCTTTATTAGAAGGAAAGCTTTCAAATTGGAAGTTCAACTCAGCATCAACAAAAGGCTGTTTCCCTTGTTGTTAAGGAAATCATGGTGATGAATGTTTATATTAATTTGTTGGTCATTTAAATTATTTTTTGGTTTGTGTAAACCTTTTGTTTTTCAAACATTAAACTCATCACTATTGTTTTTTAACAAAACAACATAACAGTATATCCTTTTGAGTGTGAGTGCCTGGTGACATTGACATTGTCTGCACTAACAGGGCTTCTAGTATTTTTGGCGAATCCATCCATAAATTTTTTAGGAAAACTGGTGTCTGCTTGATACTTGCATTACACATGAGTTGTCCATTTTTTAAAAAGCCTGTACAGTCTTGCTATAAATGTAAAGGGACTGAGTCTTGTTGCTTTGATTCAGTTATAATGATAGTTTGGGCTTCAGGCCAGGAGCTTTAAATTGCAGAGGAGACTGGCAACTAATTAGCCTTTAAAAGGATAATAATATGGTTACCTGCAGAGTGATAGCATGGAAAGAGTCCCATAAGCATGAATACTTACTGGTGTTTGATGCAAGTTGAAGTTACCTGTAGAGAATCTTGAATAGAAAACCTCATTTCACATGTTTAATGTGTTAAGTCAATGGACATCAGAAAACTGGTTGCATTGTGTTTACTTTGGCTTTCCACTAGTGTTGACTTTCGCCCAGTGCGGTATGGTAATAATGCCTTTTTGTGCTGCTTTTTGGTGCAGTTTCCAAGGAAAAAATACAAAGTGATCTTAGTCTACACAGCTTTCCAAGAGACCATAAGAGAAGAAAGGAATGGGAAATTCCTTGTGCAGGTACAGAACTTCTGAAGGACCCACAGCTGTGTTCTTGCCCCTTCTGTCCGGATGCATCTGATGCATTTAACTGACCTAGGCCGCTAAAAGAGCTCACAGGTGCTGCTAGTTTTAAACAAAGACTAAAGCAAATCCCCAATGCCTAAGTTTTTTTCCGAAGGATACAAATGGTCCTCAGGATATGAGTGAAGCCCACTTGAAGATTCACCACAGGTAGGAGACGCTGGATGTTCTCTTGTGAGGATGTCAGCAACCCGCTACTACAGAAGTAGTGCTCGAAGGTGAAAGACCAGGCATGATCACAGAGGGACCTGATGACAAGTCACCAGGTCAGACAACCCAGCAGTCCATGAGTCTACAGTGAACAGCAAATTACAAAAAGTGTAGCTCCTTACAACAGATGATCTCTCTCCCCGTCAGCATAGCTACACAGTTGCTGCACGCACACCAGCGACTTTGGCTAACCCTTGCTTCTTCACGCCATTGTTCGCCTTCAGTTTGAAGATCATTTTGACTTATCCTCCTCATTTACATCTCTCTCGGGTTCGAATGGAGAGGGTTGCACAGATCACATGTTTTTACACCATAGGGTAAAATGAATTGGACTGAGATCAGTGCAACCACATTACGTCACTACCTAGGCTGCAATGAAAAGATTCACACGAAGATGTGTAGAGAGGTTTATATGTACTAACTCTACTTTTTCCTCAGTCACAGCTTTCTGTTTCTGGCAAGCTCTTTAACAGTGTCTTGCTAGGTTGAAAACTGACATTACATTTATAGATACCATGGTCAAAGTATGAATTTTACAAGAAAAATATGCAATAAATGCTTTCATTCCTTTAGACACAATGACAGCTTTTTTCAATGATTTCAAGAATTTGTTTTTTTTTGCTGATTGTTTTTTTTTCATATCTTTGCATCATTTACACCCTTGCATACCAGTCTTATTCAAATGTGTTACCTAAAGTCTCTCTTTTCTTTAATTTTTCGTGACAGCTTATGTTTTCCTCTTGTACAAATTCTTGTTCAATGATTGCATCATTATTTCTGATGAATGCTTTATTGTACAAAGACTCACATGAGTAAATCCCACACTGCAATTTTTAACCAACATATTGAGACCAAGCTTTTTCTTGTAATTATTCTCTCTGTATGACTGTCCATTTCCTAATTCATGTTTAAATAGTGATTAAATTGCTACATTTGATGGGAAAGACCACAATTTTGATTTATCTTTTTTTCCCCAAATGTTCAGTTTTGTTCCAGCATTTTACCCATTCTTGTGAAAATCTACACTTTGAAGTCCGCAGGCATTCAAAGGATATGCCATCTAATTGTAATGCTTGAATCTGCCTGAAACTTGGGAATTTTCCACCTCCCCTCTCTACTCCATACTGTCACTTGTCACAGTGAATTGTCAAAACAGAATCTACAAGTGTAACCTTTCAAAGGGCACATGACCCACAATGCTAGGGGCATTCCTGAGGCCATGGAGTTCCTCTGGGAGGACATTTCTTTCTAAAAATCAGCTTCACCTTTTGTGTTTTTGAAGTATGAATATAAAAACAACTATGGAATAGATTTGAAATCTTTGTCCCATAACTATATTGCTACTATTATTTTAAATATGTTCTCATTTATTCCAAGAAGTTGACAAGCTGCACTAGCGCTTTTGACAGTGCTTACTTAATCCAATATGGGCTAATATCTCAGGGGGTGGAGAGGGCCTGGGAGACTGGTGGAGCTCTGGGGACCTCTTTAGGAGGAGGGGATGGACAAATTATATTGAAGACTCAGTAGCAGGTGAGTGAGCTGGTTCAAATGCTGGTTAGTGATTTCCTGTTGTTGACTGAGAGACCTTAGAACAGCATCGTGTGACTGGATTAGAGAACTCTGTTCAGATAAGGCTGTCCTCGTAGTATCTCCTGGATCAGAATGGCCAGATTGTTCATGTTTTTTTCAGGAGTGCTTGGTCAAAATACAAGGACACTGAGAAGGATAGTCATTTTTTGAAGGGTTTATTACAAAGGAAGCTTAAATCTATCCTGCTGCTCACTCAGGCTCTCTGGTGAAGAACATAAGTGGATCAAAATGCACATTGTTGGTCCTGGATCCCAACTCTTATAGGTTAAGGTTAAGTATTGGTCCAAGTACAGAACCTCATAGAAAACAGTAGCATCTGTCTACCAATACATTCACTATCCCTCCTCTGTACATGACCGAACCATCTCAGTCTGGCCTCTCTGACCTTGTCTCCAAAACATCTAACATGAGCCGCCCCTCCGATAGACTCAATTCTGATCCTAGTCATCCTGATCACTCCCAAAGAGAACCTTAGCATTTTTATCCCTGTGACCTCAAGCTCTGCCTCCTGTCTTTTTGTCATTGGAGCTGTTTCTAGGCCATACAGTATCATTGGTATCACCACTGTCTTGTACACCTTTCCTTTCATTCTGGCTGTTAGTCTTCTATCACAAAGTACCCCTGACATTTTTCTCTACCCATTCCAACTTGCTCGAACTCATCCTTTCACCTCTTTTCCACACTGTCTGTTGCTCTGGACTGTTGAACCCAAGTACCTGAAATCCTCCAACTTCTTGATCTCCACTCCCGTAGCCTCACCATTCTACTTGAGTTGCTCTCATTCACACAAAGATACTCTGTCTTTCTGCGACTAACTTTCATTCCTCTCCTTTCCAGTGCATACCCCCACCTGTCTAGACTTTCCTCAACTTATTCTCTGCTCTCACTGTAGATCACAATGTCATTTGCAAGTATCATGGTCCATGAAGATTCCTCTCTAACCTCATCTGTCAGCCTGTTCATCACTGCTATAAACAAGAAGGGACTCAGAGGTGATCCCTGATGGAGTCCCACCTCCACCTGGAACTTCTCTATTACACCGCCAGCTTTCTCATAGCTAGCATACATGTCCTGCACCAGTCTAACATACTTCTCTGCCATTCCGGATTTCCTCATACAATACCAGAGTTCCTCTCTTGGCACCCTGTCATATGCTTTTTCTAAGTCTACAAAAACACAATGCAACTCCCTCTGGCCTTCTCTGTACTTCTCTGTGAGCATTCTCAAAGTAAATGCTGCATCTATAGTGCTCTTTCTAGGCATGAAGCCATACTGCTGTTCACAAGTGCTGACTCCTGCTATCAGTCTAGTTTCTAGTACTCTTTTCCGTAACTTCATTGTATGGCTCATCAACTTTATCCCTCAATAGTTGCCGCAATTCTGCACTTCCCCTTTTTTCTGAAAAACCGGCACCATCAAACTTTGTCTCCATTCTTCAGGCATATTCTTGCCCTCTAAGATCCTGTTGAATAATCTAGTCAGAAACCCAACTGCTGCCTCTCCTAGACATTTCCACACCTCCACAGGTATATTATCAGGACCAACTGCCTTTCCACTCTTCATTCTCTTCAATGCCTGCCTGACTTCACTTTTACTAATCTCTGCTACTTTGTGGTCTACAATAGTCCCCTCTTCTACCCTTGCCTCTCTTTCATTTTTCACATTCATCAGTTCTTCAAAGCACTCTTTCCATCTTCCCATTACTCATCTAGCATCCGTCAATACATTTCCCTCTCAATCTTTAATCACCCGGAACTCTTGTACATCCTTTCCATCGTTATTTCTCTGTTTCGCCACCCTGCATAGATCATTCTGTCCCTCCCTACTGTCCAACCGAGCATACAAGTCATCGTACGCCCTTTGTTTTGCCTTTTCCTACCTCTATCTTTACCTTACGTTGTATCTCCCTGTACTCCTGTCTGTTCTCTTCAGTCCTATCAGTGTCCAATTCTTCTTTGCTAATAGCTTTCTCTGTATTAACTCCTGAGTGTTCTCATTGAACCACCAAGTCTCCTTATCTACTTTCCTTCCAAATAACATACCAAGTACTCTTCTACCTGTCTCCCTGATAGCACCAGCTATAGTTGTCCAATCATCTCTGAGCTCCCCCTGCTCTCCCTGAAAACCATACAACACTCTTCCCTTTTCAGCTTCCACTACTTTTTCATCTGCTCTGCCTTTGTCCTCTTGATCTTCCTGTTACCAGAGTCATACTACAAACCACCATTCTATGCTGTCTGGTTACACAATCACCTACAAGTACTTGCAGTCCCTGATCTCTTTCAGGTTACCTCATCTATACGAGATGTAGTCTACCTGGGTGCTCTTACTTCTGCTATTACCCTATGTTCCTGTCTTTTTTGGAAAAAAAAAGTTTTCACTACAGCTATTTCCATCCTTTTTTCAAAATCTACCACCATCTGTCCCTCTGCATTGTAGATCTAGAGGTCGCAGAGATGAAGATGCTAAGGTTCTCTTTTGGAGTGATCAGGATGGATGGGATCAGGAATGAGTCTATCAGAAGAGCAGCGCATGTTAGATGTTTTTGAGAGAAGATCAGACAAGCAAGACTGAGATGGTTCGTTTCATGTACAGAGCAGGGATAGAAAATATAGTGGTAGATGGATGCTGGAATTGGAGCTGCCATGCAGGAGGTCTAGAGTAAGACCAAAGAGAAGATTTATGGATGTAGTTAGAGAGGATAAGAAGTTAATTGGTGTGAGAGAGGAACATACAATGGATAGGGTTAGATGAAGAAGGTTTATTCGCTGTGGCGACCCCTAAAGGGAAAAGCCGAAAGGAGAACAAGAAGAAGACTTGGCTACCTATAAGTGTGTTTGGGACTTTGCCAATTTTTATGAAGGCTTCAAAACTATTTAGCAGATCTGCATTCTGTATCAGGTCCACATGTTACTGCCAGTGCAGTGTAGCAATGGAACTCACAAGCTAAACCAAATGCTTGTAGCCGTACACAGTGAAAAGGGTCAATGAGATGCTCACATTTTACAACAGTTACGCTGCCTACAGTTGGCTATGGCTCACGGCATAATAACTTGCAATGATTAGCTGAATGTCTAGAGGTTGGAACACGATCTCTGAGCTCAGCTCCTACTTAAAATGCAGTAAAAGTTTGACCAAACTAACAGCAACACAGCCAGCATCCTTATCTCTGCCAATCACTGCGTGTTATCTTCCACAAAATTCTCTGATCGGAAACTGATCAACTGGCAGGCTACAGAGACACGCTCCCTGACAACCTGGGTTTCCAGAGCTGAATTAAAACCCATTGAAATTCTTTGTCAACTCATTGAACACGACATATGATTTAGTTTATTGGAAAATGTTGAAAGACATGTAGTGTTGTATATCCAGCAGAAACTACTTTTATTCATTATATAATAAAAAAAAGTCATTGAAAAAATAATTCATTTGTATTTTCCATACTTTGCCACATTCACTTGGAATTAGAGGTAAAAGATTGTTGTTTTGTGTGTCTGTTTATGAGTTGTGCCGTTTTCCCTATTGTGATATTCTCTTTATATTACATGTTTTCATCACCCGTTTTGAGAATACAGATGAAAACATTCAGAATGAAAAGCTTTGCAAATCAGTTCTAAGATGAATTGTTTCTCCAACAGTTAATTTAGGACACAAAGAGTACACATGAGCATTTCAAGTGTTTGGTGGTTTACGGCGAATGTATTGGTATTTATGTTTGCTTGTGTGATGTCTGTGGGTGGTTTTTGTATAGCTGTGTGAAAAGTTATGAAAATGTACGCTTTGATGTAAAGGTGAATGTAAATGGCACCTGGTTTAGTTCTGCACACGCGTGAACAGTCATTTTCTTCTTCATGGGTACAGGTTTACTGCTGAAGTACTAACCTTGTAAGGACTTTTTTTTTTTCCTTGAGGAAAATTGGTTTCTCCAAATGCAATCTAGCATATCATTATGTAGCTATAAGCATAAGTCAGAAAAGTGAAACTCTGAGAGACAGCCGTGATCTCTGGTTGGATTATATTATTTAGTCATTATAAAAATATTGACCTATAATTGCCTTTCAGGCATTATCATCATTGCTGTCATCATTAATATTCAGCATTTGATCTTGGTCAGATTTACTGGTACAAAAAGGGCAGAGGTGGAAACTCCCAAAATCATACAAAACAAGTGCCAGTCAGTGGTGGACTTTGACATAATGTTCTCTCCCATTGAGAAGGTCTCAGAGAGTGGCATCCTGCAGTATAACTCCTGGCAAAATGGACATTCATTTTTGATTTGGGAGTTATTGAACTGCAATTTCTCCATTATTTAGCACTTATGATGAATCAAACTTTATCTCTTGTTGGAGAGATTTCTCTTCTAAGATTTTGATGGGCACCGAAAGCACAGACTCCTTTAAAAATCATTGCTGACCATCTGACTCTCCTCCACCTATTAATAGTTTTAAAACCTGCAAGTTTCACACCAAGTTAAACAACCCATCTGCCCTAATTAGATCTGTTAGAGTTGAGAATATTGTAAAACCTGCGGAACACTCGCTTATTCTGTACAGTGCACTCGTCACTTCAACAAATCACCTACAGATTCAACTACATTACATACAATTCACCTACATATACGCATATATATGTATACACACACACATATATATATATATATTTATTATTTTTTCTTTCTAGATAAAGGGACATCTATGTAGATCTTAAAGTTAATAAAATAATTGCAATAATACCATAACATCATTTTCAGTTTGCAAACAATGTATGAGTTAACTAAGGAAAAACTATTTGAAACCTGTATGATAGATAACAATAATAGCCATTTTTCCATTATGTATATCATGTCATACCCCTGGTAGAAGAGCATGTTTCAATGGATTTTTAAATCAGCATAGGTTTATGAAGTAAATATTCTGAGTGCACAAACATAAAAGATATAGGCTCTGGATAACCAATCAAACATTACAAACAAGAAACACCTCAGTGAAACATCAATCCTTAGCAAATATGAGAAAGATAAATATGTACTCAAGGCTATGAGCAACACAACCAGAACGCAAACATGGCAAGATATATTTACTGAATGATTTTGTTGATAAACTATTACATCTTGACTAGCACTTTGTCATTCTGACCATATTTTCTGACTACTGAATTAACCTAAGGCCCACAGCCTTATTTCTTTTAATTGTGATGGCATTTACATTACCATGATTTTGCCGCCTTTGGCAGTCCACCTCAGCTTTAAATGGTTTGATATTTTTATCTAGAACATGTTATCCATGTGTTGTCATGGTAATATACCAATCTCACAAACTAGCCACTTTTTGCAACATAGAATAACGGCTTAGTTTGCAATGTTAACTCCATAATTCTACTGCCGAGTAAAGACCTCATATGTAACTATATAAAATCAGTGGGGGGGTCCATCATTGTGAATGAATATACCAAATATGTTCAAATTTATGGACAAAAACATGATCAAACCACACCATTTTACTGGTTCAAAATCTTGGCAATCTGTTGTACTGCCGCCATGAGTGCAGACAGTTGGACTCAAGTAGAAGAGACAGCAACTGCCTGGATCAGAGGAGCTGATATTTACTACCAGCAGAATGCAAATGGAAAGAATAAAGAACAGGATTCAGAAGAACTAAACATACTCAGCAGAACACTTGACAAAGGCAAAAGGGATAAAACTAGAAACTAATGGAATTGAGAGAATTGGCTTGTCATGTAAGATAGCAAGTCAAGCTGAAAATAGAAGTAAGGGCATGTAATCGAAAGAAAAAGATGAAAATAGCAGGTAGAGCAACCAAAACCAGATAGAAGCCATGCAGTTCACTCTGGCCAAACAGAAGGTGGCAAAAGTTATCCAATCATTTACATTTGGTTACGTCCTACATGAAAGATCACTGCCACCATCCCCCATGTTTCCTAGTCAAATCTGCAAAGCCTTTGATGTCATTTTGCAACTTATGGATTCACAGAAGCTTTATTGCCATTTACCCTAATTCAGCCTCAGGGTGGACACAAGCCAGTGTCTCTGAGCCGCTCCCAATCCTGAATAAAGCAGTATCAGGCAGGGCGTCAAACTTGTGCCAAAACAAACTGCGAATCAAACCAACAATCTCATACCGAATATAGTTGACGACTGCAATTGGTGCAGACAACCGACAGGGTACCTGTGGCAATTAGGTTACTGTGGGTCGAAGAAGAGGAGGAAAGTGTGTTTGGAGGCAGAGAGAAGAGGAAAGGAAAAAGTCTGGAACTGAGAGTAGGGACTTCGAGTATTGGGCTGATGACAGGAAAAGCCAGAGTTGGTTGCCATGGTGCAGAAAAGGAAGGTGGATATAATGTGTGTTCAAGAAACAAGGTGGAAAGGCAACAAGGCTACACACTTAGCAGAATGCTTTAAGTTGTACTATTATGGCATTGACAGGGAGAGAAATGGACAGTGATCTTGAAAGAGTTTTTTTAGGAATGTTCTGGAAGTGAAAAGAGTGTCAGATAGACTTATGAGTATGAAATTGGAAATTAAAGGTGTGATGCTCAATGGTGTTAGTGGCTGTGCCAGCAGGTTGGATAGGAGTTGTAGGAGAAGAAGAATTTCTGGGGTGAGTCAGAAGAGGAGATGCAGAATATCCCCAGAGATGAGAGAGTAATAATTGTTGCAGACTTCAATAGACATGTTGGTGTAGGCAACAGAGGTGATGAAGAAGTGATTGGCAGATTTGGTATCCACAGTAGGGACGCAGAGGGAAGTTGGTGGTAGACTTTGCAAAAAAAGATTGAAATGGTTGTAGTGAAGCTGAATCCTTTTTTTTTCCCCCAAAAGGTAGAAACATAGTGTAACTTATCAGAGAAGGGATAGGACCACAAAGGTAGACTACATCTTGCATACATGTAATCCGAAAGAGATACATGACTAAAAACTCGTGGTAGGTGAGCGTGTAGCCAGACAGCATAGGATGATGGTTTGTAGGATGACTCTGGTGATAAGATAAAGAGGGCAAAAAGGTAGGAGTGCTTTATGGTTTTCAGGGGGGAGTTGAGACAGACTCTGGATGGTCAGGGTGAGCTCTCAGATGACTGGACAGGAGATAAATAGGAAAATACTTGGTTTGTCATTGGTAACAAAGGTAGATAAGGAGACCTGGCTGTGGAATGAGCAAGTTCAGGAGTTTATATAGAGAAAGAGGTTTGCAAAGAAGAAGTGGAACACTGAGGGGACTGAAGAGAACAGGAAGATGCAGAGCAAGGTAAAGGAAGCAAAGGCCAAATAAAAGTTGTATGATTATTTATATGCTCAGCAGAACAGGAAGGAGGAAGAGTTATTTAATGCCAGTTGGAAAAATAGAGCGATGGAAAGCATGCACAGCAAGTTTGGGTGGTTGAGGATCGAGGGAAATGTATTGACAAATGCTAGAATATTGATGCGAAGATGGAAAGAGTTCTTTGAAGAGCTTGTAATGGAATTTTTGGAGGCTTCTTGAAGAATGTTGATGAATAACAAATAATGGTCTTTTGGAGTTTATTTTGAGACCTCAGAAGGTACAAGTCTCAGAGTTGTCTGCACAAGAGTACAAAACACAAAGTGTGAAGGTTTTTTTTATTATAATACATAGAGGCCATGCCGTCTTGGAGGTCAACGTCCTATCGGTTAGGAGGTATGCTTGTGTGATTACTTGATTTTATGCATGAGAAGAAGAACACATTGTTGGGAAGATAGATAGTTGATTAAGCAAGGACATCTTATTGGCCGAGTACATGCTACAGTTTGACAGTTTTATTGTTTTATTGCCCCCACATGCAAGTTTCACATGCTCAGTACTTTTCCACTGAGAAGATATATTCTACAGCATAAATATGTGTTCAGATAATAGGCTTAGTTTCACACAGAACAATGAAGTTAGAGCTATATAAAATAATTTCCCAAGCTGATGAATGACTGAAATGTGGGTAGACTTATCAACTTTCTACATCTAACCATATTCTTTTCATCCTCCTCTCTCACACCAACTAACTTCATATCCTTTCTCACTATGTCAATAAATCTTCTCCTTGGTCTTCCTCGAGACCTCCTGCCTCGCAGATCCAATTCCAGGAACCATCTACCAATATATTCACTATCCCTCCTCTGTACATGATCGAACCACCTCAGTCTGACTTCTCTGACCTTTTCTCCAAAACACCAAACATGTGCTCTTTCTCTGATGGACTCCTTCCTGATCATATCCATCCTGGTCACTCCCAAAGAGAGCCTTAGCATTTTCATCGTTGCGACCTCTAGTTCTGCCTCCTGTCTTTTTGTCATTGTAACTGTTTCTCGGCCATACAGCATTGCTGTTCCCACCACTGTCTTGTACATCCTCCCTTTCATTCTGGCTGATAGTTTTTTTTATCAAATAGTACACCTGACACATTTCTCCACCCATTCCAAGCTGCTTGAACCTATCTCTTCACCTCTTTTCCACACACCTCCACTTTTCCCAGGACTTCCTACTTCATCCAACTATCCCTCAAGATGGCAAGGAGACCTCGCACATCACATCTGTTGGGTAATTTTAAGGGTGCAAAGGGGGTTGAGGCCTATGGCACCTCACGATAAGCAAAATCGAAGACCCAATCAAACCTGGATTTATCCACAAACCCTTGCTTGAGGGTCTGGTTGACCATTGTCAGGCCATCGGTCTGTGGGTAAGGGGTGGTTCATATAACCTTCATTCCAAAATAACACATCACCTGTTTGAGGAGTTCAGACATAAAGTTGTAGCTCTGGTCTGTGACTGGCTCTAGGAAACCCCAATATCTGAATAAACAGGTGGCTTCAGTCCTTGCATTGACTGTTTTGAGCCCAAATACCTCAGGGGTTCTCGCAGCGTAATCAGTTATAATCAGCATTAACTGGTTCCAAGCTTTGCAATGCTCAAGGGAGCCACCCACATCCATACCCATTTGCTCAGAGGGTAAACTTACTGTACCGAGTATGGGATGAGGTTCTAGGGGGACCAGCTAGCAATTTTTTGGACATGTCATACATGTCCTGTCCTTACCTGGCTGAGCCTCAATGTCTGCATTGAAAAGAGGAAAAGCAATAAATGGGGCCTCCTCACTTTTCTTAACACAACATCTTATCACTGCCACATTACGCTTTGCACCACCAATGAACTGACAAAAGGGGAAATTTTGACCCACATTAGTTACCAGCAGTATGGTTTCATGCCTCGAAAGAGTACTACACATGCAGCTGCTTTTGCCTTTGAAGGACTAGAAAAAGCATATGACTAGGTGCTAAGAGATGAACTATGGTATTCTATGAGGATGTCTGGAGTGGTGGAGAAGTATTTATCATGGAAATGTATCAGCAGGGATCAGCTCTGACCCCCCTCTTGTTTGCAGTGGTGATGGACAGGGTGACAGATAAGGCTAGACAGGAATCTCCATGGACCATGATGTTTGCAGATGAAATGTGATCTGTCGCAAGATCAGGAAACAGGTGGAGGAAAATCTAGACGGTTGGAGTTGGAGGTATGCTCTGGAAAGGCGAGGAATGAAGGTTAGTTGCAGTAAGACAGAATATATGTGTGTGAATGAGAGAGATCCAAGTGGAACAGTGAGGCAACACAGAGAGGTGAGAAAGAAGGTGAAGGATTTTAAATACTTAGGGTCAATGGTCCAGGGCAATGGAGAGTGTGGAAAATAGGTGTGAAAGATTGTGAAAGAGGAAAGCAAGTTACTTGGTGTGAGAGAAGAGGATAATGAGAATGGCTGGAGGGTTAGATGTAGGAGGGTGATTTGCTGAAAGGAAAAGATTTGATGTTAACACTCTTTTCTAACTAATACAATTATGCTCCATTGATGTAAACCTGACAAATATACATTTTTTTTTCATTTCACCAACAAACTCAGGCAATCAATGTCAATTATCAGAACACTCTTGTAACAATAATTTAAATTTATGTATGTATTTGCTGATAGAGCTCACAAGAGTGGAGCAAGATCCCATGGGGTAATGTAGTCTGTTAATTACTCCAAGCAATATTGCAATTATAACTTGGATTTTATATTTCTCGGACACAAATTTATTGTGTCCAAGAAACTCGATGCTGTTAAATGACATTTGTTACATTTAAAAAATGAGGATCACAAGACTGATGGTGTGTGTCTCTGTAGCTAAAGGATTTGAAAGAAATATTTTAATAAGTAAATACAGATAAGTAAAAAGCTAATGAAACAATAACAGACTGATGCAGTATAACATGAGGTTCATTTAATAGAATTATATGTATCGACCACAGGCAGATTGCACCTGACAGTTAACAAAGAAAAGCATTGACAGAGTATGCACATTCAGCAAAGCTACAAATATATTCTGTGACCTTAAATATTATTCATACCAATATAGTGCTGTTGAACAATGTATATTAATAGACATTTCTGTCATGCTTCAGATGCTGATGTTAAGCTGAGTCATTTGCAAATATCAGATTGTCAATATATTCCTGGAGGCCAAGCAAGACTATCCGAGTAAAATCAGATCAGTTTCTTATAGTTAGCCAAAGTTACACATTCATCACAATTACAGGTTATCTAACTATTGCTTGATCCTTGATTTTGCGGCACTGCAAATTGTTTTTCTAAGTGTGATCATTCAGAAATTATTTAAAAATACCACTGAATTTCGAGAAGTGAAGGACAGCCAGTGTAATTGCAGTTTTGTATTTGCATTCTAATAGTGATATATTTGTGCCTGGCCCCACCCAAGCAAGTGCAGGCCTCAGCTTGAATACCATGTGATACTTGTAATTATTGCTCATGATTATTTGTCATACTAAATGCTCACCAAAACTTTCAAGAGGGATAGATAATAAAACATTGAAATATTAAATCTAGCGAGAACCGATGAAAATCTGTAAGGCTCCCTCACTACAGAAAAGAAAAAAAAAATCTTGGTCCTGCACATTTTCATCCATGATAAATGCTATCTCTCTCTGCAAAGTCAAAGGATTCCTCAGTTCCTTGTATCACTGCATCACTCATCTTTTCTTAGTCTTGTGCAAACTCTTCATGAAGTTGAAAGTGAAAGTTGTTAATGGAGAACTTTTTCTCCAACTCAGTTCCCATTAGACCTAAAGAGATATGGCATGAAATTTCTCATTAATACATTTTCCACAACACAGTCTTGCAGGGGTGTGTCATGAACATTTTGAATGAAGGGATGGGAGAGAAGGGGTTGAGGAGGCTCAGAGGAGTCATTTATCAACTGTTACATAAGGGATGTATTCTTTGAACCTATACCAACCAAAAGGCATGGCAGGTTTTGTTATAGAATTAGATTGGTTTAGAGAGCTATTCATCCTTTCCATTTTTCTGAAAAATGACCATCATTTTCACAGCTTGTACTCACAATATCTCCTTATTATCATCATATTATTTATCTATTTATTTCTTTTCTGAATGCAGAATGAAGATTACACAGGGTAGTTATTTCATCCCATGTTTTACAGCACCTACTGGTGGTGACAGTTGGTCAACAGTGCAATTTCTAGCTGAACAGAGCAGTAAGTGTTTATTTTTTTGTTTGTTTTTAAACCTGAGCTCTCAAGCTGTGCAATAGAATCATATGCAGCACTGTGAGAAATGCATTGTGAGGGTCTGTTGGGAACATCTGGCAAAGTCCTCTGTCAGAAATAGTTTCAACTCCCACCTCCGGTAGAGCTTTAACCACATCCCCGGGGAGGCGGGGGGACATTAAGTCTGAGTGGGCCCATGTTCTGTGCATGCATTTTCAAAGTGGCAGACCGCAGCTGTGGCCCTAAGGTGGTTGTTGCCTATCAAGGTGGTAACCCCCAAAACCGTTGTTGGACCCCAGTGGTGAGGGATGCCGTCAAGCTGGAGTCCTACCAAGCCTTTCTGAGCTGGGAGGTTACACAGGCAACTGACAGGTACCAGCCGGAAAAAGCGGTACACAGCAGTGGTGGTTGTCGAGGCAAAGGTCGTGGAAGGAGTTTGATGAGGCCAAAGAGTGGTTTTTGGAAGGCGGCAAGGCTATTCTAGTCTGCCATCCGTTGGTTCAGAGGGGGAAAGCAGTACACCATCAACACAATGGGGATGTTGGGCTGCCGACCTCAACTCTGCACATGGTTGATTATTGGAAGGAAAACTTCCAAGGCCTCCTCATTCCTGCCAATGAGGAAGCAGATATGGGGGACTTTGGGGTGTTTCCAGGGCTGAAGTTGCTGAGGTAGTCAGAAAGCACCTCGGTTGCAGGGCCCTGGGGTAGGATGAGATCCACCCTGGGTTCCTTGAGGCTTTAGATGTTGTGATGTTGTCCTGGCTGACTCACCTCTGCAGCATCACGTGGAAGGCAGGGGCACTGCCGCTGAATTGGCACTCTATGGTGGTGATCCCCCTCTTTATAAAGGGGAGTGCTCCTACCACAGGGGATCATACTCATCAGCCTCCCTGGAAAAGTCTACTCAGGGTATGCTGGTGAGGAGGGTCCAACAGGTCATTGAACCTGAGCTTTCTCTGCTGGGTGTCTGGGATCTCCCTTAGAGATAGGGTTAGGAGTTCAGCCCTCTGGGAGGGGCACAGGGTGCTCCTCCATGTGAAGAGGAGTCCGATGAGATGGCTTGGGCATCTGGTGGACGCCTCCTGGACACCTCCCCAGTGTCTGGGCGCGTCCAACCAGGAGGAGATCTCGGGAAAGACCTGAAAGATACGCTGGAGGGACTGTGTCTAAAATGGCCCGCGAATGTCTCAGAATACCCCAGAATAGCCGTACCAAGTGGCAGGGAAGAGGGAAGTCTGGTCCTCTCAGCTTTGGCTGCTACCCCTGCAATCTAATATCTGAGAAGCTGTAAAAGATGGACAGATGGACATTGTGAGAATCTACAAACATTGGCCGTGAACACAGACATGGTGTAAATGCAACAGAGTTAAGAGTTAGAATACAAAATCTGACTTTAAGCTACAGCATAGCTAAAATCACTTTCATGTTTTTGTTTATTTTGCATTTTTTACCATCAGCTTAAAGTTTGCTTTGTTACCTTTCTTCAATTTTTCTTTAACTTGCCTGTCTTTTTATACTAATTTATTCAGGACAAGCGCTGTCTCTTACCACCTTTCAGCTTGCATCATTTTTGTTTTATTAGGTGCCCTATTGAGTGACAGGTTTGAGTCAAGAAGGGCAACCTCATTTTACAGGTATCCAGTGCCACCTGTTGCAGAATTATCTCAAAATACAAAAGTGTCTACCTAGACTGAAACCTCATTTTATATCAATGAATTTAAAGGGTTTTTTTATATGTCAGCACTCAGTAACAAGAGATGTTTTATTACATTGCTACAAAATTGTGTGTTTCCGACATTTTGGCAATATTTGTACTTCCTTTTATCCTTAGTGTGTCAGTACAGTACCATCTTGGTGATTGTTAGGGGAAAAATGGTCATAAGCACTTCTGGGTTTCACTTCCATTATTCATTTGACACTCTTCAGGCCAACATATAAAGGACAAAAATCTATACACTTGAGGAGTGGTTGGAGGGCCTTTATCTTCTCCGGCAGATGATTTGGCTGTGTGAATTATTAATCAGCAGAAAGCTATGGCCTGTGCTGCGCACTGCAGGATAGGAACAGCTTTTCCTTATCACTTTTAATCTTAGAAGCTGAAGTAATGCAATTCCTAACATTTAGGACTTAATGGTGTGTCAGAGAGGGAACATGATCTAAGACCATTAGAGCTGTTTCGTGCTGAAGTTCAAAACAGGCTTTCGGCTTCTTATCTTAGCCTTGGAGCCTTCATGCTGACTACGGTAGCAGAAAACCAGGAGGTATAAAGGAAGTCTCAAGTTTTGCAGCACACTTAGGGTAGCAAATATAGCCCTATTGAAACTGTTGCAATGAACTTTGCAATATCATGAAAAAAGTCCACTCGTGCAGCTAGCAAAGCTTGTATTTAACAAATTTAAAAAATGTAGTTAAAAAATTAGGCAAGACCATCAAATTTGTAATAAATGGTTATGTTAATCAAAACTCTTTGAGCACAAGGTTATTTTATGATACCTGTTGATTAAACAAGAACCCATTTTTTCAGATGTTAGATAGGTTCATAAATGTTGAGCTTAAGCTGCACTAATCTCCCTATAGATATCTTGTTCAGGATTATGATACATCAGCATCTTTAATCCTGTCACCAGTGCTATGTTCATTATTTCCAACATCTTAGTCGCAACTGAAGTCAAATGAATAAATACATAAATTAGTAACCAATTCACATGACTAAAAGAAATAGTTGCATGATAAAGGTGAAGAGAATAAAAATAAAACGTAGGAAAAAATTTGAAAACTAACCAAAAAATAACAGATGGAGCTCGCTGTGGTTATTTCTGATCATTACGACCCTCAATAGTTGCTGCAATTCTGCACACCCCCCTTATTCTTAAAAATGGGCACCATCACACTTCGTCTCTATACTTCAGGCATCTTCTCACTCTCTAAGATCCTGTTAAACTAGTCAGAAACTCTACCGCTGTCTCTCCTAGACATTTCCACACCTCCACAGGAACAACTGCCTTTCCACACTTCATCCTCTGCAATGCTTTCCTCACCTCACTTTTACTAACCTTGTGGTCTACAATAGTTACCTCTTCTAACTTTGCCTCTCTTTCATTTTCCACAGTCATCAGCTACTCAAAGTACTCTTTCCATCTTCCCATTATTCTTCTAGCATCTGCCAATAGATTTTCCTCTCCGTTCTTAGTCAGACGGACCTTTTGTACATCCTTTCCGTCATTATTTCTCTGTTTTGCCAGCCTGTATAGATCATTCTCTCCTTCCTTACTGTCCAACAGAGCATACAAGTCATTGTACGCCCCTTGTTTTGCCTTCGCTATCTCTATCTTTACGTTGTATCTCCCTGCACTCCTGTCTGTTTTCTTCAATCCTCTCAGTGTTCCACTTCTTTGCTAACAACTTTCTCTGTATATACTGCTGAGCATCCTTATTCCACCACCCAGTGTCCTTATCTACTTTCCTTCCACATGACACATCAGGTACTCTCCTACCTGTCTCTCTAATGGCACTAGCTATAATTGTCCAATCATCTGGAAGTTCTCCCTGACCACCGAGAGCCTTTCTCAACTCCTCCCTGATAACCATACGACACTCCTCCCTCTTCAGCTTCTACCACTTATTCCTGTGCTTTGCCTTTGTCCTCTTGATCATCCTTGTCACCAGAGTCATCCTACAAAACCACCATCCTAAGCCGTCTAGCTACACTCTCACCTACAACTACTTTGCAGTCACTGATCTCTTTCAGGTTACCTTGTCTATACAAGAAAAAAAGTGTTCACTACAGCCATTTCCATCCTTTTTGCAAAATCTACCACCATCTGTCTCTCTGTGTTCCTGTCCTGTTTATCAAATCTATCCATCACTTCTTCATCCCCTCTATGGCCTGCACCAACATGCCCATTGAAGTCTGCACCAATTACCACTCTCTCATCTCTGGGGTTATACTTCATACTTTATACTGGAATGAGTCTGGCTCATTCCAGACTCACCTTCTCAAACTCACATCCCACCTGTTGGTATAGCCACTAACAACATTGAGCATCACACATTTAATATCCAATTTTAGACACATAAGTCTATCTGACATTCTTTTCACCTACAGGACATTCCTAAAAACTCCTCCTTCAAGATAACTCCTACCCCAGTTCTTTTCTTGTCAGTACCATGATAGTACAACTTAAAGCCTGCTCCTAAGCTTCTAGCCTTACTACCTTTCCACCTGGTCTCCTGGACGCACAGTATATCCACTTTCTTTCTTGGCATAATGTCGACCAACTCTCTATCTTTTCCTGTCATAGTCCCAATATTCAAAGTCCCTACTCTCAGTCCCAGACTCTTGCCTTTCCTCTTTTCTCTCTGCTTCCGAACACACCTTCCTCCTCTCCTTCTTTGACCTACAGTAGCCCAGTTTCCATTGGTTCCTTGTAGGTCATCAATACCAATGGCGGCTGTTGTTAACCCGGGCCTCGACCGATCCTGTTTGATTTGGTTATTTTGATTGATTCGCATGTTTGGTTTTGGCAAAAGTTTTACGTGGATGCCCTTCCTGATGCAACTCTTTGCATTTATCCGGGCCTGGGACCAGCTCACTGGCCCGTGCCCACCCCTGAGCCAGCCCCGGGGTGGGCAGTGCCACCCTGAGTGCCGCCCTGAGTATGCATTGACTGGGGTTAATTAAAGTTTAGTCTTTGTTCTTGACTTACATTAGAAACAATAAGCATATATTTTTCTAAGCTATATAGAACATTTTGTGCCTTGAATTTTCCATGCATATGCACCCTTTTAGCAATGTGAATGTGTTTGATATTTTATTTTTTTTAGCCAATGCTCTCACTTTACTGGGTTGTTGTAATCAGGATTGTTTACATTGCAATGTGAGAAATTCAGAAATAGGAAATCAAGAGTGAAAAATTACTGACTTAAAGAAGATTAATGGTTCTGAAGTCTCCCTCAGGTCCGCTCTTTCATGCTTTTCATGAATAAGACTTTATTGAATGTAATTCACTGTTTTGTACATAAACTTTCAATGACAGATCCAGATTTAACTCATTTTAATTTTTTAAATGAATCATTAGCTAATAATAAATATAAATATATATATATATATATATGTGTGTGTGTGTGTGTGTGTGTGTGTGTGTGTGTGTGTGTGTGTGTGTGTGTATATATATATATGTATATTTGTAAATTTGACAAGCAAATATGTTAAGAATTTTTTTTCAAATGAGTCTGGCTCAAGCTGTTTAAAATGCTGTTGCGCTGTCTCTCGTTGAAGCTGTCATTTTTGATTAGGGAAACAAAAAATGATCAGCATTAAATGAACACTCCAATTCCAAAGGTATCACAGGAAATGTTGATTCAAATATAAGCAAATTACTAAGAAAATTATCATATTAATAAGGTAAAGCTTTAGTAACAGCAACATACTAAATGAAGCAGTGTCGATGTGCCAATCCCTCACACAGAAGCTCCTTTATTTTCGCTTGGATGGTGTTTTGGGGTCGATGAAACTGGGCCTGCATCATATTGAAATTGCAATCAGCATTCATATCTCTATGATCTAATTTCTAAATGACCCTGCACAAACACCAGCTGCCTCCAAAGAGCTGCTTCTTCCTTCGTCTGGCAACATGTCAGTACTACTGGATGCAATACAGCAGAAACCCAAAGTAAGGGGAATAACCCCAGTGGGAACAAGTGACATACTGGCAAACAATTGTGCGGGAAAGAAATCGGGTGGGGAGCAGTAAAAGGGAACAAATGAATCCAGTGAGAGTGAGATGAGGAACCATCTGCTTGGAGTGAAATGTAGTATGAATATTTTTGGGGTTCACACAAGGTGGCAGAAGTTGAAATCTTGTTCATTATAACCATATCTTTTACATTCTAGCAGTAACAACCTTACACACAATGGACTATCAGCTGGAAAGTGCCAATAGAATTTAAGTTCTCAACCAATCCGGATACCATACCATTGCCTTTAAATTCAGAACAGACAAAAGTGGATGGTTCCCATGTCCAGTGTCAGACAGATGAAATGTTATTTTGGTTCTCTATCAAGAACAGGTCTAACAATATTCATTTTGCCTTCATATTAAGTAAAAAGGGTTGACAAACACTGAGAAAAAAAAAAAATCACCTTAGAATCACCCATAGCATCAACAAAATTTAAGTTTTACCTTGATATAACATCAATGTTCTATATGTTATATATATGTCATGTCAACATATTTAAACTTCTAAAGAGCTTCCAACCCTGAAACTATACTGAACTACAAAACTGGGGCATTATTAAGGGAAGTGTTATCCTTTGTTTGAAAACTGGTCAAAGGAATGAATGGACTCCCAACCTATATCCTGGTGGAATCTCTTGAATGTGGGGAAAAAATCTCAAGATGTACAAGAGAATGACCTATACAGGTTGGAAAAACAGAGAAATAACGATGGAAAGGATGTACAACACGTCTGGGTGATTAACGATAGAGTTGCTAGAAGAGTGATGGGAAGATGGAAAGAGTACTATAAAAGCTGCTGAATAAGGAAAATGAAAGAGACGCAAGGGTAGAAGAGGTGACTATTGTAGACTACAAAGTAGCAGAGATTAGTGAAAGTGAAGTGAGGAAAGCATTGAAGAATATGAAGAGTTGGAAAAGCAGTTGGGCCGGGTGATATACCTGTGGAGTTGTGGAAGTGTCTCGGAGAGGCAGCGGTCGGGTTTCTGACTACATTATTCAACATGATCTTAGAGAGTGAGAGGGTGCCTGAAGAATGGAGACAAAGTTTGATGTTGCCCATTTTTAAGAATAAGTGGGATGTGCAGAGTTGCGGCAACTATTGAGGGATAAAGTTGATGAGCCATACAATGAAGTTACAGGAAAGAGTAGTGGAAACTAGACTGAGAGCAGAAGTCAGCACTTGTGAACAGCAGTATGGCTTCATGCCTAGAAAGAGCACTACAGATGCAGCATTTACTTTGAGAATGCTAACAGAGAAGTACAGAGAAGGCCAGAGATAGTTGCATTGTGTTTTTGTAGACCTAGAAAAAGCATATGACAGGGTGCCAAGAGAGGAACTCTGGTATTGTATGAGGAAATCCGGAATGGCAGAGAGGTATCTTAGAGTGGTGCAGGACATGTATGCTAGCTATGAGAAAGCTGGCGGTGTAATAGAGAAGTTCCAGGTGGAGGTAGGACTCCATCAGGGATCACCTCTGAGCCCCTTCTTGTTTGCAGTGGTGATGGACAGACCGATGGATGAGGTTAGTTAGTATTCTCCATGGACCATGATATTTGCTAATGACATTGTGATCTGTAGTGACAGCAGAGAATAGATTGAGGAAAATCTGGAGGGGTGGAGGTATGCGCTGAAAAGGAGAGAAATTAAAGTTAGTTTCAGCAAGACAGAGTATACAGGGAGTGGAGGTCAAGAAGTTAGAAGATTTCAGGTACTTTGGGTCAACAGCCCAGAGCAGTGGATAGTGTGGAAAAGAGGTGAAGAGACAGTTCAAGCCGGCTGGAATGGGTGGAGAAAAGTCTCAGTGGTATGATGTGATAGAAGACTAACAGCCAGAATGAAAGTACAGTTGTACAAGACAGTTGTGAGACCGGCGATGCTCTATGGCCTAGAAACAGTTCCAGTGATGAAAAGATAGGAGATAGAGCTAGAGGTTGGAGAGATGAAGATGCGAAGGTTCTCTTTGGGAGTGACCAGGATGGATAGGATCAGGAATGAGTCTATCAGAGAAACAGCACATGTTAGATGTTTTGGAGAAGGTCAGCGAAGCCAGACCGAGGTGGGACGGTCATTCACAGAGGAGGGAGGAGGGATAGTGAAATTTTTGATAGACGGATGCTGGAATTTGATCTGCCAGGCAAAAGGTTCCGAGGAAGACCAAGGAGGAGACTCATGGACTTTGTGAGAGAGGATATGAAGATTGAAGATAGTTGGAGTGAGAGAATACACTGTGTATATATACATATACATATATACATATATACACTACATATATTATATTGGTTGTGACTATAATTGCACACTGTATTGTTTTTATGTACTGAGGCCATGATTTAAGCTTTCAGAAATATTTATTGCAATGAAAAATGACATTCCTATGAATTGGATTCACTTACCACTATATGCCAACACATGGAGGCACGGACTGTCTGTTATCCAATTATTTGTAACCAATAAATAAAATGAAGGCCTTCCTCATACAGAAGGGTGTTGGTTGTGCAAGTTTTTTACAGTATTATATACTTTGTAGAGTCTGAGCCGTGTGACCTGATGGGGCAACAAATGTCAAGGATGTTAACAATAGAAGACATAGCCATAGAAGCAGTAGTAGTCGTAGAAGTAGAAGAGGAAATAATGTAGCAAAGTCCAGTTGTACTTGGGGCTAAGGCAGCCATTCAAAAGCACACAAAATTCTCACAAGGACGGCTTGTGCTCATGCAGCAAGGGATTCATGAGAAGCATTTTAAGTTGCAATCATCATTAAACCAGCTGGTGCCATTTTATTTAGTGTTTAAATCCAAATAACCTCTTTGTGAACAAAGCGCCACAGTGTTACCCCCTCTGACTGAAGTTGTCACATGCCAACAGTGAGAGAGCCATGCTTGGCTCCATGATAATGTTTAGCCATTTTATCTGCCCTTATTTCCTGTGCATAAAATGGTTTTATATTCATTTTTATGTGTATGTTCTACACTTGTTGCTTTACAGTGTCTGGTTAGTTTGGACACAGAGCTGGTGTTACAGTTAATGAACTGTTTAATGAAGACATTTTTTTTTCTCCAGGAGTTTTGCACAATATGAGGCCCAAAAATATATCTGTTTAATGTTTATGATTTTACTGTGACTCCCTTTTATCTGGACTGTTGCCATTTATGTTTGTGAAGTTGAATGCAGGGCTGTATAATGTTTTCGCAAAGGTGGCAATGCAAAAGAGCAGATCTATTTCCTTACATGTGTCACACTTGACACAGATCTCAGTGTGCCATCCATTTACATTTCTGATTGGAATTAACCTTAAGAATATTGTAATGAAGAAATACTTTAATAAATATTTACTTTCTCATATAGTATACCTTAAAAGGGTTCTCTTTGGTAAGCTGTTATTGTTACCTGCCTGGCATTATGCCATTTGAGGTAATTGTTGAAAAATTATACTTCAAACATCCGCCAAATCCCCTGAATCCTAGAGGATTAAACGAGAGTTACAAGTCAATTTGCAGCAACTGGAGATGAACATAAATACTCCATGTCATTTAGACTATACAGCAACTCAGGTTCTGGGGTTATGTTGTTGTTTACTTTGTATGAGACAATTCAAAGGTAAAAAATAAAACAAATCATGATGTTGGGGACTTTGAAAAACATAAGATAGATTTTTTTTTTTTTTTTTTTTTCGAATTAACACTGTATTTGCTTAAGAAATTAGATAGAAACTTTGTTGTGTTCCAAAATGACCTCTGATTGACTGACTACTGTTAGGTGTTGATTTATCTCTCTGACATTTTAGCTTAATTATTGAAATCTATTCATATTACGAAAGAAAATTACATTTTTTTCCTGCCCAGACCAAATATCTTCTTTCCCAGTTTCATTTCCTGTAACACCTAACCATTAATATGTGCAGCCACAGTAGTAAATGTCATAAAATATCTCAGCAACCTTTGGATTCATTCAGCACTCCTATAGGGAAATTTACAGAACTGCAGATTAGTCAAATAACACAAATTACACAATTTCCACAGAAACCCATCACTTAACACTCTCATCCCACCTGGATCTGTCTAACTGGATAATGCTAAAATGACATGTCCTGACTGTGAACAGCAAGTACCCTCCACATATCCTTGTTAGCATGTCCTCCAGGAGCTCAGTGACGTCCTGACACCGGGAACTCCTCAAAATCTGCACCTGTAATGCAGTGATGAGATGAGATGCGCTACAATGAACAGGGAAATGAAGATCAGTGTGTCACTTGTGGGTGATGGGGTGGCACATCTTAGAAAACCACAATTTCCCCATGGCCACCTGACTTTCTTCTTTTTTGGGACAAAAATAACGTCTAGCAATCTCTTCGCTCTAGCAAGTGGGGTATAGCTAGGTTATATACTTCTTGCTCCAGACTTTAATCTTGATATTCTGCCCTTGTTGCGTCTGAAAATAAGTTAGCGGGGCATCATCTCTCTTGCATGTAACCTCCATTTTTATTGGCACAAGAAGCAAAAGTGGTAATTAATGTGCTGCACTTTGACCTTTGCAGCTTCTGAGCGGCTGTGTAATTGTTGCCATTAAATCGTCTCATTTTGACAGAGTTCAATTACACTTGAGTAATTGTCAGGGATATCAAAGGAGTTTCAAGAGATCCTGCTCATCAGCTGATTCTGAAAAATTATCTTTATTTGTCTTTCCTTTTTTGAAGTACACATTTTGCAGTATATGCAACACTTTTTTTTTTACCTTTAAAGCATCATAAACATCTGAGGGGGAAGCTCAGGATAAATATGAAGAATTATAAAACTCTTAATCGTGTTATCTATTAAAGTGTGTACTGATGGGATTCTAAAGGGAAAGATATGGAAAGCAGTTGCTGTTTGTGCTTATGGTGAGACGTTTCTCTTCATATTCCTTTTCTGGAGGTGGAACTGTTGAAATATAGAAATATTAAAAATTATATAATTCTTAGACGATGGTCCTGGGCTTTTGGGGGTTGGAAGTACTCATTTGAATTTTAAGTGTTTTTTCATTCACTATGGCATGCCTTTTGTTTGTTTGTTTTATTTTCTTAAAATGGTAACACATAAGAAAGTGAAACAAACTGTTGTTGAGCCCAAAGTAATGTCATCTTTGATTTTTTTATTTTTTTTTACAATATTTGGTAGTGCTTCAGGCTCGATATGGACTCAATACATAAATACCAGCATTTACTGTATTTTACAGTATGTTTTTTTTTTTTTTCTTCTCCTGCCAAAGTCATTAACTCATTTTTCTGTAAGTATTTCCACTGACAGCCTCTCCTATGTTTAAGTATCTGACAGAAAGCTACTGGAGAGAAAATGCACAGTATTGGTCACAAGAGGGCATGTCACCCTCTAAAACAAACAAGTCGCTAATGACTTTTTCAGGAACTAATTTTCTGCTTTGTGGCACAGCCCATAAAACAAGGTTATTCGACTCCAACATCGGATGAATAGAGATTTAACTGTCTTTTCTGTTTATTTTAGCAAAGCAGCATTTACACATTGCTTATGCTACAAATTTCAGAAGCGATCCATGGACTTAGGTGCCTGTTGCTTTTTCTTTTTTTTAAATCCCCACATACTCTACTGCGGTTAAAAAGCAATTATCCACCCTGCATGTTGACATCCATCTCAAATATTGAATACAACAGAACGACTACAACACTTCAAATGCTGGCTCGTTGCATTTTGCATGTTGATGTCGTTTTAAAAAGTCAGATTGCAGCAGCACACAGAAATGTGACAGTAATGCTGAAATTAGACTAAAACTGCTGAACTCTCACTTGCCATGTACTGTAATTCCTTACCTACTTGCAACCCCATAATCTGGACCCACAGGGAGAAGCAACATGACAACATTGCCTCATTATTTGGAAGATGGAGAGGATTTAAAAAAATCTGCAGTTGTGGGCCTGTGTGTTTGTTGTTTTGATGTGATGCGGTAATGCTTTGAAGTACTCAAATTCCATTTTTGTTCATCCTTAATTTAGGTGCTATGTTTTCAATTATTATTACATTGTTAGATGTATTGCTAGTTTGTCTTCCTTCACTAAAATGTGTGAGGGTTACGTCAGCTTGAGGTGTTGCAGTATTCTTGTTAGAATTCACTCAAGCTAAAAAGAACTTCATCTAAATAAAAATGTTTCACATTTGTTTGGATTTCAACAGTGATCTTGTCATTTCAGAGGTTATTTTTGATACTAAATTTGCACTACTGATTAACTGAGTATCCTCCTTTTACATTACAACACCATATGCATAAGTCTAAAGTTATACATTTGCCATGCCTTGGAGAACACACTAAAGAATTTTCTTGTATGTCTTTCACTGAAGAGCAACAACAAAGCACTGGCGGTAAAAAATGAGAAATGAGAACAACTTTATTAATCCCGAAGGAAATTGTTTTGCCAGAGTTTCAAGTAAAAAAAACATAACAGTAATAGATAATAGTAGAAAGGAGAAAAACTGAAAGCAAACAGTATTTTACCCAAATATGTCGTGAAAACGGGAGAATGGCTTAGGCAGTGTTATGCAATTGTCCAAAACACATGAAACAATACAAAATGTATTAAGATTTTGAAGTGCCTGGAAATTTGTGACCTTCAAATTTGTGCTAGCATAAACAAAATAAGTTACAATGGACTGTTGAACGCATAAAGAAACCTATGATAAAATGTGGGAGCTGTGTTTAAGGAAAAAACAGCGGACTTTCGTTTTAACAACCACACCATTAGACACTAGGTTACCAAATATCTTGCCATAATACAAGGCTAATCTATAGAATATCCACCTTCCTCAATGCACGCACACACAATTTCATAGTAACATTTGTAATTGAATGAATTAATTAGGGATTAGTAATAATGATCAATATATAGCTAAAAAAATCGCTCCACAGTGTCAGTAGAATATTTCAAAAGAGAATAAAAAACAAAGGGAAAGGGAGAACGAGATAATAAACGGAATAGAAGATGGAATTAATTAAAAGCAAGAGAATATAATTAGCTCTTTAGAGGTTTCCCTAAAACTATCTACAGAAGTTTCATGTCTTATTTGTCTGGGGGGAGACTTTCAATTCAATCTGTTACGCTGCTGCAGTTGATTTAGATGTGACATTATTAGAGTGATACTTTCTCAGGTTTTTCCCAACACTGTAGAACATAACTTCCACTGCTTAGACACCCTAAAAGACACTGAAAAGCTTGTCAGCTTGAGATCTCTGAAAACCACTAGGAAGGCTCAAAGAGGTCATTTGCAGTTTTCACTCATACCAACCATTTTGATGAATGACTGCAGAACTATGACTTAATTATGGCAGAACAGGAAATACAGTCCATCCTCAGTAATGACCCTGATGGCCATCGATAAAAAGGCTTGATAAACGTGGACTTCCTGCGCCAGGATGGATAAATACAGTCTGAGTAATGAGAGCCGGGCTGCCCACGATGATGGCTCTGCTCTATATCAAATGCTGCTCTGTGGTTCGGCTAAGGGGGGGGGGGGCTTTAAAAACCTCAGTGTGAGCACTCTCAGTCACCGCTGTCTTTCAGATATTGTGTTGTGCTCAGTGACAATAAATGAGGGGTCTGGATGAGAAATCCCTTCCTCAGTCAGCTGAATTTCCCCTAAGACCATTAGCATGAACCGTCCCAGAGGCTGCAAGCATAAAAACATGATCTATGTTTTGAACTGAGTTCATCCTTCACTTTGCGCTAATTAAGACAGTAATTGATGAATCCATTATTTTATTTATTTAATAATTAATTGATTTTTTTTTTTGGGGGGGGGGGGTTCCAGCCAGGTCTAATAGAAACTCAATAAAACTGCCCGATGACATTTGTGACAGAAAAATTCAATGTATTGGGTGGGACGATAAACTCCTTGTTGATCGCCTTAACTGCTCTTGAGAGAAACGAGTGATCATTCAGTCATTAGCACAGCCTTCAATTAATTTACAACAGGAAGTGGCAACTCACTCATGCAATGGCTCATCATTTCAAATCATGCAGGTATGATACAGCAATACACAGCACAAATCCAGGATCAGATTTACACCCATTGGTATGTGGACACAAGCTGTTTTTCACTCAGCCAAACATTAGTAGATTAGTTATTAGATGTCTTCTCTGGCTTTTTAGATTTCCAGGGTCATTACCCATGTCTGCACCTCAATAGTCAATACAGTATTCAAAACAGCATCCAATACAGCACCCCACCCCCCCGTCCCCCAACCCTGAGTGCAGACTAGATAATGAATGAATGAACAAATGTTTATTGGATGTTCACATATGTTTTCAATCGTCTTTTCCTTTCAGCTGCTCCCTCAGAGGTTGCAGATCTTCTTCCTCTCCATTCTCTGTATTATCCTCTCCTACACTGACTAACTTCAAATCCTCTTTCACTACATCCATAAATCTTCTTTACATTTCTTTTCAATATTTTACTTTTATATCTAATTTCCAGCTGTTCTGCTATCAATTTAGTGTTGTACTCTTTGTTTTAAATGTACGTAGAAGTAATTCAGATCAGGAAACTAGAGCCATTTTGTCTTCAGAAACACAACTTCTTATCTTTCTAGGTGTATGTGAACGCTTATCCGCCACTCCTTCCTCCGACTTATAGACCTACGTTTCCCTTTCGGACTAATGTTCTCTCCCTATTCGGCTAGGCAAATGCAACCTACTGCTTTGGTGAGAGGGGTATAGCGGCTTTGAAGAGGAATTTGATGCAAAATTTTTGACAATATAAATTAAAGCAATTGTTCGGATGGTAATAGAAGCATTATTTCATTCACCTTTTTGCTTTTCTGTGAATAACTTGCCAATAAAATGTGATTTGAGTTAATAACTGATGCTGGGGCCAGAAGCGTCTTGGGAAAAAGAAAAAAAAAAGAGAAAACATCTTTCCTGTCCTTTAGTCTCTGCAGACAACATTGTCTACAGAGACCAAACAGGCAGTTCATCTTGTTTTCTTTTTTCTTTTTTTCTTTTTTTCCCCTTGAGTGGGTGTTACTGTAGTAGGGTAGAGAGGAAGCAAAGGGAAGAGCAACGTCTGGCCTGCATGTGGCATTCATCATGTCCGAGCTTAATATCCTGCCCCAGTGGGCAGCAAGAAGCCAGCAAGAGTGAAGATGGACCATGTGATGTGCAAGCCTTTGTCCAGTTGTCCTCCTTTGGCTTTGAGTTTTATCTGCCAACCTGGACTTTTCCTTGTACTATGATCATCTTCATTGTAAGGATTTATTGTAAAATTGAAGAGCAAGTTTCTTGCTTTTAATAATTATATTCTGCTGTATATGCAATATACTTTTCTCATCAATCCAGGAGTGAAGGTCATTTTTGAAAATAGCATTATCTATCATGCATTACTATTTCATTCAATTTCAAACCAGTGATTTTCTGTTTTCTCACTAGATACTTTATTCTATAGTTTTGATTTCTGTGGTATTGTAGAAAGCTTTAACTGTGGGAGCAGTGAAGTTTGGTCCGTCTTTATGCAATTATCTATTGGACTCAAGTTATATAAGCAAAGCTTGTAAATTTTCTGGCAGCGTACAAGTATTCATTGCATCTTACCTTAGATGTCACATAAAATTTAGGGAAAACATCGAATGAAAACTTGCGGCTGTCATTGATTCATCACTTTACAATTTTGAGCTGAGAGTCAACTGTTCAGTTAATTCACCCAATCAGGGGATATTTTTAGGTGTCTTTTTGTGCTGTCTGGCTGTTAAAAGGAACACACAAAAACTACTTGGCAGACCAAAGAAGAACACATTCTATGAGGAGGAATGTATAACTCTCAGTATGAACTGCCTCACCAAACATTAAATGATTTTGGTAACATCAAAATTAGCCAAATGATCAGATGGAAGTAAGTGGTAAAATATTAGCATTGATTTTCTTGCAAGTTGTGAAGGCGATGTTGTTTATTCAGCACTAAAGAGTCACTTAAAATATTGAGTGTCTGTTAATAGTCAATGACAACTTGTATCTGTCCTCAATTTTTCTTCTCCTTTCAGCTTTTCCCTTCCTTTCCTTTCATTCTGGCTGATAGTCTTCTATCGCATCACCCACGACACTTTTCTCCATCAATTCAAGCCTGCTTGAACCCGTCTCTTCACCTTTTTTCCACACTCTCCGTTGCTCTGGACTGTTGACCCCAAGTGCCTGAAATCCTCCAACTCCTTGATCTCCACTTCCTGTATACTCTGTCTTTCTGCGACTAACTTTCATTCCTCTCCTTTCCAGCGCATACTTCCACTAGATTTTCCTCAACCTGTTCTCTACTCTCACTACAGATCACAATATCAAATATCGTGGTCCATGGAGATTCCTATTAAGCCTCATCTGTCAGCCTGTCCATCACCACTGCAAACAAGAAGGGGGCTCCGATCTGATCCCTGATGGAGTCCCACCTCCCACTTGTGCTTCTCTGTTACCCCTACAGCTCACCTCACCACTGTCTCACAGCTTGCATACATGACCTGCACCAGTCTACCATACTTCTCTCCCACTTGAAATTACCTCATACAATACCAGAGTTCCTCTCTTGGCACCCTGTCATATGCTTTTCGAGATCTGAAAAAACACACTGTACCTCCCTCTGGCCTTATCTGTACTTCTCTATTAGTATTTTCAAAGCAAATTCTGTATCTGTAGTGCTCTCTCTAGCTATGAAGCCATACCGCTGTTCACAAGTGCTGACTTCTGCTCTCAGTCTAGTTTCCACCACTCTTTCCAATAACTTCATTGTATGGCTCATCAACTCCATCCCTCTATAGTTGCCGCAATTCTGCACATCCCCCTTATTCTTAAAAATGGGCACCATCGAACTTTTTCTCCATTCTTCAGGAGTCTTTTCACTCTCTAAGATCCTGTTGAATAGTTTTGTCAGAAACCCAACCACTGCCTCGCCGAGACACTTCCACACCTCCGTAGGTATATCATCAGAACCAACAGCCTTTTCACACTTCATCCTCTTCAATCCTTTCCTCACCTCACTTTTACTAATGTCTCCTACCTTGCAGTCTACAATTTTCACCTCTTCTACCCTTGCGTCTCTTTCATTTCATTCCACATTCATCATCTCTTCAAAGTACTCTTTCCATCTTCCCATCACTCTTCTAGCATCTGTCAATACATTTCCCTCTCCATCCTTAATCACCCGCACTTGTTGTATATCCTTTCCATCTTTATCTCTCTGTTTCGCCAGCCTGTATAAATCATTCTCTTCCTTCCTTACTGTCCAACCGAGTATACAAGTCATTGTATGTCCTTTGTGTTCCCTTTGCTACCTCTATCTTTACTTTACACTGTATCCCCCTGTACTTCTGTCGGTTCTCTTCAGTCCTCTCAGTGTCCCATTTCTTCTTCGCTAACGGCTTTCTCTGTATATACTCCTGAACTTCTTATCTACTTTTCCTCCAGATGATCCACAAAGTACTCTTCTACCTGTCTCCCTGATAACATTAGCTCTACTTGTCCAATGATCTGTAAGCTCTCCCTGACCACCCAAAGCCTTTCTCAACTCCTGCCTGAAAACCATACAACGCTCCTCCCTTTTCAGCTTCAACCACTTTGTCCTCTGCTCTCCCATTGTCCTTTTGATCTTCCATGTCACCAGAGTCATCCCACAAACCACCATCCTATGGTGTCTGACTACGCTTTCATCTACAACTACTTTGCAGTCGCTGATCTCATTCAGGTATATGCATATGTCTCTTCAATTAAACAAGAACAAGTCTGCAGCTGTCGCATCTGATAAAACAATCATGATTTTTGTGGATGATCGATCATTGTGGAGCTAAAAAACTGATGGGTAATCGAACAGATGAAACAGCAGTAATTACTGATAAAAGTATCCAACCTGACCTCCTCTGTGGTTGCTAATATTATTCTAGCTGTTTCAGAAAGTCTTCCCACAGGAACGATCCCAAAATTTGGTCCTCTGATCCTTTGTCCCCAAAAAATTTTTGGTGCAGACAAACTAATAGTAAAATCTGAAAAGGTGGACTTTTACCCCATCATTGGATTGTGCAAAGACAGGTGCCCTGCAGGTTAATGTAAACTGGAAAACATGTCCATGATGATGAAATATAAAACTGTCCTTTAAATTACATCAGCTGCCCAGTCCCTGGTCGGCACATCACACTCTTGACACACGTAGCAACACTCCTGTTTGAACTGTATATAATGAAATGCAAGCCTGACATCATTTAGGACATGTTAGTTCCTCTTTTGTCAAAAGTCTCACTGCAGAACACCATGTAGTAATTTAAATATGTCAGCTGGAACCAGGGGTTGCTCATCAGTGTGTCCGCAAAGAGTGTAACAGTGTGTCACGGATTTAGAGACTGATTCGTCAGTTTTACTGACGATGCTAAGTTATGAGCTGCAGGCTATATTTTTACCAAAATAAAAACTTTTCATTGTCAGGTTTTTGAAGCAGCTCTGACTTACAATTACCCTCTTTTTCAGGTTCATGATAGAAAACACAGCAAAAAATCTCTAACTCACAAATAAATAATTTTATTATGGCGAGGTGGCTCCAAACATCAAGGAGCAGCCATGTACATACAATAAAATCTGTTAGCTGAAATGGTGTTGGGGTCTCAATTCAAATGTTTGAAAAATTAACAGTTCAAAACATTACTGTATGATGTTCATCCATATGTACTGTTGATTCACAGAAACACCGTTAATAAAAATAAAGGGAACACTTCAGCAACACAATATAACTCCAAGTCGATCCCACTTCTGTGAAACTCTCCACTTAGGAAGCAGCACTGATTCATTTTGACTTGTTTTAAGGATGTTACACCAAAGTTGGATCAGCCTGTAGTGTGTTTTTCCACTTTAATTTTCAGTGTGACTCCACACCTCCATGGGTTGATAATTTTTGTTGTCAGCACATTCAACTATGCAAAAAACAAAGCATATAATAAGAACATCTCATTCATTCAGATCTACGATGTGTTATTTTAGTGTTCCCTGTATTTTTTCAGCTGTGTAAATAAATAGATATAATAACAATAATAATAGTAATGGAAATGATAACAATGAAGCAAATAGTTTTGGGTTGGTTAAATGGAGCATTTGACCTCCTTAAAATGTATATCCAGCATTTAATTTGCTGTGTTTTCTCTTTGTCAGTTAAAAAGGAAAAAGATAAGAATTAATTATTGAAAAAAAAAAAAAAAAAAGGTCTCCAACCCTTCAGACAACTGGTAATTCCTAGTGTGGCTTCTAAGAAAATCAATCCCTAAAGCTCATTGTTTGGCTGTTTTCTCAATCAGTCTATTATTGTGACTTTCACATTTTTTTTCACATTAGGTCCTTCTTTCATTCCTTGTTAGGAAGGTGTATTAGTCCATAGAAATAATCAAGTTAAGTTCATGTTTTCTTCAAATCCAAAAGCTGAGTGGGATTTAGTCAAATCTGGATTTGTTGGCACCAAAATATTTGTGGTACATGCACACACTGCTTGCACAGCTTGCAATGACCTGTGACTTCCCTGCTGCAGTGGCTCTTCACTAACAGAATTACTTACATTAAGTATACATTATAGTCATAGGGTACAGAAATAAAAACTCAGTGACTTTTTCCTTTAACACAACCATGGTACATGAAACCTAGAGGGTCAAAAAATATTTATTACAAGCCTAGTAAATGAGGGAAGTGCAATCATTTTAAGTACCCTGTCCCTAGGGAATAAATAATTGCACACTGAACCTGCCAGCAAAGTCACACTGCCGAAATAGGCGTGAAAATGCCAAATGGGTTTGGCTGTTTATATGCTGTTTTGTTTATTTACTTTTTAATTGTGTGTGTATATCAGTGTGAATTTTCATGTGCTCTGCACTCTATAATTTAGGATGGATTTTTGACCAAAGACACACTTCATGTTGCACAGTGCATGTCATTAGGATTTGAATTCAGCATCAGTGAGACAGTTGTGGTTTTGGTTGAGGTAATGCTGATATCCTCAGGGCTTGTTTTTATGTTAGATGGATAAATCAGTGTCTAGCAGCACAGTTGTGGTTTGTGTGCAGTTTAAATGTTGAAAAAAAAAGTAGAGTGCAGGATGACCTGTCAAAGCGGCTGACTTTCTCCTGTTTAAGCTTTGGCCACATGTTAAGCCAAACTTAACACGTGACATTCCCTCACTTAGAAATCTGCTGAAACACTGCACTTTAATTTTGAGTGTGAGTGTCATAATCTAAATTGACACACACTAGTAAATAGAGACTATTAGGTGTTAGTAGGATTATGTTATTGATCAAAAGGGAAATGTCAAGAGGTCATGGCCCCATTTGCCCTGCATCCTGTCAATACAAGTGGTAAGTACTGATCTATCTTTAGCTGAATGGTCAGAGAAGTTATTCAGTGGTGTGTATCTGGTAAAAGTGCACATTTCATATTCTTCAATAAAATGGGTAATTTAAAATCAGATATCACACCCCCTTTAATGCACCACACTGTCAAGATAATTGATTGCATTTTTCTCAAATACATTTATTTCAGCATTTAATTATTTGTGCCCACATCTCTAAGATCTGTAAATATTAACATTGATGCAATTTTTTTATTCTGTTCTTATGCCATATTCAAATGGTTTTCTTGGCTCTGTTCCTGAAAAATAAGCATTTGCACATACATAGATTTGAATAAAGCAGGTTGATATAAATTTGCATCATAAGATTGATATTTCATGCACAGACTGAGTCACATCACCATACAAACAAAGCACAATTGCTAATCACAAAAAACAAAAGAAAACTCTTGAACTTATGCCACCGTCAAATAAGTAATAACATCAATTAAAATGTATCTGCTGACACTCATAATTCACACACACAGCTGTTTGTAGAGAATTCATACTTTAGTCTATTTTTTCTGTCCCATAGGTGCTCCATAAAAGGTAAGACATTAGGTCTTTTAATCACCATCCTACAAGTAGACATGCCTTGCGTCACAGAACTCCTTCAGTTCTCGGACCTGATGCAAATTTTTGATTTTTTTACCTCAATGACTGTCAGGAGGCATTTGAGGTCCCCTGAAGACTGCCAATTTTTTTTGAGAACCCCCTAACTAGACATTCAGAACCAGTTTTAAAAATTTGATTTGTCATGTTTAAGGAAGTTGTGCCCGACCCAAGTGCAAGAACATTCAGGAATTAGGGCATCTTAAGGCGCTTATTGACAAGGAAGTTGAATGGGAGCCGTGCTGGGGCTGGGTTGTCTCAGGAAGTTGGAGCTGGCCAGGGATGACAGGAACCAGAGTCTGGCAAGGAGAGGAGCTGTGCAATTTGGATACTTTGCTTTGGATCAACAAAATAGGCTCCATGGTCTTTGACTAATTAGCCAGGGTAGTGCTATGTCACTCTGCTGACCTCTTCTCTCATCGTATACAAAATAATGATCTCGTATTGGATGAAGCTCCAGTCTCATTGTGTCCCACAGTGACAATAATGGCTATTCTGATTCTGATTCTGAAAGGTTTTTGGATAACATATTGATATTGATTGGCATTAATTTCAATGAAACATGTATTGTTCATTCATTCATCCATTATCTATACCGCTTATGCTGCACTCGCGGGCGCTGGAACTGATCCCAGCTGTCATTGGCAACAGGCGGGTTCTGCCTGGACTGGGTGAGAATCCAGGGAAACCCAAGTAGACACAGGAAACCCCTCGTCAGATCGATCTAGAGACTTTCCTGCTGTGAGGCAGCCTGCACATATTTTTTAATTAATGCAGTTGTTTGGAATGGTTTTTTTTTTTGTGTGTGTGTGTTTTGTTTGTTTTTTTTTTTTTTACATCATGTTTGTATGTATTTGTATATGTACTTATTTGTTTGTTTTATAGTAATTTTAATCATATTATGTTGTCATAATTGGGACATTACAAGATGTTTATTTTAAAAACTAATAGTAAATACAAGTAGTATTCACAAAATGGGAATACCCATTAAATTTATATCCCTGGAGTAGAGACGCTGAGATTAGCATTGTAATGTAAACAAACAACACTTTTTTTCCACATACTTCATGTGGGTTTGGGTCAGAGATTGACACAGAGACAAAACAATAATATACTTCATTTTTACTGCTTGTGTGACATGAATACTAAGAAAACAGACTCATGGACTAAGGACGTGTGAGCATGTTTAAGCGTGTGTGTGCGTGTGTGTGTGTGGGAGAGAGAGAGTGGCCAAACTAGAATTAAAGCCAATCAGCATGTCTTTAAAGGCAAAGTCTGAGTTGTACCTTTTGTTTCCAAAAAGCAAAGCAAATACCAAAACCTACATGTCATTTCAATAAGTATGTAATTGTTGCATTACATAATTATATAATTTCTTTGCTGATCTGCTGTTGACAAATCAATGCTTACCATCTCATGAGTATTGCGCTGAAACCCTCGTGAGAGACAAAGGCTACTTTGCCCCAGAGAAAAAGGCCCCAACTCTCATTTACCTCTGATTGACGGGGATTATCTCAAGAATACAAAATTGATCAATGAATTTAAGTGTCCACACACCAGTTTCTCTTCATACTCCGATGAAAGTGTGTTACACATAGTTTACTCCACTGGAAATAAGCTCTTGCTTCATCAACTCCTCACGTTGCTTGGATATCCCAGCGACAGCGATGGGGAGGAGAGGGAGGAGGAGGAGGAGGAGGAGGAAGAAGAGGAGGGAGGAGGAGGCGAGGAAGGCACGAGTAGCTGGGGAGGGAGTCTGTTCCGCCTGGATGGCCGGAGCATTGAGTGGCTGATCGGGAAAGACAGACAAGACAGTGCTCTCTCCTTCTCCATCCACGCTGTGTTTCTTCCCGCCGGTGGCCAAGCGTGCGCCCTGCTCAGCTCCCGCACCGCCAGCGGAGGGAGGGAGGCTTGACGCATCGCGGCGTGGCTTCACTTTCCAGCATGCAACCAGCGAGACGCCGCGCCGTCAACTCTTTGCACTGCTGACACAGAGAGAAGAGGGGAGACGAGGAGAGGAGAGGAGAGGAGGGGAGGGATGGGGGCACAGTGAGCGGCGACACTGGGAACAGCGCGGTGAATGTAGCGCGGCGCAAAAAAAAAAGGGGCGGCAATCTTTGCGCACAAGTCAGACGGATGATTTTGGCCAGACGCCACAGTGATGCCTGTGAGCAGAATTTTGTAAAGTGTACAAAGTACGGATTAAATTGAGCCTGTGACTTCCCCCGCTGAATTGACAGGTATGTTTCCCCTGCTGATATTCTCTTAATGTTTTTTTTTTTTTATTTTATTCCCCGCCGTCGTGTGATTATATGCAGCCGCAGAGAAAAAGAAATTCAGATCGACATTCCTAACTTTTTTTTTTTTTCGTAGATTACACGAAATCCGCAATATAAGGGTCCAGATTGCCTTCTCTGAATTTCACCCTACCGCCGCCGATCTGATCTGAGCGTTTACTTTATTGTGGAACTATCGCCGTGGAGGCAAAGTAATCTGCGTCTCCGTGATCACAGCAGATGTTTACTAATCCGCGCCGTTTACCCCCCTCCCCAATTTCCATAATCTCCTTCGGATTTGCCGATTGTAATGCGGCTGCAGATGCTGACCACCTACCGCACTCTTGGGGATTCGCCTCGATCTGATGGATTAACCAGGAGAAACTTGAGCTCAAGTGCAGCATTTGTGCAGGCGTGTCTGTGCGAGATTTACGCGTGAAAAAGTTAGGTGGTAAAGCCAATTTAACCTACACCTTTTGGATCAGAAAGTAATCCTGAACAAGAAATTCTCCCTTTTTTTTGCAATTTTATCTGCCATGCATGGCATCACAATCTCGTTATATCTAACCCTGTCTTGTCCCGGATGCTTTAAAGGTGATGTTTTCTGGACAAGAAACTTTGGAAGCACACTTCATTTGAAATGACAACAGAAAGTCCTATTACTTAGATTCCCTGCAGCGAATGAGACTTAAGTGAAATTACTTTGCAGGGTAGAGTTAGAGGATATATAACATATGAATAACAATTGTTGGAAAAAAGCATGTGGTGCAAAGCAACATCAGTCTGATGCCTTACAGTCTTAATTCACCATTTACTCTGAGGAAGACAGCTGACAGACTGTCAGCAGTTACTGTGTGATCTGTTGCATACAGTCCTCATCTCACTTGACAACCCCTGAACCTGTTCTGGAGGTTAAAATAATGTTTCCCTATAAGGGTCTGGGAAGATTATACCCCGGCTCAGTCTTCATTTATCAGACACTGAGCATTTGAGACAAGAGAGGAGTGGAAGAGTTTAAAAAAAATGTCTGAATTCAATATGACTGTAACCGCATCAAGAGGCACCATCAAAGCAAGGAATTAGCTCCCTTCAGCTGCGTCTCTGAGCAACATTTACTTTGACTGGCTTCTAATGAGTTTAAGAGATATCCGGTGCTGATGCATCCTCACTGGAAAAAAGCCTTTTAATGACCGACTCTGGTCTGGATGTCAACAAGCCCGACAGGAGTGATGGAGCACTGAAGTGACATTAAAAATATCCAGGGACAGTTGCATTTAGAGGAGTGGCATAAAAATTTTATCGCATTGAAAAAAATGTGTCGCCAAGGTCATTTCTATTTAATGTCTCTCCAGGAAAACTAGTTCAAGGAACATGCTAGTCTATATGGACACTACATTTTTTTTTTTCTCTCACGTAGACTGTACCATCAGAAAACCTTGCTATACTGAAGGTCAACTTCTATTTTTTCGTAAGTTCCAAAGTCTCCATCGTCATTTTGTTTTACGGTTTGGCACAAATTATGCGACATTCCTAAAACATGACATGCTGCTTTATAAGTCAGGCTACATTTTATGTCTTCTTAGTTATAAATCTTGGGTTCAAAAATATTTCATTATATTTTGGATTGGATTGGAGTCAATTCTGTTGGTTCTGTTGTGTCTTGTAGAGTCTTGTAGCTTGTGTCTCCCTCGTTTTTTTTTTTTTTTGCGGTCGTGCACATATTAACAAGCTGGAAAACATGAAGATGTAACGAGTGCAGTGGTTAAACAAGCCTACCGTCCAGTTTGTATTGAGTGTTCAGGTTCAGTGTGTTTTGGTTTGCTTCACCGGCTGCGGGAGAAAAGAAACATGGTCATGTCTAGTTTTCTGTCTTCATTGTATATATTAATTGTCCAATGTAATGCAGAGATCAGTCATTTATAAATAGATGCAGGGCTTTTGGTGGTTTGCTTAGATCAGAAACAGTCAGTTGCATTTGAGTTTTATTCTTTTTGAAAACCGTTACCTGATGAAGCCCTTAATTTAGCTGTAAACTAGTTTGTTTAATGTTAAGATATCCTGCTTTTCTGACTTTTGTAATTGTTTGTTTTGTTTTTCTGCATGTTGCAATTGTTGCTTAGTTGAAACTGTTGCTACGTGTTATGACTTATTATCTGAAACAATCAAAAACTGGAGAAAATCTCAAAGGACTCTTTGCTGTTTAGCAACATCTCAACTGCTGCAATTGCAATTTCTGTAATTTCTCAGTCAGTCAACTTGTTCAATCGTCTATTTGTTTTGGCTCCACTTTAAATCGTTTTGCTTTGATTTTGGGGGATTCAAAGTCTTTTCAGACTTTGACAAAATCAATAGATGAATCGAGTTCACGAGATGATTAATGTCCTCATTTCACAAATGCTGGCAAATATGTGAAAATGTAACCATCATTACACGGTGCAGAATCATTTCCTCCTTCCTCCGTCAGTAACGGTAATAGCTGCAACACCTAACCTTCCATTAGTTGTTCCGGGGTCTGCTAGAGAACAACAGCGGTTAGAAAGAAAATTAAAAAAAAATCTTCCATGTATTTGACCTCATATAAGTGCTCCTGCTCGCTTCTTTCGAATTATATGTTTTGCTGGAGGAGTTGTACGCATGCCTCACTATTTCAGCTGCATTCTCTCGACGCGAGTGGTGACAGTGACAAGCAGCGAGTGAAAGCAAATCTTCTGCTGCTGCTTTTGTTCACTCTGCTGGTTTCTTCAAGTCAATAGTGCTTGGAGATTTTATGAGAAAGCAGAAGGCCCAAATGGTGCTCAGCTGGGGAGCAATGCAGTTTCATGTATTCACACTGTTTACTAATTTATTCTGTAACCTTCTAGGACTGCTGGACAAGCTTACTGTAGACCCAGGTTCAGTTTATATGGGTGGAACAGAGGTGCATTTATACAAATGATCAAAATGAAAAACCACCCCGTTCTTTTTCTGTTGAGTCACACAGTGGTTAAATGAGCTGTGTTTGTGCCAACTGTCAGCCTGTTATTCAGGGATATCATGATGTTTTTTTGCAAGACAGGGTAGTGGGGGCACACACACACACACACACACACACACACACACACACACACACATACACACACACACACTCACACACACACACACACACACACACACAAATAACACATGCACAAATGCTTAAAAAAAATAAAAACAGCAAAAGTGCCCTCTTGTGGGTATTCTTACCAAGGGTTTGTAGAATCGTCAACAAGCATGTAGATATTTTGCTTCTGGTGATTTAATTATTTATTTACTTTTTACTTTTTTTTTTTTTAAACACCCTCAATCACAGTACAGCACTGCAAAAAATGTTGGATGCAGTGTCTTCTCTGTCTTTTGCTTATTTTTTCATTTATGTAAGTATGTACAGTATGCACTTATTTATCATGCATTTTAATAAGCAGCCTTTAATATTTGTTTGCCATATGTAGACATGTTTGATATGTCTCTGTATGTTATAGATGTCATGAGAAATGTAATATTCAATAAGATGATTGTAATATCCTTAGGCCTGTTTCAAAAGTTATTGAGGCTGATTATAATTATGGTTGGAGGCTGATTAATTCCTCTAAACTACGGTACTTGTAGTCTACTATTACACATATCTGGTTACCATACATTTAAAAATCAAAGTTAGCTTGGATGTACATATATAGAATGGGACTATAGTGAAATACATATAAAAGAGATAACTAATTGGATATGGCAAATAAAAATGGGAAAATTAATAACTAAGGTATATAGTTATATTTACAAGACTGTGGATACACAAATACAAATAGAAACATAATGTGATAAATATGACATTATTATACTAAATATGCATTCCTCAACATGGTTGATGCCAGTCAGTAATCAGAGTAGCAAAGATATAGCACCTAGAATGGTGTTCTCTTGATGGTGGTAAAGATAGAATTTCATGATTCCTCCTTCTTTATTTTTTTGTAACTTTTTTTTAAATATACAGTGAAAGACACAGAATGTATGAAAATATTCCCAAAATTATAACAGATACTTTTTTGATTGAGTTCACATTTATTAGAACTGTGAAGTATTTTTGAGGCAATTACTATACAGTAAAAGTGTCATTGCAGCCTATTTTGTGTAAGTACTGAAATAATTCTAGTCTGTCAAGAACATTTCTTGTTGGTTCCTTTTCCGAACTCAGAGCTGCGATTGTCATGATCAGGACATCTTCCAGGAGTGTCAGCATGTCATAGAACAGATACAGTCAAAACAAGTCTTTCATGTGGCTGGGCAATTACAGTCTGAATAGAAAGAAGACAGAAATAGAAAGAAACATCTCTGCACAGCAACTACTTTATACACTTTGTTTTATTTTGTGTTTTTTTTTTTGCAAATACTTAGTACAAAAAGTAAATTACCGCAATGTCACCAGTTTGATGTTTGGCTGAAGCCAAACAGTATATCTGGTTGAAGAATAAAATAAAATAAAAAAAATGTCCACCACTTCTTAGTTTACCTGGAGGGTTGGAATTGTCATCCAATTTACTCAAAATAAAATCTTCTGAGTGAGTGGGATTCACACAACGAATCCCCCCTCATCTCTAGCATCAAAAGTAAGCGTGTGCCCAGTGAATGCTTCTACACAACGCCTGAGAAAACCTTGGTGACATCTGCCACTACCTTGCTCCCATCTCTCTATTCATGTATCATTTTTCTGTTAAAAAAAAAACAACTTCTCAGTGTCAAATGAGACAGCTCCGATTTCTGCTCTATTCATCAACTCTTGCTGGTTCTTTAAATGCCCCATTTGTAATCCAATCATATTGCAACAATTTTCCCTGATCTAGGATACCCCACAATTCACTGTCACTCGCTGTTGCTTGGCCAGAAACCTGTATTTTATTATTTATACATACACTGTTGCATGCTGAGTGCAGCTTTAGTTGACTGCTTAATAAGAACCATTCTATACAAGAGAAAAACTCCTTGATTGCATGTGTGTGTGTGCATGTGCTGGTCTGCTGTTGCATAGTTAAATGGACATAAGGCTTGATTCTGAGATTGATTTTTATTGATGATTTACTTCACTTGAGTGTCTTTTGTTGTTTCCACTGAGGTTCCAGATGAGAGTCGTTTGTTACTGGGTGTGGCTGCGACACGGGAGCCATCTTTCCTCTTTCTTTAGCATGACGTAAGCCCCTGATAGATCAGCCTGACAGACTGGGCTTTTTTTATTTTTCTTTGCGTGAATCAACACCAGGAAAAAAAATGTGCAAATTGTCATGTTTGTATTATTTTTGAGGTGTCACTAAGGAAAAAAAAAAGAAGGAAAAAGAAGAAAGTTCAGTACAAACATATTTTTTGTAAATCTGTTATAATATGTAGTTCATGGTAAAAACTTCATAGAATAGAACTGAATAGAAAAGAACTGAATTGAATCAATAGAACTCTTTAATCGTCCCACAGTGGGAACATTTCAGGAGTTAAGCAGATAAAAAATATATGTTCATATATGCAGCATGAACTTTAGTTATGAGAATAAAAAATCAGAAATATCAGCAAAATTACTAATATGTCCCAAAAATTTAAATTCAGCTTTATTTTAGTTTTTTTTTTTCACTCAAAATACCAAATTGAAATATATGTACATTTAAGTGCTTGCAAAAATATGTTGGCTGGAATCATTCCAAACTGTTGAAAGTATTCTTCCTGAAATATGCTTTGCTTTAATGATCTCTTTTTAGGTAGCATTAAAACAATTGCATAGAATACACTTACATTTTAATCTCCTCTTTGACCAGTTACAAAATAAGAATTGAGTCATCTGAATCAGAATCGAATAAGACAGTACATGTAACATTTAATGTAGTATTATAAAATCAGTTTTACGTTAACATTTCATCAATTTTAAGTGCATTTTTTCATACTGTCAATATTTTGCCTTTTGGTGCTTTTACCTCATTCACAAATGAAATGTGCTTTTTACAGAAATAGAAAGAATAGTGTATTGATGTCACACCAGCTGGAACTTTTCTGCTTTCTCTCAACATGGATGACGTTCCTACAGATTCATTGAAATTCATGATACAGCTCATGGTCCCTGTCACCCATATCAACTGTTGACTTGACCAAGTGTTGCATTTTATTAGGTATTTATTTATTTGTGAATCTATCTATCTATCTATCTATCTATCTATCTATCTATCTATCTATCTATCTATCTATCTATCTATCTATCTATCTATCTATCTATCTATCTATCTATCTATCTATCTATCTATCTATCTATCTATCTATCTATCTATCTATCTATCTATCTATCTATCTATCTATCTATCTATCCATCTATCTATCCAACTTTCCATCTATCTATCTATCTATCTATCTATCTATCTATCTATCTATCTATCTATCTATCTATCTATCTATCTATCTATCTATCTATCTATCTAAAGGAATATTTTTCATCTATACTCAGAAAAGATTAAGTAGTTATAGACCATTGGTTAGTTTTTGACTTCTTGGTTTGCAGGGTTATGGTGCTTAATACTCATCTTGGTGTTCTACTTAAAACAAAGCTGTTTTCAGATGAAGAATAAAAGAAAGGACATAATAGATTCCTCTCCTTTGTATTTGTCCTTGTCAGGATCTGTTTTCTTACAGAACAAATGTTTTCTGAACTCAAATCTGGTGCGTCAAGGTAAACAGTAAGGAAGAAAGAATAAATTAGTATAGATTAAACCAAAACAAGATCGAGGTCATTTTATCCTTAGAGGTAACACAAAGTTGGAGTTTTTTGTAGCAGACAAGCATTTCTATTTAAAATATTCCAATTAAGATTACATTGAAGATAAATTAAATAAAAAATGAAAACTAAAAACTTGTTGGCTACAAATGACAGTACCGGTACTACAAAATTTAAGTTTATCTCTGAATATTTACTTGAATGGCTGTTATCATTTTGTCAAAGAGTATTTTTTTTTTTTACTATTAGTGGACTATTTGTGTTCCATGTTGTCAATTTGAAGTGTTTGGTACTTGAAGCTGAGAATTGTCTAACTGTAATTGAGAATATAATTAAGAGCCCTGTCTGGGGAAGCCACTGCCGCTTACTGTTGCTTCTTCTTCCATCCATCCAAGATCCATCCGTCTTCTGGATGGATGGGTGGATGGATGATGGATTTATATATATATCGCATAAATATCCCTATTCGTAAAGTTTCCATAAAGACTAATTTGACGTGGTATCATAGTATGAATTTAGTTTCCAATTACTGACGTATAGGTTACAAGTTACTGCAGGATAAATTGAGGGACAGTAAACAAAGCAAATCTTTTATTTATTTATTTTTTGTTAAATTTATATGTATCTCTTACCAAACTTTACCACCTACTGACTAACAGGAGAAAAAAAAAAAAAAAAAAAAACATTTGTTAACAGTACATATCAGATTTGTCTGACATTTGTCTGGACATTGTCTGACATTTGCTTTGAAAATAAAACCAGCTTGGTTTTGAAGGCTTTGAGTTTTGCTTGCATTTCATGCACAAACCAGTTTTTCCCTTGTAGCTTCACATCCAGCTCATTCATGTGTGTCAGTATGTCCACTGTCAAAGCTAAATCGCAAAGCCAAACTGTGTCATTCAGCTCAGGAAAATTCTCAAGTGTTCTCAAGTAGCTCCAAAAATGAAATAATCTCCTGTTTGAGGTCCCACAATCATTGATCTAATCATTCAATCATTCACATCACGTATGAATTCTGTACCAATCTTTGGCGGGCCGGATTGAAAAGATCAACGGTCCGGATGTGGCCCGCGGGATGTTGTTTACCCAACCCTGACCTAATATATTACCTTACCATGGACGGATAACTGAGTTTTGAATATAAGAAGATTAGCAAACGTGAACAGTTGCTTCCTAATTTCACCGATAAAGTGAGTATTTCTGCCATGAGATGTTACATCAGGGGCTGAAATGGTTGTCAGTATGAGTGACAGAGTTCATTATTTTTCAGTGTATATGTAGCATACAGTATTCTACCCTAGTGGAACAAGAGATCTGGAGCTTTACACATGAACAACATTAGGCTTGAATGAATAATTCATAGTGTCTTGCTAAAAGAATGTTCATTCTTGCCTTTTTTATGCATTATATGATTCTTCTTCCTGTCAGAAATCCATTTTTAGTTTTCAAGCACAAAAATGTGTGTTTCAGCTGGACTTGGCACAGTCAAATTTAGTAATCCACTGATAAACTGACTACAGAGGAGCTCGGCTACGTAGAAAGCAACACAGTCCTGTCAGAAGTTCAATTCCATTCTACATTTTTTCTGCTCCTGCACTCCTTTGATATCTTATATTATATAATTCTTGTACTTGTTAAAAGTTAAAAGTGAAATATATGTATACCATATTTTTTACTTTCACTAGAAGCTATTTAAATTAAGATCAGCAATTGAGGAATGGAATCAGTCCTTTGAGGCAAAATAAACAGATTCAGAAAATTCAGCTTATAATAGACAAATGATGATACTCTACTCATGATTCAATTTATGAATTATTTGAATTTGGCTAGTCATTAAAAATATCTACAATAAAGTTGTTTTGCACCAGTAACCTAAAAAAAAGAAAAACAATCACACTCAAGCAAAAAAACAAACAAGCTAACAACAGAATATAGCAATACCATTTTCAAAGAAACCCTGTCGATGTGAATTGCAATGAAATAAGCCTTTCATATCACCATTTTCGTTGAAATATTTTAAGGTTTGTAAAATCTACTTTAACCTTGAAACCAGAACATAAAAACTCATCCAAAAGCTTCCCTGCACTAATCACTGTCACTTCCACAATTTCGTAAGAAGCACCGGAGAGCCCCAAGAAAGTAGAAATTGCAGACAGGAGCTTGGAATGTAGAGAGTGAACTGATGTTAGCCAACTCTGAAGGAGAGGAACTGTTATTTTAATTGTGATCCAAGCAATGTAAGGATACGTATCTGTACGATTAGATATATACATGTTTTTGTCACAAAACCATCATCATTGTGTCACTCTGGATAAGAGACATGAATATGCAGCTGGATATAAAGTTCTGATGGAGTTTTTTTACCACAGGAAACATAGGGTCAATGATTCAGGTAATCACAGCCATCACCAGGCCCAATTGTCATGGAAACAATTGCAGCTCTCATTTCATGCTATATGGACTTCTTAAGCACACCATGGGAAATAAGATATAATTCACAGTATATGTGCAATTATGCCAATCCCCAGTGTCAGTTAGTACAACAAATAGAACCCATGAAAAATGAATTACTCCTGCCATGTATCAGATATGTAAGGAAGAGGTGGCATGGTGTCACCATTCAAACTGTGTTTGGGTACTATTCCCTTTTTAGGATGTGTTTCCCAATTGGCCTGGGCCAACCCCAGACAAGTCCATGTTAAAGGAAATATCCAATATGGCTGCAACATTATTGACCTCATCTTAGATTAAATGCTAATTGATTATCTTGAAGATTGTTTATTTGACCTCAGGGATATCACTGTTTGATGAGATATAGTGACACTATTTGGAAACAAGAAAATCCCTAAAATAATTGAAAGTGGCTATAAGTGTTTTTTTCAGTCAGCTCCTGGTGATAGTTTTGCATTGTTATACTCTATGACAAAAGTCACATGCCTGTGTGGTGCAATGGAAATATACCATCCATCCGATTGTCTGCTGCTATCCTAAACTCAGGGTCTAGAGGGATGCTGGAGCCTATCCTGGCTGTTATCAGGCTAGACGTGGGTTAGTCCTTGGACTGGTTGCCATTTATTGCAGGGCCACATATAATAAACAGACAACTTTCACTAACTCATCCGGAACAATTTGCCCATTTTTTTCCAATTAACATGCTGCATGTTGTTGGACTGTGGGTGGAAATATATCTTCTCTTTGGTCCTCATCCAGACCTCCTGCTTGGCAGCTCCAATTCTAGCATCTGACTACCAATATATTCACTATCTCTATGTGACCGAACATCCCAATCTGGCTTCTCTGACCTCTCCAAAATATCTAACATGTGTTGCCCCTCTGATTGACTCATTCCTGATCCTATCCATCCTCCATCCCATAGTATCCCTGACACTTTTCTCACCCCATTCCAACCTGCCTTAACCTGTTTCTTTACCTCTTTTCCACATTCTCCGTTGCTCTGGACTATTGACCCTAAGTGCTTGAAATCCTCCAACTTCTTTATCTCCACTCCATGTAGCCTTCCTGTTCCACCCGGCTTCCTCTTATTCACACACATATACTCTGTCTTGCTGCAATTAACTTTCATTCCTCTCCTTTCCAGAGCATACCACCACCTCTCAAGAATTTCCTCAGCCTGTTCCCTGCTCTCACTACAAATAACAATGTCATCTGCAAACCTCATGGTCAATGGAGATTCCTGTCTAACCTCATCTGTCAGCCTGTCCATCACCACTGTAAACAAGAAGGGGATCAGAGCTGATCCCTGATGAAGCCCCACCTTTGCCTGAAACTTCTCTGTCACACCTACAGCACACCTCACCACTGTCTCACAGATAGCATACATGTACTGTACTATTATCTAACATACTTCTCTGCCGGTCTAGACTTCCTCGTATGATACCAGAGTTCCTCTTTCGGCACCCTGTTGTATGCTTTTTCTCGGTCTACAAGAGCACAAACCAACTCCCGCAACCTTCTCTGTACTTCTCTATTAGCATTCTCAGGGCAAATACTGCATCTGTAGTACTCTTTCTAGGCATGAAGCCATACTGCTGTTTACAAATGCTGAGTTCTGCTCTCAGTCTAGCTTCCACTACTCGTTCCCATAACTTCATTGTGTGGCTCATCAACTTTACCCCTCTATCTTTTTCTTCTTCTCCTTTCGCCTTTTCCCTTCAGGGGTTGGCACAGCGATTAAAATTTTTCTTCTTCTTCTTCTTCTTCTTCTTCTTCTTCTTCTTCTTCTTCTTCTTCTTCTTCTTCTTCTTCTTCTTCTTCTTCTTCTTCTTCTTCTTCTTCTTCTTCTTCTTCTTCTTCTTCTTCTTCTTCTTCTTCTTCTTCTTCTTTCAGCTTTTCCCTTCAGGGGTCCCCACAGGGAATAAACTTTCTCCATGTAACCCTATTCTCTGTATCCTCCTCTGTCACACCAACTACCTTCATATCCTCTCTCACAACGTCCATAAATCTCTTTGGTCTTCCTCCAGACCTCTTGCCTGGCAGCTCCAATTCCAGCATCCATCTACCAATATATTATTTATCTCTCCTTTGTACATGACCGAACCATCTCAATCTGGCTTCTCTGACCTTCTCTCCAAAACATCTAGCATATGCTGTTCCTCTGATGGACTCATTCCTGATCCTATCCATCCTGGTCACTGCCAAAGAGAACCTCAACATCTTCATCTCTACAACCTCTAGTTCTGTCTCCTGTCTCTTTGTCATTGTTACTGGTTCTAGGCCATACAGCATTGGTGGTCCCACCACTGTCTTGTACACCTTTCCTTTAATTCTGTCCAACAGTCTTCTATCACATAGTACCCCTGACACTTTTCTCCACCCATTCCAGCCTGCTTGAACCCTTCTCTTCACCTCTTTTCCACATTCTTCGTTGCTCTGGACTGTTGACCCCAAGTCCTTGGAATCCTCCAACTTCTCGATCTCCACTCCCTGTAGCCTCACCATACCACCCAAATTCCTCTCATTCATACAAAATTCTGCACCTTATTCTTAAAAAAATGGGCACCAATGGGTCTTCTAGCATCTGTCAATTCATTTCCCTCTCTATCCTTAATCCCCCGGACCTGCTGTACATTCTTTCAAATTCTATCTCTCTGTTTTGCCAACCTAAGTTCTCTCCCTCCTTACTGTGCAACTGAGCATCCAAGTAATCGCATGCCCTTTGCTACCTCTATCTTTAACTTACGCTGTATCTCCCTGTACTCCTGTCTGTTCTCTTCAGTCCCCTTAGTTCCCACTTCTTCTTTGCTGACCGTTTTCTCTGTATATACTCTTCATTTCACCACCAAGTCTCCTTATCTTTCCTTCCAGACAACACACCACATACTCTCCTACCTGTTTCCTTGACCACGTTAGCTGTAGTCTTTTCATCTGGAAGTGCTCCCTGACCACCCAGAGCCTTTCTCACTCGTCCCTGAAAACCATACAACATTCCTCCCTTTTCAGCTTCCACCACTATGTCCATTTGCCCATCACTTCTTCTTCACCACCATAACCTGTGCCAACATATCAACTGAGGTCTGCACCAATTAGCGTTCTCTCATCTCTGGGGATATTTTGCATCACTTCATCTAACTCATTCCTGAACTTCACCTTCTTCTCTAACTCACATCCCACCAGTGGTGCATAGCCACAACAACATTAAGCATCCTACCTTCAGTGTCCAATTTCACTCATAAGTCTATCTGACACTCTTTTCCCCTCCAGAACACTCCTCACAAACTCTGTCAAGATGCCTCCTACTCCATTGCTGTGCCTATCAGTACCATGATAGTACGTCTTATAACCTGCTGCTAAGCTTCCAGCCCTACTACCCTCCCCAACTAGTCTCCTGAACACACAGTATATCCACCTTCTTTCTCTGCATAATGTCAACAAACTCTCTTGCCTTTCTTCTTCTCTCTCTGCTTCCGAACACACCTTCGTCCTCTCTTTCTTCTGCCCAGTACTGGCACAGGTTCGGGGGCCCCTGGCCTGTGCCTTGCTGAGCCTGACTTAGAGAGACTGGCCTGTGCTCCCCGAGGCTGCATTAATAATAATAAATACTGTATCATAAACCATAATTTAGTAATTAGCCAATTCATACATGAAAAAAATCAATTGTCCTGAATTTGAAAAAGAAACAAAAAATATACTAACCTCTTTTTAATTTTCACTTCAGATTTTTATTTATTGTTCCATTTCGTTGGATACCCTTCCATGTACCCTTAGCAATTTACTTCACCATAAGTGTCCATATGCTTTAAATGTAGTGGTTCTTCACTCATACTTCATTATTGTACTACTTGTTGTACTTGGCAGAATTCCTAAACTGATAAAGTTTAATTGGAACAAAAAAAAAAGCCACTGCAAAGCATGGTTCCCCAAAATTAGGAAGCTGCTTTGCCACTCTTTCTTTATGCAGGCTCTGTATATAAATTGAAGATTAAAGCTCAATCCTCAAACAAGTTACTACACATTGGGTTCACTGTTATTATCTTGGCTCCAGATGAACTCTTAAAACACAAATCCGTTCACCTTTAAATGACTAATATGAATTTTCCAGAAATCCTCTGTAAAAGATGGCTGAGGAGTTTCAAATGAAGAGCAACGCAATCTTTCGTAGTTCACCTAAAATTACATTAAAGGGTATTTTGTGCGTATTCTAAGAAATTTTAGCTGTTCCAAGCTGGTAACTGTAGCAGAAGTGGTTGGCTGTCATAATGCAGGTCTAGCACAACTGATGCAAATCTGCTTAGTGAGTGTGAATCCGAGGTCACTTTTTTATGTTACAAAATTTAAATAACAAAGGTATGAAGATTTATTTTATTTTTTTAGTATATTGTCGACATGGATATGAATCGTTACTGTCACTATTTAAATTCAGCACTACCTATGTCTCAAGAAAAAAGAATCCTAGATTAAGATCCTGAATGTAGATCCTAGATTAAGACCCCAGATTAACAAAAATGTGAACAAATATATTTAAAATTATAATATTATAATACTGACCAGAGGTGTCTAGAAATGTGTCCCTGTTAAATCTGTTGTAATTTTATTTCCCCGGCTACAGTTTTCGTTATGATAAAAATCTGAGATCCTACATTTTGTTGTAACACATGCAAACTCCACCACAATGAATGAATGATTCAATTATAAATTGTTACTGATAATTGAGTTCACTTACTCTGTGTTGCACTGGATTTAGCAATATCAAGCATCCCTTAGTATGGAGAACATGTGAACTATGGATCCAGTGTTATAAAATTCTTACAATGCAAGCTTCCTCCAGCTAAATAGCTCATCCAGAGGATGTTTGATTAATAATTAATAAGTTAAGGTTTGATTCTCCATCTCCTGCAGAATGATAGAATCCTGCATAGTTAAATAGTCATCCTTGACTGTCCATTACATCACAGAACACAGTGTGCTTCTCTGAATGGAATCTAAACAAGTGACTTGATTATTTAATTGGTGAGATCTTTTTTTTTTTCATTGTCAGGTTTCAGGTTGAACCATACCTATAATTTTGATCAAACCTCATAAAATGATCACATAACCCAGTGGTCATCTATTTTTTGCTTATTTAACCCCATAGAATGGATGGAACGTTTCCTGTTATGCATTTTAGCAATTGTACATGATCATTTATGTCCAGCTGTACAACTAAGGAGGCATTTACATTTTCAATTCTGATCATTAATGCCCAACTTATCTAAGATACATCCTACATTGAAAATTCGATCATTTTGTATGCAGCAATTAATTTTTTTATTCATTCACTAATTCATTCATTTGGCATACGAAAGAACCCTGACTGACAGGGAAACACATTGAGTTAAAACAATCAGCTACTATGTGGAGAATATACATACATACATACATACATACATACATACATACAAACATGCATCAATAACTAATATACATCATTTGCGATTCAAAGTTAAGGGCACTTTCAGGGAGCGTAAGCCTTGTTTGTTGAGTTTAATGAATACTTTATTTAGCATGCCGCTCAAAGTATGTCTTTGCTTTATTTTTACCTTCTGGAAAAAAATGCTCACCTGCAAACATTTGTTTAAACATGAGGAATTGAGTGAATGAAAGATACATAAGTAAATATAGTTAATTAAACAGAGGGCCCAATGTATTTTTATGAAAGTATTTTTTTCTTGAAAGTATGTATATCTCAGGTAGTGAGGTGGTCCAATTAAGCTTTTAACTCAGTAATGGAAAGAAATGCCTCAATTTTCTGGTGATTTGCAGATATTATCTGAATACATTATAGTCTTCCCTTATACCACAAATCATCATCATTCATCTTCTTCTATCTAGTATAGCTACACATACTATCTAATGCTTGACTGACACTAAAAGCCTTTTCCTTTAGGGATATCTTGTCAAACATCTCATGACATAACCATTATATTAAAAGTACTTTATTGCATGTATAATAACAAATGCCTTCATGTTGCAGCTGGAAGGTACCTTTTTTCTACTCTGTAGAAATATTTGTTTGTCACATTTAGTATGAGGAGAAATTATCCCTCCTGTTTTCTTTTTGCTTATGTATTTTATTTACTGTTTGCTTAACAAATACAATTTTTATAATAATTAATTAATTAATGTAGCCAGAAAGATGCAAGAGTTCCCATGCATAGTATTAAATTTCTATCTGAGCACTAGTATTGTTTTTAACATAAACATATTTAAACATATGATTTATCAAGCAGACCCTGCATTTTTCTATCATGTAACTGAATATATTAAAAAGGAAATTAGCATAGAATTAGAATAGGTTCGTGATGTGCTCTGCTGTCTCTAATCTTTAGCTGCTATAGTATGCGGTTTTATCTGATGTTCCAAGTGTACATTGACTCTTGTACAAGATTTTCTATCTTGAAATGCTTCCACATTGTCACAGTGAAACAGGTCAATCCCATATGCTTCCAAATAAGTACTGGACACATTCTGTAACTTTTAAATATGCAGGTAGGATTAAATTCTTGCTCCCTTGAACTCACCTGAAATAAATGCAAGGGGCCAACGGGGCATGGAATTAGGTCCAGTGGTGGTTCCATAATCCTCAAGTCTTCATATTTCACAAAAGTAATATAAATGACTTTTGCAAAAATGATTCATATGACCCGCTTCTGATCTGCTGTCTTCACAGTAAAGGTTTTCGTATTCTTAAATAGAGAAAATAAATGGAGACATTATAGGGAATATTTTTCCAGTACAGATTTTTATATTGGAGTGTATAAATTGATTGATATAAAAACTTATTTTCTCTTATGTGCTGCAGCATTAAATTCAGCCAGACTGTTCTAACACTTGTCAGTCAACAACCACAGATTCTTGGAGGCCTGCTCTGCCAAGATTGGTCCAATCACACGGACCTAATTGTTGACCCAAGTGTGAACACACAATACAGTTTCAAAGTGCTGTACACTCAATTGCATGAACCCATCCTCACACAAACTCACACACCAATGGCAGCAAAGCTCCCATGCAAGGCACAAAAAAAGTCTAACCAGGAACTGAACTTAGGGGTCAGTGTCTTGCCAAAGGACACTTTGACATGCAGACTTATTGATATTCCAACTTATTAATTGAAGGCACGCTCGCTCTACCAACTGAGCCAGAGCCACACCCCTCTAATGTGCATATGCCTCGGATCTCGGAGCATTATGCATTGGACAAATTCAAAGGAGTAGCTTCAAACATGTGACAAGAACATGTGCAAAATTTCAATTGCCAAGTAGAAAATATAATAGCAGACAGACTTTATTAATCAATCAGTTTAGGTTGCTGCAGACTCACTGAAAAGGCAGCACACCTTCAAATAATATCTTCAACAAAAAACAAAGTTAAACCTCTGGATCTTTACATGTCAGATGGTGGAAGGAGAGGAATATCTGTTAGTTGTTTCATGCAGACAATATCAGAAAAACCCGTCTGTTTTGCTTGAAACATTTCATCAGCATATAAGATTAGCTGTCAGTAAGGTGGTCGGAAATAGCCGAACTGTGCATAAAAAAAGGCATCTGCACAGATTTACTGGCAGCCCTGAATTTTTATTTTCAGAATTTGGTAAAGAATGGTGACCTTTTTGACTTTAGAGAGATCTTAGATCGTAGCAGAGGGAACATGGAAGGAACCTCCAATTTTTGTGCTCTGGTGGTCTGGAAATGAATAGTACAATTTTGACAACTTAAACTTTGAGAACCACAGTGACGCTACAGATGCCTGTGGAGTAATGGAATAACAAAATCTGACCAGAACTTTAAAAATAGTTTTCATTATTTGGACTTTTTTTTTTTTCTTTGATATGTTTCTCTCTGAACATTATTCATATTAGATATCCATATGTATGTTTATATGTATATATGTATGTATGTTTATATATGTCGAGGGTTGACCAATTTGATAAGAGATTGGACTAAGACCTCCACTGGCATCCCAATTTTTTTTGTTAAGATTGACAATATTCTGTATTAATCTAATGAAGACAATTGTCTGAATAACACAATGTTAAAAGAAATTGATGATGACTTAAGCAAAATTATAATTTGGGTAATCAATAATCAAATTGAAACATGCATGCGCTTCTTCAAACACAATGTTTTTTTTTTGCAGCATTCTGCAACATACACAGCCATCAAACTTCCTGACTTTGCATTTCTCAAGGTCCCTGTGGGTCTTGGGAATGCTGATACTTGGGCATTTGACTTCTTTGAAAGTTAAAACGATGAGATCATCCCGACTGGCTCCTGGGGTGTATCTGACATAAGAGTGAAATGTTGACATCTTTCAAGGTTACCAACTATTCTTTATAATCTTAAAAGACCCCCGTATTTACTGTATAAGCATCAACGTAAAGGGAATAACTGTCCCTTAAAATGTTTGAACTCCAATGTTTTAAATGCTTTTTTCAGTCACAAGGTTGCTGCCCAGCTTATCTCCAGAATAAAATATCACCTAACGATTATTCAGATTATTATTATTACAAATGAATTAATTTAGATATCCTTTCACTGTCAACACGGGATATTAAATTACTAAGAGCGAGATATTATGCGTATGCAACCCCGTGGATAACTTATTGTTTTACCATCCCCATATCAGGTAAAAAAAAAAAAAAAAATCAACTCAAATAACACAGTTGTAATGTCTGAATACTGAGTCAAGTAAGATGCCTTGGGAAAAAAAGATAATACCACCTTCCTGAATAAATATAACAGAAAGCAGCAGTTACAGTTTATCTCCCATTGTTAGTATTTATTAAGGGAGGAACTGCTCAGGCAACAACGATAAAATATGCAACTGTAACAAATCAAATAAAGCATTCCTCACCAGACAATTATAAAAGAGTATCTTTAGGTGAATGGCATTAGGAGAAGAAAAAAAATAGCACAATAGAGAAATATGTACCTATTTATGACATAATGATAAAAATACAGAAAGTTTAACCCCAGCAGGAGACCTCTTTAAATATAGTGCTAAAGGTATTTGATGGATAGATTGAACATTGTAAGGGAAATCGTTGGAAATGATGGCCATCATTGTATGTTTCTCTTTTCAGGAACAACACCCAGTATTACACATATATTGCGTAAAGGTTCCTGTATTTTTAATACAACAATGTTATACAGAAAAAGAAAGAATTGGAGGGGAGGTTTTTTAGATTGCCTCTCTAGTTAAGATCCCAGTTTTTATTAATGTTTTATTTGTTAAAACACTGTGGAATTTAAATTGGGGAGGTTAACCCTCTCCAGGCAGATGTTGCAGATTTGCGACAGCCAAATATCAGATTTTTCCTGCAACTACAACTTAATTTGAGCCTGAGAGGGTTAATTGTAGTATAATTCAGTCTATGATAGTTGCTATGGAGTGTAGAATGAAGTTGTTATAATAATTTTAACTACATTATTTCACACAAACAATTTTAAGCTAACAAAAAGTGATATATTTTCCAAGTTGCCCTGTACTCAATCGTGTATTTTCAGTACAGTATTACATTGGCAAAAATGCAAAGGCTGAGTGCCAATGCTGAGGATTTAACCAAACACAGTTCATGCAGACACAGTCTGACATTGACGTGACTATGGGACTGAGCTCAGGGAAGTGAAAAGCATACTCATACAAATCACTAATTCATTTGCTGATCTGTCACATTAGAAATGCAGCAAAACTCCTGTTTAAAACACTTAACCAGGACTATATGATTTGTGACTGGCACTCATTTACTCATCACAATGCATTAAACACAGAATGCAAGATCGGTATTGTGATAAACACAGATGCTGTATACATACAGAACATTACATATAATGCAAATGTCACTCAATTATTTCAGTCTTAAGGAGATAGACAAATTACTCCACACTCCTTGCATCAGCAAAATTAGATAATTTCATTAACTATTGACTCATAACTCAAAATCAGGCTAGCTCAGGTTAGTATCTCTCAGGTTAGTATCTCTAAGTGTCTTCATTTAAACAATAACTTTCATTATAGATAAGAAAAAAAAAACAAAAATGACTCTTTTCTGCCGAATGTTTTTTTTTTTCTTTCCTCTTACACTCTTGGGTTGAGCGTTCCTTTTATTATATGCAAATTAGTTTTTCAGATCGTGTGGACCGGGCTTCTTACAGCAAGACTGAGCACATTTTAAAAGAGATGTCAAACTGTGAATTTGTCTTGTTTCTGAATAAATGTATTGACTAAGAAAAGCAAAGCAAAGCAGAAGAGCATAGTGAATCTGTGGCTGTTGTTCAAATTACCATTTAAATATGTTTTATGGATTTTAGAAAGAGGTGTTGCTAAACAATTTATTTCTGTCTTTAATATTCAGCATCATCCCAAGGCTTATATCAAGTGTACCTATGAAATTAGCATGGGTTCACCTCACTGACAAAACAGCCATTATTTTACTAGGCATACAACTTTGTGCTTTCATAACACTCACTTTAATATGCATAAAAACACTCTCAAGGAGTAGAGCAAAGCCCTGAATCACTGATGTACCTGGCAGAGTCTGACAATATTTTGATGATGTATGAGGGTAAGATGCATCTTTTCTGCAGGTGGAGAAGGGAGAATCTAGGAAGTAAAGAATCTGAGATTAATGATTAAAATCCTATTCGTCTTTCTTTGTATATGATTGCCAGTCTACTCAGTTTCTATTTCTTGCTGGGTTTTAAGATAGTGCTGCGTGTGTTAGATCACAGCAAAGGTGGAAGTTACTTTGAGTGTCTTTAGTAACAGAAATTACACAAATATTTAAAATCGTGAAGTGGCTTCTACATTACATGTCTCAAGTCTATCAAATTCATTCACCTGGAAGCAGATTTCTTTTCAGGGGCATCTCTGCAAAAGCTTGTCTTACTCAACTTCACACATCAGTGCTACTTTTTTGGTCTACCTGAGACATATTCTCATTTTTTGTAGTATTTCCTCAGAGTTTCTGGTACACTAAATAAATCAGCCTCCATTCTGAGTCTTATTTACACCCTCCTTTACTGCACATCTCCTTCAAACCACATACCTATAATATTGAGTTTGAAATAGAGAAGAATTTAACGTCAAGCCTAGGAATACAGAAGTGCAAGTTCCTTGTGCTGTGTTTGATATCCATTGCGCTGTAGAGAAAAGTTCTAAATGTGAAGTTATTTTTAGCTTGTATCTCTATTTGTGCATTGATATGAGGCGGTAATTTTTGCACACCCTGTGATGTAGGCACTACATGTGATATACACATTTAATGATGGTTGATAGTAAAGCACTGAAGATAATCAAAAAAGAAGACAGGATAATATGATAAAATGAGAAGTTGTCACAAGACTTACTAAACTGAGTTGCAGAAGTTGCAACAAGATCAAGATCAAGGCATGGTGAGAAAATGACCTGACCTGAGCTAGATAACATCACGAACAATACCAATGTTGGGTGAGACCAAATTTAGATGAAGCCTTGAAAGACATGAGATGAATCATGACACCATTCAGACTGCATCCGGACAAAGGCAAGGCCAGGACATTCGCAGATGAGACCAGATGAAAGCAAGTTGAAACCAAATAAAGGAGCACAGACTAAGCTAGGATTTGTGGGTCTGGGGAAAAGCCTAGACCAAGTTGGGGTTTGACTGAGATAAGACCAAGAATTTGAAAGGGAAAGGTTCTAGACAAGATCAAGACTGTGGAGGCAGAGCAAGACCAAGACATTGAATGTGTCAGACAATATCATGACCAAGGCAATGTTGGACCATGAGAAAACAAAAGACTGGCTGGTTTAGACCAAGTCAAGAACATTACATTGTGCTATCATCACTCCAAATCCTTCAAAAAAATGTCCAAAGCAGATCCCATTTGCTCTGTTCTGGATAAAAAAACATAGACTAATTTCTTTATCTATGTTTGGTATTTACACTCCTAAATAATGCTTTTTCTTACTGCATTAACTCGATCATCCAACAATATGGTTTTTGCAATGCTCAAACTGCATAGCCAGTAACGCAGCAACAAGGACAACATTGTGGCATAGTTATCCGTGCCTCAGTATCACAGCAAGAAGGTCCCTGGTTCAATTTCACCAGTTGATGCCTTTCTGGGTGGAGTTTTTACGTTCTCCCCATGTCTGTGTGGGTTTCCTCTGTGTTAATAATAGTAATGATAAAAAAATAAGTCCTGGGTTCCCACCCACAGTCCCTGGCAACTGGCAACTGATCCAGGTGTTCTCCTCTTCTTGCCCAATGAAGGCTGGGACAGGCTCGCGCACCCCCCGACCACGAGTGCACGATGTAGATATTTGATGGATAATATACAAAAAAAAAAAGGTAAAGATGTAACTTAGTAAAAGTCTAAAATTGATGCTGTCAAAACAGTGCGATTGTCCCTCATGTTGTTGAATATTAATCTTTAACAATATTTGGCACCAAAGGGTAGAAAGGCAGTATTTCGGACAGTAACAGCTATGTAACATTCCAACTGCAGTATATGGAAAGATGTTCTCCACATGAACTTTACACACTTATCATTTTGAAATGGAGTAAATGTAATTTAATTTGCCATTACCTGTTAGCCATTCCTTAAATTACTTGTGTTGTGTCTTGTGTAAATCTGTCAATAACATCCAGGAAACGCAGCATTGAACATACAAAATACCACAATCTTAACAATTTGAATTAAAATGATTGGCCTCCTTTCTTTGTAAACAGCATGGAATAAATAGCACAGAAACCAAAAATAAAAATTCAAATACTGTCAAAATAACCTCTGTATTAGGAAATGTTTGGCAGTTTTTGGTGCCTATTTGGGGCCTTTCTCAAAGAATGCCTCTCAAACAATGCACTTCCAATCATCTTTTACTTCTGTCGTTTCAACCAAAATAATGGGTTTAGCTCTTCTTCAGCTCTAAATGTAGGAGCAACTTTGTAAGAAATGTATTACCAAAATCTTAATAAGTTCTCAGTCCTGTCACTTGGGTTTTGGCATGGAGAGAAATGCTAATCTTTCTGACTGAACGAGATAGCGGTCTCATTCCAAAGCGATATTGTCCAGTTTGAGGGGGAAGTGCAGGACTGTAGTGTAAATCTTCTCGATATAGAAGTTTTTCAACTTTCGGCTTTGCCCTTAAATTCATGAAGAGAATGTGGCTTCAAGCAAGAACAATGGTTTGAGAGTTGTGGCTTTGCCTTCACACTGACTTCAGAGTGCTCATCCCTAGAATTAAAAAAACATGAATATGAATGTAGATGAGGTGTTTCGTGTTCGTGTGCCTTCCACCCATTCTTTCTGTTTCTTGTTTTTTTTAGCAAAACTTGTGAGGGGGAAACTGAATTTGAAGATCTAGTGATGGTCAATATGGAAAAAAAAAACATGATAGTTAGAAGCCCCTTAATTCATATCATCATATCTGACTTACTGTATAAGGCAAATCAAATATAAAATATGCACATGATGTCTCTAGGAAAATGAGAATTTCAATCACATAGTCAGCAGGTTAATGAGCCACTTAAAAATCTTTCACAGCATTTTAATCAAAATAATCATTTGAAAAAGAGTTTATCTGGATATTTTTTTTAATAATAACAACAAAGAAAACAGTCCTTCTTTTCTTTTCTTTTTTTTAATGTTTGGTATTTTGAAACATGGGAAATCTTTCAATCTTGATATACTGAACACAGATATTTACAGATCCTCATTAAAAGTCTTGAAAACTGATTAGTTCATAAATCAAAATTAATAAAAAAAAAAAGAAAAAGAAGACAATCACTTTGGGTATCATGTCTGTATACTCCCCAAATCTATTGCACATGTGCAGATACAGCTGAAGTGGCAGATATGGCTCATTGCCATTATGTCACACTGATGTGATCTTTACAGTATGAGCCACACCTTTCCAACATACTCATCTCCTGTGTTTCTTTGTCTACAGATTGAAATCCCTGAAACGTGCAAAGCAGATTCCATATATCTGTGATTGGATGTAAGACTACTTTGACCCTATAAAATTGAAGATGATGTTGCTATGGAAACTACTGGTGGTGCAGTCACTCATGGGTTGCCTTGCAGGTAAAGTATCTTATTAAGAACTTTTGATGCACATGAAAACTACTTTTGTAAAGTCTGAGTGCTTATTCTGAGTGTTATTTGGGGCAGGTGACAGAATGAAAACTGTAGTTTAGAAAAAGAGCAACCTTGAAAATATTAGCCATTAGCAAACATTATTCCCCAGGTTCTTTTGATATTTTGATATATTAAGAATGTTAAATAATAAAACCAGAGTTTTTTTTTTTTTTGTTCTTTAGGTAAGCTTAGCGTGCTAAGTATATCTAATCGCATATAATCCCCTGTATTGTTTTTGGCTGGTAGCTGCATGGGACGCAAGTTTACACATCTGGATTTTTAATATAAGGAAGGAAATAATCAAGTCACAAATTAGTGGCAGCGTACTTAAAGAATAATTTCCAGTTGTGATAATTTTAGCTATTTTACTATTTTGCAAATGTTTGATCATAAATATCAGATGGGATACATACCGTTGCGGAGCAACCTCATCTTGTACATCTTTCAACCTGAAAGGGGAAGGAACATGGATATTGGTTTGGTTTTTGAAAATGAATGTGTACTCGGGGGTGAGCAGGGCGGGCTGGCACTTAGTCACCCGACAAAAACGCACAAGTGTAATGGTATTAACAGTGTTTCATGATCTCTGAGGAAGATAGGAGTGAAAGACACATACAGATTTCAAGAATAAACCCAGGCTTAGATGACAGTGACTGGCAAATGTGCACTATGAGGGTAGTGGCAATAAAACAGGTGTTTTATTTCAGCATGGAGGCTGTAAATTAAAGTCAGTTTCCAGTTCATTCACACAGAGAAATTCAGACGCACACACACACACATACACACAAACACATATATATTTTATTTCTAGTTTTTTTTTTCTTTTAGTAAACACCTGATCCAGACATCTTTTGTGAGTAGCATTTCAGCTCTTGCTCCCAGTCCTCTATTTTTACATGGTGTTTTCTCTTGGCAAAGGTTATCAATAATAGATCATATTTCAAAAATATGCCAGCAAAGATTCAGCCAGGCACAAAATGTTGCTGAAGGGAATAGGAGGAGATGGATCGACTCAAACTCGCCAAAATATCAAAAAGGTGTTGGCAACTCGACGTACACTTGGACCAGATTCATGAAAAAAGGGTACATTGCGTTTTGGACTGAATTATTTCAAGAGGTGCCAGCCTTGATCAGAATCACATGCTCAAGGAGCGGAGATTTGACTTGTATCAGAGGACACAGACCATAACAAATTAAGAATTTTCAGTTGAGACCCAAAGAGAAAAGAAAGAAACAAGAAAAAAGTCCTCAAACATGCAGTAACCCAGGCAAAGTGATGGAACAAATAGTGAGACTGGAAGGAGGAGGTGGAGTCATGACATTGATATGGCTGTAAGTCATTGTGTCTTTACAACTACAGTTGAACAGAGGAATGAAGCCTGCACGTCCTTACACCATTATTCAATCGCTCCTCCTTGCTCACTGGGGAGACAATAAAATATAAAGTGCACAACATCCATCAAGGTATAGAGGCGATATTAAAGGATTTTATTAAAATCAATATCCTAGTATGGCTGCCAAAGGAACTTATTTTTTATTATTCTTTAATGAAGGACACAAATTTGTGGTAATATGAATTAAAATATCCAGCAGATCCATCAAAGGTATTTATGATTGGGAAAAATTGGGCCTTCGTGGTAGCAGTGTACAAAAACTATTGAAAAATAAAATTGCAGAAATGCTTTTACTTGTGTTTAGAAGGTGAGAGAAGCTGCTGTGTGTTTGTATTTTGGTTGTGAAGACCACTCCCTTTTTGTCGTTCTAATGAGATCATGTACAAAGCAAATAAAAAAAAAAAAAAAACTATCTGAGAATGGTTTCCAAAACTTTACTTATGAATTAATGTGACTGACAATATATACATTTTATTTAGAATTGATACAAGACACAAATGACCTGTCTAATTTTACCAATTTTTTCCAAGTAAGGTTTCCAAGTTAAATGTTACCATGATTGGACTGAAAATCAGATTTTTTCCAGGATTTAAGTGAGCCGCAAATCAAAGAGCTGCCGAAATTAATCAATCAAAGGGTTGATACAAAATTTGTAATAAATGCACAGATATTGTAGTAAAAGGGGCTATAAAGGAGGCTACATGTGAAATGTATAAAAGAGGTCATAATTCAATAGGATACCCTAGGCGGGTTCTTTCAAATGTCCATCATTCATTTATTGAGCAGTTAAGTTGAATTATAGCTTCATTTTCCAATGGTGGCTATTTCAGCCAGAGGCTCTGTGGCATTGATCACAGTTGATGGAGGACTTTAATTTGTCTCCTGTACAAATGGAAGGGTTCAGCAGAGAGCATCAGTTGAATCACTCATTGTGTTTAATCAACAGGTCTTTCTGAATCTCGATAAAGAAAAGGGCCGCAATGATGGAGGTCTTTGTTCTGCTTCTCATTACTCAGCGCAAATTATTCCATCTATGATCTCTTTGACCCCTTCTGCAAATTAGATGATCACAGCTGTTTAAAGAAACTATGAGACATGCTGTGACAGGATAGCTGTTGTCACATCCCTGTGTCGCAGCCCTGTGATGCTGGCACAACATAGCAACATTATCCAAAGCGAGCACCGCATGATAATTGACTATGTTACTTTGACTACCACTGAATCTTCATTAATGCCTAAATTATATATTATACATATGCAATTATGTTGCATCAATTATGCATACATAATATGAGTGTAATGAACATCCTCCATACAATTTGTACGGGTTTAAATTGTCTTTTTTTGTTAAAGAACCATGGGTGATGGGCAAATGTCTGTCACTGTATTATTTATTTATTTAATTTTATTTTTATTTTTCTATTTCATCTCTAGAGTTGTAATAAAAGTCAACACTGCAGAGAAAAGGATTTTTTGTCAGGCCTACTGTTGTAGCTAGGTTTCCATTTTTTTAATTATTATTCTTTTACTGATTAAGGTGCGTATCTGTGAAATCAAACTTTCATCTTGCTCAGTGGCAATATATTGGCCACTTAATATGTTGCGTTAGGCATCAGACAACCTTTGTCTAAGATGAGTTTCAAACCCAAATGGCATCAGGAAGGTTACCAAGTCGAGAAGTATGGTGTAGATTTAGTTTATCATCAAAACTCTCAACAAAAATGTGCATTACCCTCCCTTACTCAAGGTGTTCATCACTTTCAGTGGCAATATGGATGCATTTACCGCTCCTATACCCTTGGCAATTATCGTACAGTTAATGTTGGGAAAGTATTTTTTACGGACACAAACAAGCCTGTTGATGTATATTTGCTAAAATGCAATCAAAATACTCATTTCCAGATAGGGTTTATTGGTTTGTGATGACATGACATACATATTAATCCAGACTGCACTGCAAATGTAGGTTATATGTCATACAATATGCCCTCCCCCAGTAATTCTCACTCAGAAATCTAGTGGTCCTCCTGGAATTGCAATCCATTCACTGTAACATCCTTCCTGGAAAGCGATGTCTCACTATGAATCTGATAGTTTATTTTCAAATTATTAGCATCCCAACACCAATATTTTGGTTATCTGGGTACCACCCAAGCAGGGAGAGCTTACTCAGAAGGAGTTAGTTCAGGTTATGAGTTTATGTTAGTCAACATAAAATAAAATGGCTTTCGTAATGGCTGCTATGAACTGAAGTTCTATTTAAACCATGTTTATGGTCTATGTATTAAGTTATATTTGGGAAGCAGATATTCCTGTTTACAGTCATGTATTCAAGCTAGATTCAAGGGTTATTTGCATTCCAACTTAGAAATGTCACGATCAGAAGGATTTATATTTATTTATTTTGTCACATGGAATCAACTCTTCCAACAAAAATTTCTATCTTTAAAGTTTAAATGTAGGTTTGGTAGAGCATTGTGTTAAACTCTTATTCACCTCCTGCATTTTTGTGTTCTTCTAAGGTTTAATTGACCTGTCTTTTTCAGACCACATCAAAGATACATTATGTCATTTTCTGTAATACTGTTCATTTTAACAAATTGTTTTATGATCCTAGCCTTGAGTAAATCATATTGTTAGTATCTAGTGTCTTGAAGCGCATTTTTTCCTCAGAATACTCCCATTTCTAGTCGGCATTTCAACTCAGACCACGTTAAATTTATCACTATTTGAATGTCTTTTCTAGTACTTTTTTGCAATCCGTTCAGTTTACGTCAATCAGACTAATGCATTTGTGATGTAACATGAACATAATGCCAACAGATAATGGGCTGGTGCTGCAAATATGTCCCAAAAATATACACATTTTACAAGAACCTATGCATCAGTGAGCAAACAGACCACTATTTAGAGCCTTTCAAAACACAGACTGATAGTTAACGTTAACGATTATGTAAGAAAAAAAAATCTATCCTCCAATCTTCAGTTCTAATTTTCTTTCTTACAGACATTTTTAATGATAAGGTAAGCGCAGTGCATGTTGGAAAAGCAGGGTAATGAGGACACAGCCACTACATTTTTAAATTGCAGTGAAAGCACACAACCCCACCGAGACGGTCCGTGAGCTGCAGCCATGAAACTTTCGCCCTCACACTAAAATTGGTTTATCCTTATTGCAAAATTCACTCGACCTCTAAAAACATTACCTTAAAGAGTCTTGTAAGGATATGTATCTGAGGACTATGATCAGTTTGATGTGTTCCAACAAAACATAGAATAACCACCTTACAGCTCGAGAGGATTATTGTTCTAACCAATCAGCATAACAATTTCAAACTAAACTCCCTTGTGATGGACAAGATAGTGTCTATGTATAACAGAGAATGTATCCACTGACAATTGACTCCTGGGAGCAGCGCCGCTGCACAATATGCAACCTACAAAAGTCATATACGACAGAGCAAGAATGGATTTATAGCGAGAGTAAACCCGATACCAGCTTTGTTAGACACATTGTACAGATGTTGCTGTTTTAGCTCTGCTCCTTTCGCCTGGGGAAGTCCATTACAATTTGTTTTTGAGGCAAATGGATAATAGGGCCTGATAACATTCCAATGTAAACTAAAAATCTAATTACACATTGGGATTACTCACCTGGCTGTTTACAAGATGACTTGACCATTGTTCTGACAAACAGCAGAAAACATCAAATATTGTCAGTTTTTTTTTGGCAAGAAAAGGCATCTTGAGCAATTTTACATGCTTATATTCTTAGTCACAATTCAGCTTTACTCACTTTCAGGCAATTGGGGATTGTGATTTTTCTGCTATTTTCAGTTTACTTTGACATTTTCAGACACTTATGTTTGGCTTAAAGCTCAAGAAAACACAATTATTTTACCTGAAAACATGTTTGGCTTATGAACCAACCTCTGCTAATTAGAGATTCCACATATTTGACATGTTCATAGACAAATGCATACAGCATATTTCCATTCTTCTGATTCATTTTACTAATTGCATGTTTATGATATGTAATGAAAACCATCAAGAATGGTCACTACTGACTGCAAGGAAAAGTGATCACCTGAATGCTGTGACACCTCAGCAAAAGGTTGTTGGGTGAGGGTGAAGGGGAGAAGCCAAAACAAAGAAAGACGGGTTTTATCTGTGAAGTGTGCATCAGTTCAAAATGCATGTGTGATTGTGAGGTTGTCTTATTTTCCCCCTGCCTCTGCAGGAGGCCCCTCACACACACACACACTCACACACACACACACACACACACACACACACACACACACACACACACACACTCATACATTCAAAACAAAACAAGAAATAAAAACAAAAATGCCAGCAGCATTTAATCACTAAGCAACACTAAACATCAAATAAAACGTGACCGTAAATATAGTAGAACGTTTTAACTTAAGAAGAGCACAAACTGCATTATTTAATGTCTGTAAGTCACTGCAGACAAGGACCCTGCAGAGTGTGTTTTTATATGTTTGTTCGTTTCTCTTTTACTTGTGTTTCCCAGCAAATAGCCATGAAATTCAGCACAGTGAAGAAGTTGAATGTAGTCTGAGCAGAGGCCTTTGAGTAAATTGGCTGGAAGTGAGTTGTTGATCCCTGCTGATTTTTGTTTGCATACATGGTGTTGGGTATTTTGCTTACTTTCTCCCTCCTCCCTCTTAGAATCTGATTGCCGTAGCCCCCTCACATGCACACATGCACACACAAAGATAACCACCTTTATTTCCTTTTGCCTGGAATCTAAATTCCCTGCTCATAGCCTCAGCCTATTCTAAATATATGCTAAAGTCGTTTACTTTTTTCATGCTCTCAAGCACATTTTTCAACATGTTGTTTTTTATGTGTGATATTTTTTTTAGTTTTGTTAATTTCTTCCCTCTGAGTTGCCGTGGTAGAGGAAAGCTCAGTATTTCATTCCGGGGCACACATGTACGCCACCTCACACACTTTCCAGTTGAATATTGAAAGATCATGATTTCCTGGCACATTTTTCTAATGTTTTGTAACGTACAAATGTGTTCCCATGGCATGAAAAGAGAGAGAAATGGTTTTCTTGTCGCAAAAGGATTTCTAGCAAGTAGCAAAAGCAAAACAGAAATAATTTGACACCAGAAAAAGCAGTGGAAAGTAGGTCTTGTATTCAGGGACGATACCATGGCTTCACTTAATAAAACATCAGAATGTGTTTTGCAATACTTGGTTACTAAAACAACAAGGGTACTCTTGTGAAAATTGTTTGTTAGAGGGTTTTATTTAAATCCTTTTTTTTGGCATTAAAAATGACCAGATGGCCTGTGGCCACAAATACATTTTGGCCATCAAATCTTCCATGTAGGCGTCCCCCATGGAGCCACCATATTGTTCCACAAAAATCCTGAGCGCCTTTAACTTTAACAGTGTTGTGACTACCCTACTACCCGGCCCACAGCACTACAGTATGAGTACCACACTTATCTATGGCTTGCTGCCAATGCATCGGTGCAGCTGTAGTATGGGGTTATGAAGTCCACTCAGCAGTTATGCCATTACAATTGGAAAGCAGTTTGTTATATTTTCTCTAACGATGTGTCTGACCTGAGCAGCCTAGGAGACATTACCGAAGCTCTCATGGTTATTCTTAAATCTCTAAAGACCGCGGGAGGATAACATGCTGTGAATTATTTTGGCCAGCCAGGCCGCTAATGCACCATCAAAGCTGTCTTTTAAAGCATGCATGACATCTTTTAACTCGCAGTACAGGATGTGTTGTTCTGGATGCAGCTGCCCATGTGTACCCTTGCACTTAAATTCAACTTCTCCCTTTTTTGTTGAAACAGCAGGATGTATTTGTATGTTTAAAATGAAAGCCAGCATACAAACCGTACTTTCTGCAATTTTATTCAGAGCTGTCACTTCTTTCTATTCACTCTTATCACATACAAAAATGGATTAACAAATTCACATTTTACTTTGAATAGCAGATATTGTGCAACCTGTAACATTTTAGATACCTGGTTTTATTTCTTTATTTATTTTCAATTCCTTATTCACTATCATATTGCCTCTGTTAATGCATAGTAAAAATAATACAATATTAACGTCTTCAGACCTTTGAAAGGAAAAACAAAATAGGCTGACAAATCCATTAAGCCTTTTGTCCTTTTATGATCCAAAAATGAAGCAAAAATAATTCACTGTCTTATCATTAAAAGTACAGCATATTAATTTCCCCCTGCCTCTGCCAGACGCCGCTCTCACATCATTTTTTTTTTTCAAAACAAACCAACCTGAAAGACACGAAAGAATCATCTCCATTTTACATGTCTCAGTCCCTGCAGTGACTTTGGATGAAGACGCCCAGACAGATCAAAGTAGATGGTATCGGCTTTTAAATCTAGCTTTAAACTTACTCTTTTAGATTAAGTTTATGTAATATGCTTTGTTTATTGACCTTGACATTTCCTTTACATCCATAGTTGAAAAGCCTTTGAGTAAGTCACCTGATCCCTAAATTAGTTCATACTGCTGTGCGTTGTGTGTGTGTGTGTGTGTGTGTGTGTGTGTGTGTGTGTGTGTGTGTGTGTGTGTGTGTGTGTGTGTGTGTGTGTGTGTGTGTGTGTGTGTGTGTGTGTGTGTGTGTGTGTTTTTATGCCTGATCAAAGACTCCTTCACTCTGAGAGTTATAAAGTTTAAGGAATTGCGAAATTGCGATTAATACGAAATTTAATTGTCTGTAAAGAGAGGGAAACTTCAGAATTATATTGCTCACTTTCAGGCCTCAAAGTAAATCTTCTTTTTCTGTTACTTGTTCTCGGAAACTTTTAATGTTACTCATCACCAAGCATGTGTTCGCCCCAATATAACTGGAAACATTTTGTGTAAATTCCTCCCCTCGTTTTAAGGCAACTGTCATATTTAGAAAATGATAATTAATGTTGTGTCGATGTCCTGTGGCTTTCTGTTTTACGTCTACCTTTCCACCTCCCCTTTTGTTTATTAATCCCCGTAGGGAAATTCTTTCACTGCAATTAACCCATCATGGATGAACCATGAGCAGCCTGTTTCAGGGGACTTCCCTTCCCCTTGTGTGTTTCCCTCCATTCTGATCATCTTGATTGTCTCCAACTGTTCCCATTTCCATGTATTTTCTTGTAATCTGTGTTTTTATTTTTCCTCTGCAAGTTCATTTTGTCCCCATTTGTCAGACAACCGGTGTCTGGTCCATGTTCCAGTCAAATACCTGTATAATGTTAGTATGTCTCCTCAGTGTTTCCAATGACTTTTTTTTTTTTGTTTTGTTTTTTGGCAACAATCTTTTCTTTATCAGACCATTTCCTTGTTCAAAGAGATGTTTTTGCTCTTGCTATTAAAGGGTAATTGAAATTTTCATCCCAGAATTGTGCATGTGGGTCTTCATCCTGGCTTGGTCATGACACAACCAAAATTCCCTTTATTTATTCATTTATTGTTTGTTTATTTGTTAATACAATATCCTATAACCAGAGGGAATATTGAAGTTAACCATAGTTTGAAAAAATATGAGGGAGAATAGAAGATATACATATTTATTTGCCAAAATATGCACACTGATGTTGCCCATATATCAGAAAAGAATGTTTTTTCCTAACCACCTTGCATTTTTGTAAGCAGAATGATGCGGAACTTTATCTTCTTCATCTTCTTTTCCTTTTGGCTTTTCCCGTCAGGGGTCACCACAGCGAATCAACCTTTTCCATCTAACCCTATTCTGTGCATCCTCCTCTCTCACACCAACTAACTTCATATCCTTTCTCACTCCATCTATAAATCTTCTCTTTGGTCTTCCTCTAGACCTCCTGCCTGGCAGCTCCAATTCCAGCATCCATCTACCAATATATTTACTATCCCTCCTCTGTACATGACTGAACCATCTGTCTGGCTTCTCTGACCTTCTCTCCAAAACATCTAACATGCATTGTCCCTCTGATGGACTAATTTTTGAAACCTATCCATCCTTGTCACTCCCTAAGAGAACCTCAGCATCTTCGTCTCTGCGACTTCCAGCTCTGGTCCCTGTCTTTTCTTCAATGTTGCTGTCTCCAAAGCATACAAAATTACTGGTCTCACTATTATCTTATATACCTTTCCATTCTTTCTGGCTGATATCTTTCTATTGCATAGCACCTCTGACACTTTACCCCACCCATTTCAACCTGCTTGAACACGTTTCTTTACCACTTTAGCATACTCTCCATTGCTCTGGACTCTTGACCCTAAGTACTTAAAATCCTCCAACTTCTTGATCTCCACTCCCTGTAGCCTCACTGTTCTACCCAACTTCCTCTGATTCACACACACATATATTCTGTCTTGTACAAACCAGCCTTCATTCCTCTCCTTTCCAGAGCTTACCTCCACTTCTCAAGATTTTTCCTCAACTATCCGTATCTTTTCCTCAAGATAAGATAAGCTTATTGATTTCCATAGGGGAAATTCCTCCGTCGCAGTATCGTAACAGTTATAATGTCAAAGATAAATATGAATATAAATGTAAATTGAGAGATAGTTAGAAGACAAAAGATAGCAGAGACATCCACAAATAAATAGACAACAGGGAGAACAGCAACAGAAACAACATCAGGGATAAAAATGGACAACAGAATGGAATAGTAAGGGTGAGAAATAGACAACTACAACAAAATAAAAATAGTGACAATAGCAATGACAAGATTAAAATTAGCAAACAAAAATGGGCAGGATGCGTGCGGGCTGGGACCAACAAGGATAGAAAGAAAGACAGCAGAGTTAGGGCATAACCAGTGAATGGGTGAGGTCGTGAGATTGTGGTAGCGGCACAGATGCACCTCAGGCCAGTCAGTGTTGTGTGCCATCCAGGCTGCTGTTATACAGTCTGATGGCCGTGGGCACAAAGGACCGTATAAAGCATTCAGTTCTGCACCAGGGTGGGATGAAACGTTGGTGGAAAGAGCTGCCCATCAGTCACAGCTCGTCGTGCAGGGCGTGGGAAGGATTGTCCAGGATGCACAGTTTGTCTTTCACCCTCCCTACTAGCACTGATTGAAGATGGTCTCGGTTCAGTCCCACCACCGAGCAGGCTTTTCTCACTATCTTGTTGAGCCTGTTGACCTCACCAGTCCTGGCACCGCCCCACCCACACACTATAGTGAAAAAGAGTGCACTGCCTACCATAGACAGGTAGAAGGTCTTGAGGAGGCCACTACAGATGCCAAACGACCTCAGTCTCCTCAGGAAGAACATCCTGCTCTGTCCCTTCCTGTAGAGTGCATCGGTGTTCCTAATCCGTGCTCTCACTACAGATCATAATGTCGTCTGCATGGTCCATGGAGATTCCTGTCTAACCTCATCTGTCAGCCTGTCCAGACCTTCTCTGTACTTCTCTACCAGCATTCTCCAAGCAAATAATGCATCTGTAGTACTCTTTCTAGGCATAAAGCCATACTGCTGCTCACAAATGCTAATATCTGCTCTCAGTCTAGTTTCCACTACCCTTTTCCATAACGTCATTGTGTAGCTCATCAACTTTATTCTTAACAATGGGCATCACACTTCATCGCCATTCCTTGAGCATCTTCTCACTCTCTAGGATCCTTTTGAATAATTTAGCCAAAAACTCTACTGCTGCCTCCTCTAGACATTTCCATACTTCCATAGGTACAGTATGTCATCAACTGCCTTTCGACTCCTCACTTTTACTAATCTCTGCTACTTTGTGGTCTACAATTTTCACATCTTCAACCCTTAACTCTCTTTCATTTTCCTCATTCATTAGCTCTTCAAAGTACTCTTTCCATCTTCCCATCACTCTTCTGGCATCTGTCAATACATTTCCCTTTCTGTCCTTTAATCACCTGAACCTGCTGTACATCCTTTCCATCTCTATCTTTCTGTTTAGCCAACCTTTATAAATCATTCTCTCCCTCCTTACTGTCCAACAGAGCAAACAAATCATTGTATGCCCCTTGCTTAGTCATTGCTACCTCTGACTTTACCTTACGCTGTATCTCCCTGTCTCCTGTCTGTTCTCCTCAGTCCCCTCAGTATCCCACTTCTCATTTGCTACCCGGTTTCTCTGTATATACTCCTTGATTCCTCATTCCACCACCACGTCTCCTTATCTACTTTCCTTCCAGACGACACCCCAAGTGCTCTTCTACCTGTCTCCCTTATAATATTAGCTTTAGTAGTCCAGTCATCTGGATGTGCTCCCAACCACCCAGAGCCTTTCTCAGCTCCTCCCTTAAACCGTACAACACCATTTTCAGTATCCACCACTTTGTCTTCTGCTCTGCCTTTGTCCTCGCAATCTTACTTGTCACCAGAGTCCACCATCTTATGCTTTTTGGCTACACTCACCTACCACTACTTTGCAGTCACTGATCTTTTTCAGATTACCTCTTCTATATGAGATGTATTCTACCTGCGTGCTCCTACCTCCACTCTTTTAAGTTACCCTATGTGCCTGTCTTTTCTGGAAAAAAGTGTTCACTACAGCCATTTCCATCCCTCCAAGGTCTACCACCATCTGTCCCTCTGCATTCCTGGATACCAAATAAACATGTCTATTGAATTCTGCACCATTTACCACACTCTCACCTCTGGGGATATTCTGCATCATTTCATCCTTTTCCTCCTGCTTCTTCTCTAACTCACATCCCACCTGTGGCTCATAGCCACTTACAACATTGAGCATCACACCTTCAATTTCCAATGTCAGACACATGAGTCTATCTGACATTCTTTTCACCCCCAGAACATTCGCACCAAACTCCTCCTTCAAGATAACAACTACTCTATTTCTCTTGTCAGTACCTTGATATAACAACTTAAAGCCTGCTCCTAAGCTTCTAGCTTTAATACCTTTCCACCTGGTCTCCTGGATGCACGGTATATCCACTTTTCCTTCCCTGTATGTCAACCAACTCTTTGCCTTTTCCTGTCATAGTCCCAAAGGCCCTTCCTGATGCAACCCTCTCCATATATCCGGGCCTGAGACCGGCTGAGGGAGAAACCAGTGTTTCTGGTGTTCTTTCCCTTCTTGCCAACATTTGTATTTGGCACTTCCTTCATTTTCCTTCATGTCAACCAACTCTACCTTTTAATATTCAAAGTCCCTACTCTCAGTCCCAGACTCTTGCCTTTCCTCTTCTCTCTCTGCTTCCGAACACGCCTTCCTCCTCTCTGTCTCCAACCCACAGAAGCTCAATATCCTCTGGTACCCTGTAGGTTATTGGTACCGATGGCGGGTGCTTTTAACCTAGGCCTCGACTGATCCTGTATGAGATTGTTAGGTTTGGTTTCTGCAAAGCCTTTACGCCACATGCCCTTCCTGACGCAACGCTCTGCATTTAACCAGGCTTGGGACTGGTCCGTGCCCCCCTGAGGCTGCATTGATCCGTAACTTTCTGATAAGCTGATTTCTGGCCAGTCATTCATTCATTCATTCATTCATCCATTTATTTATTTACTATAGCACTTATCCTGCATCAGAGTCATGGGGGGGACTGTAGCCTATCCCAGCTGTTGGTAGGGAGGCAGGGTTCATCCTGGACTGGTTGCCACACGATCTCAGGGCACTTCTTTCATTCATTCATTCATTCATTCATTCATTCATTTTTTTTATGTGCATTAATTTGTGGGAACAGCAGTGATAGTATTCGTAATACAGTTTATTATTGTAAACATGTAAATTTCTTCTAGCCATAATTGTAAGTTATGATTTTGTTGACGGACACAGCATTTAAGTAGAGGACGGTGGCTTGTTTGAATTAAGTGAAATTAACCTGTTTGAAAATATCTCCTACAGTAATATCAAGCAAATGGGTACACAATGATATTTAAAATGCTTTGCAGGTTTATCAAACCATAATCACTTTATGGAATAACTGATGAAGACAGATTGAAAGTACCGGTTCCATGAGCAGCAAGGTAAATACAGCTGGCTCCATCCTGGTACCCATGTTAATCGCTTGAAAATATGAACAAAGCTTCTCTGTCCTATGGTCATGCATTATTAAATAAGACTTATTTGTTTGAATATTCATTAACCAGGATCAGGATCAGCCCTTTTTTTTTCCATCTCCTCTGTGCTTTATTCACCTGAGAATTGTTTGCTGAGCTCTTTTGCTTTTATTCCTTGCTGTGTGATTTGTACTCATACTCACCATTTCTCTTGAGAACTGCCCCCTGTGATCACGTTTGTTCGTGCTATTAGCCATGCAGCAGCACTGCAGCCTCTTGAGTAGATGCTAAGGGAGCTTTCTGTGTGTGTGTGTGTGTGTGTGTGTGTGTGTGTGTGTGTGTGTGTGTGTTTGTGTGTGTGACCACTGAATAGTTACCATCTTCAACTAAATAACCTGGGGATGGTTTAATTCATGGCTTTATTTAATGCAGTTTATTCATTGTTGCATTTTGACCATTAATATAGTGGTTTGGCCAAAGATATCATTTTGTTTATTTGCTCGATGAGGGCTGGGGGGGTGGAAGCTAGATAATTCTGACCTTGAATAATGCAACGTTAGTCAAGTTGATGGATTACAAAATCCATGATTGACTGAATAAAAAAAAATCTTACTTACAGATTAAGGCAAGTTCTGCTTTAATTGAGTGGACAATGGTTGGTCAATGGTCTGACAAGAAGCAGTCTGTTGATTGTCATGTGTCATTGGTACGAGGCTTTCACTGAACAAGCCTTTGATTGTGAATGCATTTAGTTTCTTGGTCAAATGAATCCTCTTAAAATAGAAGTCAGCATTAAAACTATTCTGATCAAGTCTGAGCAGTCACATAACTGCTCAGACTTGCATGCATGTGTGTAAAAAGAATACATGTACTGATATGAGAGGGTTTACCTAAAAATAACTCTGCAGAGTCCTTTTGGAGATGGTTCTATTGTATGTAAATTTAGATACTGAATATGGTAATGCTTTTTGGAGCGTATGTGAGTGATTGTCTATTTGTTTGGATGGGGGTGGATGTTAATATCAGTGTAGAGCTCAAAAGTATACGCCCCATTTTACTCTTGGCTTGGGAATAAATTCTCCATTAATTTCCTCCATTTAAACAATAATTGGTCTGGAACCACAACAACAAGCTAGTTGTTGGACCATTACCTTAAAGAGAAGTTGTTAACATGATTTTTGAAAATAAAAGGAAACTGGAAATTATTAAGAAACTGAACAAATACATTTAAAAAAAATGTATACACAAGGGTAATATATTTTCTGGACACCTTTTGTTATTTGTTCTTGTCTATAAATGAAAGGGAGCATGGTTTCTGTGAATAAGTAAACATAATATTTTGTTGCTGTGCGTGTTTATTTTGTAAAATATTATTGCAGTTGCCCGATGCAATTGTCAAATTTCGGATGTTTTGTGCTTTATATAATGTTCGCAAAATCTTTCACTGCAATGTTGTAATAAAACTGTGTTCCTTCATTATTTGCATTCATAGAAGAATGCTTCCTTTAACTGATGGATGTGGAACAGCCTTACCTAGAAAATATTTCAGCAGATGCTACAGATAGATATCTGTCTGATGATACTTCATTAATCACACATTATTAATCCCATTCGGAACAAAGTTGCACTTGTCACTTGACAAATATCGATAGAACCCAACATTGTTTCTAGAAAGGCATGTGGGTGGAGTTTTTCCAAGTGCTTTGATCAAGAAAAATGATATTCCACTCACATATTTTATAGTGTAGATTTATAAATCTCAGCAGTCTGTCTCAATGGCAGTGTGATGCCTGAAGTTCCATTTTATCTATTCTTGTCTATGCCACCTGGATATGAAGCTGAAAAAAGGCAGGTCCCAGTCCTCACTTAATGTCAGTATGATGCATTCGTGTAAGAGTTTCCACAATATCTATTTTCTTCCCAGACACCTGCTCTTATTGTGAATGTTATATCATTGTCTTTGCAGTTATAGCAAGCCCCTTACGGCCGCCGTCTGCAGTGACCATTAACTGCATCTGTAAACACCAGATGACTTCAACCATTACAAGTTAATATAACTTTGTAGTCCTTTGTGGTGATGTGCCACATTTGTGCCAGAGGCTTCTGCAGAAAAACACAAAACGCAAAACCATTTTCATGACGATTGATAAATTATCCAAACAGATGCTCTGAATTTAGGTGCACGGGGAGATATCTTTAGCATAAATAGAAACTGAAAAATTCTCATGGCTTCACATTTACATTACATTTCAGTGCTGTTAGAAGCAGAACAAAAATTTGTATGCGATAAAATGACTGTGCCAGTTTAAAACATCCTTACTGGTGCGTGTGTGTGTGTGTGTGTGTGTGTGTGTGTGTGTGTGTGTGTGTGTGTGTGTGTGTGTGTGTGTGTGTGTGTGTGCATATTTGCATATCCCAGCTTTTGTGAGCCGGAGCTCACCCTGAACATGTCAGCAGTCTTGCTGGGGTGAATTTAGAGACACATAACAATTCACACAATTTAGGGTCTCCAATTAAAACTACTGCATGTCTTTAGACTTTGAGAAGAAACCGGAGAACTCAGAGGAAACCCAAGGAGACACAGGGAGAACATGCAAGCTCAATAAAGAAATGCCCCCTGTCACAACTGAACTGGTTCTTACTGTGTGGCAGAAGTGCTAGCCACTGGGCCACCATAATCTATCTCTCATACATATAGATGATAAATATGTCCATATAGGCCTCTATAAACCAAACCAAATTAATATATTATTCCAAACCATATCATAACCTGTTGAATTCTGTTTTCATATCCGATCCTTGCACCAGATCAGTGAGTGTGTAATAGACCCTCTTAAAACATATTCCTCAGATCAGCATGGGCCTATGGAAAATTAATATTTTCAGCCCAGTGAACAGATTATGTTCTTTGACAGGACTATCTATCCTAATACTAAGGACGCATGAAAGATCTCTGAGAACTATCTGCATTCATTTTATCTTCAACACATTTTTGAAGTCTTTTGTGTCCTTTCCTGTTAGCCCAGATGGTTGAATACATTTTCCTTAATGTTCATGTTTTGCCACTGTATCAGTTTCACTTGCAGAGGCTGATGTATTATCTTCAACAATCAAACTGGACACTATCTTCATTGAAGTCTACCTGAAAGCACTTGTGCACATCATTTCTGAGTCATCTCCACTGAGACTCCCCTATCTTGTTTTGCTTTTCAGTTATTTTTATTTCAGAAGTTGGCTTATATGTCTCAAACTAGTTTTATTATTTATATTGAGCCCCACTATGCATTGCTTTATTGTCACCTACAATTGGACAAGTGTGTGTTTAAACTGTCACTTGTCATCGCCGAAACTGCCTTTTGACAGACAAAAGCAGTTCAACTGTGAATACTAGCACTTGAGTGGGAGCACAAGGATGAATAGGGAGCTCATATCCTTTTTATTTGTAACCCTCACCTGTCGCTTTACTGCATAGCCCCAGAGTATTTTTAGCACTGAGCACTGTATACATGTGTGCACACTGTATGTGTTTGCTGGGATTCAAGTATGAACATAACAAAATAAAAAACAAGAGTTCACAACAATAAAAAAAAATTATTTGTTATTTGGGGAAAAAAAGTACATTTTTTTCATGTTTTTGAGGCAGCAGTTTGGTACACTATACCTATATTATTTTAGGTTGGAATTTGATGTTAGACAAAAATGAGTATTTTAATAAGTTGGTCGTCATGTACTTCTAATATCCCTTCAATAATGAGTCTAGTGTCTTTGTGATATTAAGTGCTGCTTGGGGGCGCTTACCAAGAAATATATGTGTTTAAGATTAATTGGACTTTGTCATGAATATTGTAATCACTCCCCAGTTTATTCAGTGGGGCGAGTGACCTGGTCTGTTGAAATGCTAATAAAAAGTGGATTTGTGGTAGCACTAGCACTATATCAATCTCCGTTGAAGACAATAGTATTTTCATTTTGCATGGGAAGAAGGACTCCTTTTAGGGAAGTATGGAAAAAAAAGCTGTCGTTATCAAATTGGAAAGATTGTTTCTCAACTGAGAGTTTTTTCAAGAAAAACTTTTCAGCAACATATAATTACGTTTTCTTGATCACGCCCAAGACAGATTAACATCTGTATACCATTTGACCTCAACAGCGCACACAATGATGCAGTGGGTTGAAGTGACACAGCTGACCCTAAAAATTCCTTTTTAATCCCTCATTCAGAGAACCCAATCTGTTCAATCAGTGAAAAACTCCTTTCACCATGACTTCCAGCTGCCACATGTTTCGTTATAGTTGCCCCACTCATGAGGTTGGTTTGAACACCTCCGTTTGAACTACAAAACATTGTTGATTGATCGACTACAGTTTCAAGAAATTGCGCAATTATCAACAAAATGACTCCTTTTAAATTATTTGCTTCATTTACTTTGTGTCATGCCACAGCTCACTTTCTTGGTGTAAAAATAAGTTTAGACCAAGCTATTTAGGTGAGGAATAAAGCTGAATATATCAGGAACTAATTAATTAATTATTAGTTAATTAATTCTGAACATATGAATCAGTAGTGTATGACAAGGGCCTTCTTGTGTGCTTCCTTGAAAGACCAGTGTTTCTCCTAAAAGTGTAATATACAGGAACAAACCTTCGAGGCTTGGCGGAATTAGCCACCCAGGACAATTTTTTTTTCATTATTTTGCAGAAAGCAATGCAAGCAAACGTATATTTCCACCAATTGTAGGATGATAATGGACTTGGCCAGATAGCTCTCTGGTACGGTGGAGAGTATGGTGAGCCATATGTCATTGTAAGACTAAATATGTTCCAGTGGGACATCATTAAATGAAAACATCTTCAAAAATATTAAGTGAATTGTGTAAAGTATTGTAAGTTTGTCGAAAAATTCTTAGTTTATTGGGTCATCAAAATGTATGTGCAATTTTATGCAATTACACTTAAACACAGCACTGCGTGATAAAATGTTAACTTTAAGATTGTTGTAGTACAGCATTGTCTAATTTTAGGAGGCCACATCTAGTCCATCAATGTGTTCTTTCAGCCTTTTGCTGTGTTTATACAACTAAGGATTTGTAAAAAAAATGCTCAGAGAACAGCTTTTGCAACCTGAGTCACTGGCAAGAAAACACAAATTCTGAGACAGATACATAGCTGGGGGAACTTAGGCAGCCGTTTAGCCATGTGTCACCCTAAGATTGGACTGACTGGATGAGTCACGTCCTGCCCTCAGCAGGACACAATGAGTCTACAGTCCTTGGGAATAGGACAGACTTCTCAGGGCATGTGATAAAAAACAAGTTTCAAACATGATTTAGTATTGTGCTCATGCTATACAGTATGTACTGGAAACATACTGGGGCCACATTTAAAACATCGTTTCCAATCCATTATGCTGTTTAGTCAGACTTCATGCGATTCATAACACCTTTCTACCTACAAATGTTTACACCTTACAGTTATCAGTTTTGTTAAAGTACCAGTAATGGTCAACATGTACTATGTGTAATGGGTCTTCCAGAATCTAAATGTTTACTGTTATTAAACACAATACATCTGAATTAATATTTGTTCAAATTAATATGTTTTGAAGAACAGTATCAACTGCAAGAAGAGTCCATTATTGGGAAAGTGAGTATCTCCTAGTTTTTTGCATGAATGCCGTCATGAGATTTAATCCTTTGCGACCTTGGCCAATGATACTCCTCATGACTTGTAATTTATTTAATTTTAGGAATCTGTATCTTAAGGTATGCTACTTTGGCCCTAATTGTTGTGTACATGAAGTTTATGTAAAGTTGGAAATGCGGCTGTAATTTTGCCGACTTGCTATCTATATTTCCTTAATCATATCGATGTTTGGGTGGATGATTACAATAGTGCCATTTGAATCATTTATACAATTCACTTAAGTATATTTCCTTTAGCATGCAAAACTTGGCTATCTGGGAAATAATTGTTGTATAATGTATATGATTATTTTACCAAAATAAATTGTCCAGACTGGTATTTGTTAATAACACCTGATCTAATAGTCCTGTATTTGTGATACATTTCTGTGGGGTAGAGACCTAAAAAAAAAACATTTCTTTGATAAGGATTGGCCATTCACTATTGTACATTCATTTGTGGAGTATTGCATACATGTACATCCAGATATTCCTTGGATATAATTATGAACATTATATGGATTGCAATGGTCTCAGTCATATTTGGGTCAGAGATGACAAGGTATATCCAAACAGTGTTATCGTGAAATAAATGTCTCTTGCCATGGTAAAGATGTATTTCACCATTATGACAATTATTTTGGGAGAGACCAACTGTTGTGCAAGCATTACATGTGTCAATAGCATGTTTTTATTTAGCTTATTACTGGCCTTTTTGCAATCTCTCTATGTAGCCTGCCTCCAACTTCCCTACCACAAAGAGGATAAGGTGTGTTTTTTGTTTTTTTTCCCCTCACTTTCAAGAGACTCTTCCTTTTCCTGGTAATCCAATCAAGTGATGACTCAGAATACTTTGAGGCCAACAAAAGGGCTAGCTATTTGTATAGAGACATCCTGTAAAGTGTATTCTGTCAGTACATGAAGTGATATTACATTATACTCTAAGTGTCCATGAAAATGCACTACAGGATAGACCATTCTAAACATAAACATCCGATTTTATTTGACAGTTGTCTGACAGTTTTTTTGACTGTGAAAGAATATTTTGCCCTGTATTGTTATAGCACTTCCTGACGTCTTTCATTTTCAGCCTTTATCTTCTGGGGTCTCTACAGCAAATCAACCTCCTCCATCTAACCCTGTTCTCTGTATGAGGTTCTCAGTCATCCAGGTCAAGGTGAATTCTTGTCAAAGTCTTCTTGTCTTCACAACTGGACTTGAATTCCTCTACTTGAAGAAGTTTCACCTCTCACAGAGAGGCTTCTTCAGTTATATGACTGATGGGGAGTTTCTGAATATAACTGTGCTCTGTATCCTCTTTTCACACACCAACTAACATCATGTCCTCTTTTAATACATCCATAAATCTTCTATTTGGTCCTCCTTCAGCCCTTCTGCCTGGAAGTTCTAGCCCCGGCATCCTTTTACCAATATATTCACTATCCCCCGGCTGTACATAACAAAAGCATCTCAGTCTTGCTTCTGACTTTATTGCCAAAACATCTGACATACCTCCACCTCTCTATATTTTCTGCCACTTGTTTTCTGCTCTCACTACACATCACAAGGTCATCTGCAAGATACATACGATACCATAGCCATCTCTGGGAACCATGTCATATGCTTTTACCAGGTATAAAAAGGCACAGTGCCGCTGACCTATGCACTTCTCTACCAGCGGTCTTGAAGCAAATACTGTGAAAAGCAGTTCAACTGTTATGAAATGTAAATATGGATACCTTTAAACATATACTTAAATGAGGGGTTGCAGATAGAGTGCTTTAAAGTTGTCATTGAAAGATATTATGCACTATATCATTTAACTCTTTTCATACAGACACTTTGCAATAATGCAAAAATCAGTGAAAACCCTGCATTTGGCCATAACACCACACCTCATCTCAAACTGCATCCTGAAGTTGTTTTGAATGCTGTTGAAGTAAAATTGTACTTTGCTTTAAACTAAAAGCGCTATCTGTATACAACTGTATTCAACTTTAATACTGTCTCTGGGGTGAACCTCATTCTGGATTCATATCACAGCTGCATTTACAAGGTTCTTGCCAAGAAAACTGTACCTGCCCTCACATGCTAGACAATAATACCTTTTTATATTCATGGGCGGCAATAAGGCACATTCAGCAGACACACACCTATTATTCATGTGGAATAAATAAAGTTGCTCCAGCAGATTTCCATGTCTGCTAATGGATAGAATTTACATGACGAGCAACTGGGACAGGCAGATGACTTGTAAGCCTAATTATGACATGTCAAACAGATCTCTGTGGAGGTGTTATGGCAATTTGTGCTCAACGATGCAACAAGGTTCCATTTGCATTGAAAGCTATTAAAACATCTGCATAGCAGTTAAGAAAAACTCCATGTCATGCTTTTCAGAGGGTGTGCCTGACCCTAATGCAAAGATACTCAGGAGGTAAGGCTGGAGAGGGGTTTATTTACAAAAGGGGATGTTCTGGATCCGCATTGTTTCTGCGGCTGCCTCAGGAACGTTGCGAGGAAGGACGAGGCATAGTTTTCTGGACTTGGAAAGAAGGAAAGCAGAGGCATTGAACTCTGGAACAAGGAACTTGCAAGGAAACCAGTGAGGCATAGCTCCAGACTCAAGAATTAAAAAAAAAAAAAATAATAATGGATCTCACTGAGAAGCTGAAGCACCACCAGGAAGAGATGACTTGAATCATGGCTATGAGTCCTTGAGGAAGTACCCACTGTGGGTTCACAATCTGTCACCAAAGGGCTGGCAGGAGATACCTCTTACGCTCAACCTGACGTGATCTGATGGCCCACATGTGTGCAATGCACCCTCGCTGAAATCCATTCTTCTGCTCAATCAGGCTCACTGGTGAAGGACGGAGGTAAAAGGACCTGTGGAGCTATACAGACACATGACCCCGTATCCCAACATTACCCCCCTCCCTCATCGAAATGCAGGAATGAGACACCCAAGAGCAGCCCTCTGGGTCATAGCCCTCCCAATCCTCAAACTGCTCTGGGATTACCCAGGAAGGTTGGGTGGACACGGAGGCCAGGAGGTACATGGAGACAAACTGCAGTGAGACTGAATACAGACTCTACTTCATAGGGACCGATGAATCTAGATTCCGATTTCTTAGAGACTGACAAGGGGATGTCACGAGATAAGAGCCAGACCTTCTGCCCAGGTTAGTAGATGGGAGCAGGAATCTGTTTCCGGTCAGCAAAGCCATGGCTCTGTTCAGAGGTGGTCAATGGTAGGATTTGTTGCGTTCACATACAGGACAAGCGAGGATGTGGTCTTATGTTTGTGTGGATGGATGGCAATTCAAGGGCCACAGTTCAGCTGACACTGAGATGGGCAGAGAATTTGGAAGAATGGGCCCATTTAATGAGATGAGACAGAGGGGGGACATACATTCTGCCTGTTAGACCAGTGTCTGATTCAGTCTGGAGACCCTGGTGGATGATATCCTCAATGTCCCACAAAAGAGCCCTTATGGTGCAGTTTGGTGGCAGGATGGGAGCTGGGGTCTACATTCATAGTTTCAGGGCTTGAAACACAGTTGAGGCATTGCAAAGCCCAAAGGGCATGATTAGGTACTCAAAGTGTCCAATGAGGTCTTGATGGTCCTCTTCCATTCATCTCCCTGGCGGATCCGAACAAGATGGTAGGCATTGGAGGTTGACCTTGGAAAAGATGGTGGCTCCTTGAGTAGGTTTGAAGGCTGATGAAAAAGGGATAAGGAATATATATTCTTGATGGTGATCTGGTTCAGTCCTCTGGAATTGAGTGGGCCGTCCTTTTACTGATGAAAAAGAAGCCTGCCCCCAGGGGAGATAGGTGGCGGATAATACCCGCAGCGAATGATTCGTGGATGTATTTCTCCATGGCTTCCATCTCCGGACAGTAAATATTAAAGCTGACCAGAAGGTAGCGGTGCCCCAGGGAGAAGATCAATTGCAGACTCGTAGGGACAGTGAGGAGGAATAGAAGGCCTTATCTTTGCTAAAGACTTGGCTGAACACATGATATTCTTTGGGGATGAGGGACAAGTCAACAGGTCAGCTTCCTTGGGGTTAGTGGGAGTCCAACCTGGCGGGCCAGCACTCTGTAGGCAGCGAGATAGATAGCTAGGAGACCAGGATTCGATTCTAAGCTCAGACCAGTTAATGTGCGAATGGTGGTGTAGAAGCCAAGGACGATGGGTGAGTGCGACATAGGATATTTGTTCATGTTGGTTTCCAGAAACTATCAACTCTTAGGTCTTGGTCTTGTGAGTGATCCAGGGAAAAGCTCCACCATCCAGAGCTGAGACATTTAAGGGGGTGGGCAGAGGCAAGTATTCAATGTTTGATTGTAGGACGATTTTTGCTCACAACCGGAATCAAAGTGCATTGAGGCCAAGGGAGTCGTTGTGGAAAACAAGAATGGCAGGGAGCATGAATGGCGGCGAGGTACCTGCACTGAGATGGCCCAGCAATCCTCCCGCAGGTTTCTGGACTTGGGAATGAGGAAGGCAGAGGTGTCGAACTCTGGAACGAGGAACTTGTGAGGAAACAAGTGAGGCGTGGCTCTCCAGACTCAGGAACAAAAATAAAAGAGGTGACAAACCACTGGAAGGGATGATTGGAATTGTGGCAATGAGTCCATGTGGAAGTAGCCGTTTTAACAATCAGGCACCAAAGGGCTGGCAGCAGACTCCTCTTGCGTTCAACCTGACAAAACCTGATGACCGGCAGGCGTGCACCACACCACAGCTGCAATCCAGTTTCCTGATCATACAGGCTCACTGGTGAGGGACTGAGGTGAAAGGAGCTGCATACAGACACATGACCCTGGATCCCGACTCTCCAGGCCTGATTTTTTTACCTAAGGACAAGCCTGTCAAAAAAGAAATCAGATTTCTGTTTCACTCTGACCAAGATAATAGCTATCATTTACTACTGCTTGAGCAGCCATCGAGCAGCTTTTTCTTATTTTTGTTTATAAAAGATGTGACCCAGACAATAATTACCTGAAAACATACTTTGAAAGTAATGGCGTCTTGTGACACTTTCCAACTAATACATTTGTTATTGATGGTATCAGATAGTGCATCCGTTGTTTGTTTGTCGTGTCTGAAAGAAGTTGATTTTTTTATTTAGCAGATATAAAATCTAGGGATGATGTTAGATGGGAAAGCTCACTTCAAAAAATATTAAGTGAGCTCACCATTATGAAGCTAGCTGTAATTACTGGAGGACACTGGTCTACAGGAAGAGAATTAGAGCACTGAAATATAATAGTTGTTCTTTAAGAGTGTAGTATAGTATTTGTAAATATAGGACTAACAGGTGAACAATCTGCAGCAAAAAGTCACTGGTTGTTGCTTTAATAAAGCAACTGCGTTGACGTTATGTTTTGATCTTCATATCCTCAACTTAGTTTGAAACATGTAAGCCTAACCTGGTTTATCTAAACCTAACTATATGAATGTTGATGTCCTTGAAAGCTTTTCTTGAATAATAAAAAGGACCTTAAATGGATTAAAATTGCCCCCCTCTGATAGCAATAAGGTAGCACCATATGAAGTGATCAAAGCCTTTTTTTATGTTTTGTTTTTTTTTTGTTTGTTTTTTTATGTTTGTTTCAATGCCATGTATAAGTTTTGTTTTGTAATAACAGAAAAAAAAAATTAAAGGTTAATTATGTGCTAAGATTAGTTTTTGAAATGTTGAACATTTTGGTTTGGAATAATGATGTATTGAATTTAAAACTACAACAAGCATTTTAACAATTTCACTAGACAGGAGAAAAGACTGATGACTGAGTCATCATATTATCAAATGCCACACTTGCATGTTTTATTGTAAAAGGGCTGAGGGAAGTTTACTCATGAATAGCTCACTGTTGGCAAGCAGAAGAGTCTTCCAAAAAGGACTCCCATTTCCTGCATTCTACATACTTTGGAATTCTGGACAACTGACACTGAAATTGTAACAGTAGACAAAGCAGATAAAATATGTAAAATAGATGTATAGAATGCATTTTGAAGAGATAAATATAGGGATGTCACTTATTCAGAATTAGGAATGAAAAAAATTGAAAGAATCAGAAAAAAGAAATAGATGGTGCTTCTTATCCTTATATTAGATAATATATAATAATATTATTTCTAATGTGTGTTTATATATAATATTAGACACAGTAAACCAGCTGATCTGTTGTGTCATTTTATTGTTTTGGCAGGAGGATGTGTAGCATCTGTCTTTGCAGCAGAGCTCCTGAATGTTGCAATAACTGCCATCTAAAATGATGCATTGGTAATGTGTCTCCATAATTCATACCCACTGCCCGTGAAGGGCAATGCTCAGGTTGACGTGCATGTCAGTTGGCCTTATGTGTCAAGGTCTCTTCGACTGGTCCTGCCCTGATCTCTTTGGGCCATTTCACAGTGACAGGATGAACATTGACCTCTGTCATTCCAGCGGGTGAGCAGCCTGCCACTGCCGGGCAGACTCCCTGCAACCCTTCGCCCTGCAGATCTGTGTATGAGCCCACCTCCATAGTGGCCCCAGCTGGCTCCACTTCATTATGTGCTGATTAGGAATATGTGTGTTTGATCATTTCTGAATAATCTCAGAATTAAGCAATATTTCAATTTAAAAAAAAAAAAAAATGAACCATTCAAATAGATTTTAAACTTTTACACGACCCCAGAGGTTTTCATCATTTCAAATTATGTTCTACAGCTTATTAAGGTGCTCATTAGGGTCAAGATCTGCTTGATGACACTATTAGAAGGAGTAGACCATGAAATTGAGGTGCATGTCTGCCTAACCTGAAGCTGACGTCTCAAGGTGTACTCACCTGTTCTCTCTCAGGAGGAGCAATTATATCAAGAGGAAAAAGGAGTGTGTGTGTGTCTAAATGGGTGGGGGTTGGATCCCATATGGCCTCTGAGCTGAGCCTTGGCTAATTGGCAGTGTTCAGGATTCAGAGTCGGTTCAAGAGAAAGCACTCAACTCTTCTCTTTCCATTGGCTCAACATCTTTGTTTTGCTTTGTGAACTCTTGCCTTTTGATGTGGGCAGAGGAAAAAAAAATACATAAAACGAGAGTGTTTTATTCATGTTGGTTTGGAATAAAATCAGTCAAGATCACCTTGTTGTTGTGTGTAAGCACAGAAAGTGTTCTTCATGGAAGCATGTGGATTGAGTGGCAATTTCAAAGCTAATTTCTGACAATGCTTCTTTTTTCCCCACTCCCTCAACAACCAAAAGCAAATGAATGATTTATGAGACTGTCACTCCGAGCATGCAGGGCGTGTAGGACTGTACATCCCAACTATTCTCTCAGTTTTCCAACAGCTTGCAGCATGTTTTTTCCTGAGACAACAATGCTAATTAAGTGGCTGGAAAGAAACCCTGATATAGTGACTTCTAAAATAGTGGCTTTACTCCTGTGGGCTCAAACACATTTCATCAGTGGAGCCGTACCTTGCTAAATATACGAGGGCTTTCGGCCTAATTCAAAAGGTCATCAATGCTTTTTTGTTTTAACAAATGTTTTACTCTTTTTTTTTTTTTTTTGTAGGCCCGTAGATTATTAAAAATCTTGGCTGGATATAACGGAATCAGTCCTCGTGCCCTTTTTGCATGGTTACATCTGCATTTTAAAATGTTCAACCTTGATGTCATAAATAACCACCACATGACAACATATTATGTGAAATAAATAGTTGCAGTGGTTATTCAGTTAGAGATGACTGTGCTTTAACTTATTTGCCGCTTTTCATCTAATATTGAATCCCCATCAAATCTCATTCTATTAAATAAGACCACAAATTAAGAAAATGGATCATGCCCTATTTATTTTTTTCTTATTAATATTATTACTAATCGATTGAAATGTTTAATGATTTATCACCATATTACGAAAACATGTCACTTATAATAATTTAAACTAAACCCATATACTATTATGATACTGTAATATGGAGTATAATAAAATTATATTGTAATGGCATTAATCCATCCAATAGCCTTAGTCACATATTTTCAGTGGTGTTTTGATGTATGATTTAAATTTCCCTTGGTTTTATGCCATTAACTAGTTAATGGATTACTAAAGCACAATCTTTATTATTTTTTCTGGGCTTAAACTAGCTGAACTGATACCGACACACTGTGAAATGTATTTTTTAAATTTCTCTTTATTTCAAAAGAGATAGGTTTCCAAATGGTTGGTAAATGAAGCAGTGGCATATCAATGAAATAATAAATGATATGGCCTCTCTTGCCATTTGCTCCGTCGGCAGAATTGTAATGCTTTCACAGTCAATGCAGTCATTGAATGAATGTATAAGAAAAGAAGCTACCCTCAGGGAAAGTTCTAAACAATGTATTTAGCTCAATTTGAGGTCTCTTTGTTGTCTTTCTGCTAAGCGTTGCTGCCTTGGATGCCCTGCTGGTGTTACATCACTCATGCTAAGAATTGCATACCCGTTTGTCTCCTCTTTGGGGAATGCAGGCACCCTAGTGGCATTGTATGCCTGTGTTAGTGTAGAAAAACACCAGCCCAATTATGGTCTTCAAATACAATGCGATGAAAGGGCAGTGGAATAAGAAAACATTGTTTATGTCATTTGTGTACAGTAAGCCAGCACAGTGTTAAGCCATAGCTTTGATTGGCTCATTGTTTGCAGTAGGGCCACTCTGGACATGATCCACAAATACTATACTTACAACAGACTTTGCTATGGCAACAGAAGAGCAGTTTTGTTCAGCAAAAACAGTCTTTGAAAGCAAAAATCTTATGTTGTAAAGCAAAATCAAAGCATGTGTTCTATAACTGCTCATCTTTAGTTTTTTCTTCTTTTTTTCTGCAAACAACTTTTGTAAAAGAGAAGTTAAATGGGCAAATCATTAAAAAAATAACAGTACAGATTCATATTTGTGTTATTTTGGCTTTTTTGGTGTCTTTATATTAATATATTAATTTTAATCTTTATATTAATAATTAAACATAATTAATGCTATCTCCCTAGAGGAATTTTGGTAAAATATGTCTGTATTCTCTAACAAAGAAATTACATATTTTATCTTAATTATATTTCATATTGTAATTCCAACACTTTACGGCTCCATCCTTTTTTTTCAGTTAATAGTCTTTATTTATTTAGTTTAAGAATCTGTATTCAGAATCTGAAAATTGCTGAATATATGATTAGTCACTGGTCATTAAAAGCATCACACTTGGGGGGGGGGCTCTTCAAAAAATTCTCGATAGCTTTGTAAGAAAGCACATAAATATGAGAGAAAATTTTGTGAACAATCTGCCTGAAATTACCTTAAATTGGCACATAATTACAGCTGTCATGTATTTTCTGATGTGAATAGGCATTTCAAAACAAACAATCAAACAAAAATAAAAATGAACTATTACCCAGCAGAAAGTAGTGCAAAGAAAAAAAAAAAAACAAAACAACCAACAATGTGAAACATAGCAAAATGTCACCATTCAATTGCTCTCATGCTGCTGGTACTCTCAGTGATGTCTTTATTTTTGGGTAGTTCTAGTACAACCTGTACTGTACATCTCTGCTGTCAGAGAAACTCAGCATTGTAATATACGACATAATACCTGAGCAGATATCGCTTAGGTATCAGTATGATATACTGATACTAAAAGCCCACTTTAAAATGAAGTCTTGCATATTGCAATGTACGAATACTGAAAAAATGAGCACTAACTACACATACCAAATATTTCCCCATTCCTATAAACCGTGTTCAGTCATAACGAAACCGTTCAAAGTAGCCAGACGGCATCTTCATCTACAGTACAGTTAAGGATCTCCATATACGTAGTTTTTTCGAACTGCTAATCCTCTTCTTTATGTCTAGTTTCAGTTAGGGTTGCTGCTTTCCAAAAATATCTTCCCTTCAGCTCTTAGAATATCAGCACAGATAAAATCTGAATAGCAGTTTGATTGTACCATTGTTGGGTGACATTAAAACCTGTCAGCCCTCAGTGGATTACTTTCAAAGAGACACAGCACTAAAAGCTCCTGCACTGAGCGCATCCTGTGAAAGCAGGCAGCATTTTTACACAGAAGGTGGCTGATACTTTTCCAAATACAGTGTATGTCTTGAAGTCTATTTTTGTTGTTTTTTTTGACCATGCTCACTGAACAGATGCCCTTCATTAATATGACTCCCATTACAGTTTGATGCTTCTTAATTTTAATTTATATCTAGTCTGTCCAGTTCTTTTATGATGTGTTAACAGTTAATATATAATTGTTCAGCCATGTCCTAACCACATTACAAAATGTAAGATCTACCACTGTGATCGTCAGGTCTGCAGTCAAGGATGAAAACAGTGTTATTAATTTGAACCTGCTCAACCTGATCCGTCACATGTTTTAAATGGATTATACTTTGCATGCAGACTTCAGAATCGTTCATTAGTACACAATGGCACTTTGTACGTTCATCAAAGTGCAGCAATTACCTCATGTGTCTTTTCAAATGTGTGACATAAATCGTTTGAAACACATATTTACTGCCACTGCAGGTTTCTCAGAAACGTCTTCAAGACTTGACCCAGTTATCATGCCTGTGCTTGTGAATAATCCATTGTAGGACCATTATCATATATGGTGCCCAAGGAGGAGACCTAATCCTTTTTCATGAAAGCAAATATGTCAGTGAATGAGTACAGAATGTGAGCAATACATTACATAAAATTCAATGATCTTGTGAAATGAATAGCAGCTATAACTATTGAAAGTATCAAGATGAAGAGAGAAGTTAGCTGTACTACATTAAAATGAGAGAGGATTCTGAAATTGTCACAACGAATAGCGCGGCTCGTGAAGATCAAAGCTGTCTTTTTTTTTTTTTTTCCCCACATATTTTACCTTTCATTAAAAGAATTGAAATCTTCTCATGTCACCATAATGTTGGCAACAACGAATTTGCACAGCTGTGGGGGAATTCCCCAAGGCACTAACCTGGTGGTTGGAGCGGGATTCTCTCGCAAAGAGTTGCATGCAGATGAGGCAGCTGGAACAGTGAGTTGAGGAAAAGCCTGTGTCGAATGCGCAGAGCCTACAGGGAGGCCGGGTGAAGGTACCTGTGTGTTATAGAAACAGAGGCTTTGGATTTTAATAGTGACCTACTTTCTGCTGTTGAGCAAGAATCTTGTACATGGGGTCAGGCTGAACAAGTTTCTTCTGAACTGGATCAGAAGAAAGACTCAGACATTTGTGCATTCATCTTAACCATAGCTGGGGTCAGACTCATGCTCTGGATTTGTGCTATTAAGGATTATAATGTCCATGCACATACAATGAAAAGACACCTATGCCTTTTTGTTTTGGTTAATGGCTGCCACAAACGTCACAATCCTCTCTTCACTCTTGGCATATTAAAGCATACAAATGGTCAAAATAGGCGGTAGGACATACAGTGAATATGTTCAGAAAGAAGGTGTTTGTATACCACCCAATTCATGGCACAGCCTTTATATATAACTTATTCCATAAAATCTGGTGTGTGTACCTTTGCAATATGGGATGGGAAATTTATAAAATGTTAAAAACACCAGTCTAGTTGGTGTCCAGTTTATTGTGTTGAAAGGTGCTCATAACAGATTGATCACAATAGATAGTGTTGCGAAATATTGATGTGAAAAGTTGCTGACAGATTTGTCCTCTATACTCTTCAGCATTCTGTGTCATATAAGTTTTTGTCCCGGCTTCTGTCAGGACATTTCTTGTTTTGGACTGTTGAGTTTTTTGAAAATGTCAATGTGTATCATTTACTGGTTGTAGTTCCTGTGTTTGTTTACTTTTTTTTTTCCATCAGAATGATTTCTTGTCACCTTTTTTCCTGTATGTCTCTCAAGTTTGTTTTTTTTTTCTACATTTTAAACATTTAGAGTTGATCTGTTTTGGGAAATAAACAGATATCATCAGTAACAACTATGTTTTCATATATAATTTAGAACCATTTGAATTGGCATAACTAGAATAAATACGCTGGTCACCCCCATCTAGATGACTTATGATATTTCTGTGATGATTCTCTGATGGAATATTGCCCTCATGATGAATAAAATTGTATTCATTATTTAATGGCAAATGATTTATGCACAACTCCTGCCACCTTGTGCTCTGGTACAAAGTATTTTTTAGTTTTATAGATGAGAAGTAATGGAGCCTTTGTTTTCTGTCCCATTTCCAAATGACCTATTTAGTGTTCAAGAAAAAGGTGTTTTTTTCCCCCTTTATTTAAACTTTCTTCTTTTCTTCCGTTGTTGGAAATTAGACACATTCTGATAATTCTGTCTTTATTAGAAATGCATTTGAAAAGCACTTGATTTGCACCACAATTCCACTTTGAAAAAAATAGTAACTGTCAAATACAACCAAGCCAGCGAATGTGAAGGCGTCACCATTATCGTCTGCTATAAATGGTACACAGTTGGCTGCTAACAATGGACCATTTATTTTTGCCCAAGAATTTATGAGGTTACAGCAAGCCCACCAGGCCGCTTGTTATCAAAATGCTAAAGTTGTTTGCCAGATAAAAGTGTGCCCTTGAAGACATGAGAAACTACAACTGAATGGTCAGGGAAAAAACACTAAGAATAGATAAAAATACAATTTAAAAAAAGATATGACTGCAAGTAATATGAATTGTAAGATCAGTACTATCATTTAAATACAGTTTCTGAATGATGTTTAATAACTGAAATGTAAGACGCAGATTTAGATGCAAAGTCAGAAATTGGCACTAATATGTAAATGAAGGTGCATTGTCTATTTTTATGGCAGTGGGATATCATATCTGGTCAGGTGCCAGTTGCTGAATATTTCTTGGCGTATTCTCTTGCAATGTGTTTGCTATAGCTGTCTTAACATGTATTCAAAATGCAGAGGCCATGGATTTAAATAGTAATTTTGTGAAAAAGAAAAAAAAAACTGAACTTTGAAACTTAGCATGAGGTTTGAATGCTTTTTGCTGAGGGATTGGAGGCCAGCTTATAATTTGAGAATGTGCTGGGAGACATTAGTTTGTCTATTGAGCAGTTCCTTTGAATAATGCATTACCCTGAACTTGTCATCACACTGGAAACAGCAACGTGTTGCCTGACACTTGTTCCACCACAGAAACTCTGTTTCCTGTCTCCTAATAAGTTTCCTTTCAAGGAAGACAAAATAAATGGTTGCAGTATAAAAGTAGTGCCTTTACTTCAGAAAAAAAATGACTGACCTAAATTTCACGGCATTCCTGGCAGTTTTTCTCCAGTGCTAATATCCAGCTGTGCCTATTTATCTTACTGTATCTGCTCATCTACTATACATTCATAGAAAATGCCGCATGTACAGTATATCCAGAGGAAACTAAATATTTTGCACATAGTTCAAACACCTTAAAAAATTTCAAATTTTGCAGCATTTTCGAATCGCATTTACCTGTTTTCCAAAGTAGAAAATGTGTTTGTCCATGTAAACAAACAACAATGCACTTCCTCAAGGTAATGATGTTAATGTTAAATGTGTTTATAGTAACTAAAATGATAGTCTTAGTGAGCATATAGTCTTGCTACCATAATGAGTTGCATCTCAAGTTATAGAGATATATGAATTACTCTAAATTACAACATTTAGGCCTTTTGTGTTTGTGCCAGAAACTGAAAAGAAGCTTTTCATTGCATGGAAAGACACAAAAAAGTATTGTATGCACTGAATATGTATTCTTCTCATGTAGCTACTACCATGTCTTTCTCCACATTGACCTCCAGATTAGTAGGATCGATTAAGTTTGTTGCTTAACTTAAATAAGTAAGCCAGTGCTGCAGAATCATGAGGAAAAGGAATTGCTTTGTGAATACTCTTGGTATAAGTCTGAGCAGGTATCATGTAAATGTAGAACACCAGCAATCTATCATACACTGAAGACCATTTGAGAACGATGTTCTGGTTGTCATCACATTCTGTAAATCGAAATGGGAGGCTGAAACTGAACGTCGCCTGAACAACATGAGCAAGTTGGTGTTAGACTGGCATACAAAATGAAAAGGACAAGCTTATGCGTCCTCACACATTGGATCTATCAATGGTGTATAACTTGCAGTGTGTCTTTGTGGAAACTTATCTATATAATGTTGTTCTGTTAAATATTGAATTGTGGATTCTGTGATATTCGTATTTACAGATCTAATACTTTAATTTATATTTTACTTATTGTGAAGTTTCTCTTTGTGGCACTTTGTTATTTACACAGTGAGAATGAACATCAGTATCCTTCTGAGTAGATAAAATGACCCAAATCAAAATCAAATGTTTTGGTCCTGGTGGTTTATGAAATCAAACTTTTAATCGTGAAACGTTGGCATGTGGTGATTATAATTGTCGAAAGGGCTATTTAGTTTCATGTATACAAGAGTACTAAGTTAACAGCAAAAAAAATTAGTCAAGTCAAAATAGTCAGTAAGTGCCTGAATGAGATTATTGTTCACACTCAAACATTCTTCAGATAAACCAAATAAATAGTGCCAAGATGTCATGGTGCTTCCTGTAAAGACCATTAAAACCATTTGTGTCCTGCTAAACAAGGTGCTTTGGATAGATAACCTGTGGTTTAATCTGTAAGACTGTCTATTTTATAGTCTGTTTTACTATTCAGCTTCTAATTTAGATGGGTGTTTAACATCTACTGTATAAAATAAATATGCTGTAAAAATTCCCTGTATTCAAGAATCTCCAATTTGAACAGCAGTTGTGAGTGAAAGCACTGCACAAACAACATGAAACCAAATAACAGTTTCCAGACATGAATGCATATTTATTTTCTTTCCTTTAAATGTTCTAAATAGAGTGTTTATAAAATTAGAAATTCAGTGATCAACATGTTTTGATTGGATTTTCAATACAGTCAGATGGGAGTTGGGGGGGCACAGGCTGAAGGCAATTAGTATAAGTCTCTAAAATGTAGGTTGATAGATCTCTAGAAAATAGCAAAAATAACATATAGAATAAAAACCCTCATACTAAAGACATAAGAAAATTTAGTGAAATGACATAGACAGAAATGATAAGATTTTAAAAACCAATACTTGTATCATGATTTGATCCGAGCTTTTGTTGATTTGCATCATTGCACTGATACGTGAGTGTTTGAATTTTCAGTCCAGAAAAAAAAACTAATAAATACATAAAGTTAATAAAAATTGAAATGTGATTCTATCAAACAAGGGATAGTAAAAGAAAGACAGCTAAATGTTGAAAAAAAAAATACTATCTCTGTCACTTGTCACTTAATTTTTTATGGTCACACCAAAATTCATCTTCAAGGGGACAACGACTTAATAGAATTTGAGTATAATACACTATCAGCAAAAGGCAGCAATTGCTGTCAGTTCAAATATTTGTATAATCACAGTTTTAACACCATGGCTAAAAATAATTAAATTCTGTTAATTTTGCATAAAGCACAATTTTGAATATAAAAGCAGTGGGGTGGCTTTTTGAACTGTACATGAGGGTTACACGACACTATTACATAGTGAGTGGAACCTGAATTACCTCAGACACTTTGCAAAGACACAACATGGAAACTCAATAGAAAAATGGGTAAGGATCTGCTAATACATCATTGTCATTCTCTGGCTTTATCTGCACACTTTCCAGTTGATGTGCATGACATCTCTTCGTCGCTTCTAGTTTTATCATATTTCTTTATAAATAAATAAGTTACTTCAGTTATCTTGATAAAAATATATGGACACAAAGTATAAAATAACCATCATGTTCTACATATGTACGTATTGTTGTATGATAAAACTGAAAGATGTATTTACATGATCCCATCTAAAGTATCGGACTTAGGCATCCATGTTTGTGTGTATTTATGTTTAAAATTATACAGGTTGAAAAGTATTACAAATCAAAATTGGGACGTCAGTTAAAATGTGATAATATGAAAGAATTAATATGATCCTATTCAAAAGCATTATTTTTTGTTGTATTGATTTATTGTATCACTACTTTTTTATGAAACATCATGACCTTTTATTTGGTTGGATGCCGACAATGTCATTTAAGTCACAGAACAATTAATTGAAATTGTTGTTTTTCCACCCATATAGATGATATATTAAGTAATTCATAAATTACAACATACTAAGTAAAATAATGTTGTTCTAAGTCTGTGTTTCACAAATTTCTCATGTAAATTCCTGAAAATGTACTGACTGTTCATGTCTGGTACTTAAGTACTCTTGTTGACTTAAAGAGGTCGATTTACCCAGAGTTTTCTGAGGATTAGGTAGAAAAAATAAAAATAAGTAAACTTATCAGCTTTAGTAAGTTACATGTCTTTGCATAGCAGGAAATAAACAATCAGCTCGTTGCCATGTTTCTGTCTGGTCTTTTTTTTCCTACATGTCTCTGATCATCTGAAACCCGTACTTATCTATTGCACACTAATTGCTGCATTGAGAGTTGTGTCATTTACCGTGAGAGGCCAAACCACAAGAGACCGCCAGAAGAAACATTTCAAAACATTTAAAATAATCCATTTTTTTTTCTAGGGTGTCATTCCAGCATAAATCAGGCTGAATATCGTATTACCACCCAAATAGCTGCACAAGACACATTACTCTTTAGATCAGTCTGATCTGTGATGTGCTGTCTGACAGGAGAGT